>NW_008358101.1:67419-133317 GCF_000622305.1 Nannospalax galili
TTGAATCCTGTCATTTTTATTTCTGTTTACATTCTTGATATAGCTGTACTTTTCCACAGTTATACCTTCATTGGATTTCTTTCCAAAATCCCTTGCGTATAGTCATTCCTTTCTTCAGTTCTTTATTTTGCTTCCAGAACTCTCTGAAGGGCTGGTTTGGGGACATGAATTACTTCAACCTATTTATGTCATGGAAGAATTTTCTTTCCCCTTCAACTATGGTAGACATTTTGGCAGGATAAAGTAATCTGGGTTAGCATCTGTGATCATTTAAAACTGGGGATACTTTTTAGTCCAGGCTCTTCTGGCTTTCCTACTTTACACTGAAAAGTCAGCTCTAATCCTGATGGGTTTTCCTTTATATGTGACTTGTTTTTTCTCTTTTGGAGCTTTCAGAATTTTCCCTTTGTTTTGTACGTATAGTGTTTTTACTATGATGTGCTATGGAGAGTTTCTTTTCTGGTCCTGTCTGTTTGGTGTTCTATATGTTTCTTGTATTTGTATGGGCATGTCTTTCTTTAATTTTGGGAAATTTTCTTCCACGATTCTGTTGAAGATCTGGTCCATGCAATTATCTTGGGATTCTTCTCCTTCCTGTATGCCTATGATTCATTATTTTGGTCTTTTTATGGTGTCCCACAATTCCTGCATATTCCATTCTTTTATTTGCTTAAATTTTTCATAATATTTGCTTGAGCGGTCTAATTTGTCTACTTTATCTTGCAGTCGTGATACTCTGTTTTCCATTTCATTCATGCTATTGTTGAGGCTTTCTCCTGTCATTTCTAATTGGCTTATGGAGTGTTTCACTTCGTTCTTTATTTCAGCCTGTGTATTCTTCAATATTTCTAGCTCTTTTCTGAATTCATTCAGAAGTTTATCCCTATCTTCCTTCAGCTCTATGGTTACCTTGTTTGTGTGTTCTTTAAATTCACTGAATTCTTTTATCATATTCATCATTGTTCTTTTGAGTTCCATTGTTATTTTGGTTTTTCATGTTATTATTTTTTCTCTGTGATTTTGACCTGTGAATTTCTTTTGTAGTTTCTTATTCTTATGTGAGACTCAGGCCTTCAAGTTAGGTCTGTTTCTTATTGTGAACTTTATGTGTCTTTGTGGTTTACTTTTTGGGCATGAAAAGCTGGTTCGCCTGAGTTTCTGGTTCTCTCTTTTGATTTTATATTGGAGTGGCGGGATTGCTTTTGTCTTCAGAATTTCCCACAGAGGCCCAATTCAGATGAGGGTCAGAGTTTTTCAGGCTTTCTCCTAAGGTCTTTATCCCTCCATGAATGATTTGGGCCTCAAGTATTTGGGTTTGGACTGGCCTGGGAGCCCAGGAAAGATGCTGGTCTAGGGAAGCTGATGGCCATGCCACCCAGAGATGCAAAGGTAGATGGGGGGAAGAGGCCCCAAGGATTCCTGGGGACTGCACTGAGGAATTGGGTTAGTCTGGATGCAAAGGATCAGGGAGAGGAAAGGTCAGCCCCAGGGTCCCAGAAAGAGGCTTGCAGATGGTGCAGGCCCAGGGAAGGCCCAGGAAGGAAGGCCCAGAGGGAGGTGAGGGCAGGGCCAGGCCCCGAAGCAGTGCTCCTGGGGCCCAGAGAAGGCACTACATTGGTCTGGATGAAAAGGATTTGGAAGCAGTATTGGTTTCCCAGGTGTTTGGGGCCCCAAGACAAGGAATGGGACAGTACCCAAACTAGGAGGAGAGAACAGTGGGGGAGATGGGAGGGTGAATGAGGGTGGGAGAGTCAAAGCTTGGAAGGCTCGATGGACTTATCCTAGAATGAGGCCTGTGGGTAGGAGAGAGGCCTGTAGAGGGTCCTGCATGCCCAGGGAAGCAGAGGGATGTGAGGGTGGGACCAGGCCCAGAAGCATTGCTCCTGGGGCCCAGAGAAGGCACTACGTTAGTCTGGATGGAAAAGATCAGGAGGCAGTATTGGTTCCCCAGGTGTCTGGGGCCCCAAGACAAGGAAAGGGAAAGGACCCAAACTAGGAGAAACCAGCAGGGGAGATGGGAGGGTGAATGAGACTGAGGGAGTCAAGGCGCAGAGGGGAAAGGACCCAAACTAGGAGAAACCAGCAGGGGAGATGGGAGGGTGAATGAGGCTGAGGGAGTCAAGGCGCAGAGGGCGTGATAGGCTTACCCCAGAGAGAGGCCTGTGGGTAGGGCAAAAAGAAAATATTTTTAAATGTTCAACATGTACAGATGAACTTTTCCTAAAATTTGTCTTTTGTATTAAAAGCATAGCTGATAGATTGATATTTTAATTGAAAATGAAATATGCCCGGTGATTAGTTGGTTAAAAGAATCTTAAGGATTTGAGGTGATAATTTATTTGAATTTCTAAAAGTACTTCTACAAGATAAGCATTTATTTCCTAGTTATCTAAATTTCTGAATATTGGGTTGCATTTACAGACAATATTTTTAAATTTTTTCTTGAAGTTTTTGATTTTCATAAAACAAAATTTATGGTGTTTAGCTTCCTTTCTGATCTGCATCTCTCCTTACTGCCTCCCTGCCCAATTCGATGTACTCCTCCCATAGAATCTGATTTGTGCCTCCAAATGTTCTTCAGTGTGGTTCCATTCACTGGAAACTGGTTAACCTACCTAGAGTTGCAATTCTCATAAAAGACTGACTATCTCCCCCCCCCCCCCGGCCCCAAGCAGGCATCACTTTCCAAAATTTACTTAGGTTGGGTGGGGAAATCTTATTTACCCATGCATATGGTGAGATTTTGTCTGGTTTGAGTTTCCATGGGACTGATGTATGTTGTCACTATTGTTGTGAGTTCATATGAGTAACTGGCAAGATACCTGCAAAATTCTATTTCTTTGTGGTCTTCCAACATTTCCGGCTCTTACAATCTTTCTGCCTTCTCTTCCACAATGATCCCTAAGCCTTGGGAGGCAGAAGATTGAAATAGCTGTCTTATTCAGGGATAATCACTCTGCAGTCTCTTGTCCTCTGCACACTGACCAGCTGTGGTTTTCTTCGTTAGTCGCCATCTGTTGCATAAGGAAACTTCTCCAGTGAAAGTTGACGGATACATTAATCGTATGTGTAGAGGTTGCATTGAAATTATGTCACTTATGGCTAAGAGAATCACAGATACTCATTCTCTACATTTGACTACTTCTGGAACTCAGTAATAGTCTTTATCTGTTGCAATAGAAGTTTCTTTGATGTGTTGTGAGAGGTACACTTGTCTGTAAATATGAGGATGCATATTTAGAATTGAGAAAAAATTACATTGGTATAGGGATATGACAAAATAGGCTTTTTTTCTCCAACCATGTGTCTTTGGCTACATTTACAGTACCACACATAACTTCCCTCTCATGGAGCAGGCATTAATTCCAGTTAGATAGCATCGATTACCCCCAAGACAAAAGTGCCACTCCTGCACCTATAGTGATAGTTTGCTGAGTCAGCCATTGTTGGTTATTAAACTTTAAAGCTGAGTAGGACCATTGATTGTTTTTCTCCACTGGCAGCTTCCAAAGTTTCCATGGAGCTAGTCTTCCAGGAGGAGTTCAAGATCTGTTCTAGCATGGTTGGTTTAAGTCCCCTGTCCTAAGAATGTCCTAACTTCAGCAATAGGGACATTCCTTCAGGTACTGGGAGGCAATCAATGACTGAGACAATAGCCTGTGTTATTTGGGAAGTCAGTTCAACTACCCTGACCAACAACTCAAAGGGAAGTTTCTCCTCCATGGCACTGTGTTTTTTGTTATATAGAATTCAGGTATACACATGCACACATATGTATTTTGTGTGTGCATTTTTTCAGTAGGATCTTGAACTAGTAGATTTCCCTCTGGTTTTTCATACCATTTAAGCATTATTTATCTTTCCTCTCACTCCTCCTGTAAAACCCTCATTACTCCTTCCCCAGCAAAACATCCCCATTTTCCCAATTGCTCCCTCAATACCACCTGTCTTCCACTATTGCCCTTTATTCCCCTTTACTCATATGGTTCCTTTCCATTTTCCCGATTCCTGTGGTTATTTCAGAATATATACTAACATCTAAGCATTTGGAACTAAGACCCACAAAAGAGAGAGAGCATACAGTACCTGTTTTTCTGAGTTTGTGTTACTTCACTTAGTGTAACGGTATTACTCATTTATTTGCAAATTTCATGGTTCTGTTTTTCTTTACTGCTGAGTATAACTCCATTGGGTAAATGCACCATATTTACATTATCTATTCATTAGTTGAGGGACATTTAGGTTATTTCCATTTCTTAGCTATTATGAAAAGATCAGAAACAAACATGACTGTTCAAGTATTTCTGTAGCAGTATGAGATCTTTTGGTATATTCCAAGGATATTGTAGTAGATTTCAGTTTTTTTTAAGAACTCTCCTTACTAATTTCCACAGTAATTGCACCAATTTGTAATTCCACCTACAGTGATGAGTGTTCACCTTTTCCTGCTTGCAGGCCTAGGTTTGATGTCATTTGCTCTCTTGATCTTAGCCAATCTTACTGTGATTAGATGAAATCATAAAATAACTCTAATTATTAATAATATTGAACACTTTTAACAGTATTTCTTAGCTACTTTCAGTTCTAATTTTGAGATCTCTCTGTTCAGATCCATAGACCATCTTTCAATTGTGTCATTTGTTTCCTTGATTCTTTGCATATTTTGGATATTAATGCTCTGTCGGATGTGTACTTGGTGAAGATTTTCTAACGTTATGTGTGTTTCCTCTTCAATTTATTGTTTCCTTTGCTGTCCAAAACGTTTTTTTGTTTAATGATGTCCCATTTGTTGATTTTGGACCTGAATTTCTGAGTAACTGATGTCTGATTTAGAAAGATTTCTCTTGCACACATATCTTATATGATATTGCCTATTTTTTTTCTAACAATTTCAGGCTCACATTGAAATCTTTGATTAATTTGGATTTAACTTTTGTACAAGGTGATATATATGTCAAGTTTTATTCTTATATATGTGGAGATCTGGTCTTTCTAGCACTGTTCAATCCAGTTTTCCTCCAGTGTGTGTTCTTGGCTCCTTTATCAAACATCAGGTGATTGATATTTGCATGCACTTACATTTCGATTTTAAATTTTGAATCATTGATCCACAAGTTTGTTTTTATACCAATACAATGTTGTCTTTATGACTATAGCTCTAGAATATAGGTTAAGATCTTGTATGGAAATTCCCCAGCACTTCTCTTTGTGCTCAGGATTGTTTTGGCTATCAGGAATCTTTTGGGTTTCAATATGAATTTTAGGGTGGAATTTTCTATTTCTGTGAAAAATATCACAGGGATTTTGATTGGGAATGCTTGAACTTTGTAAACTGCTTTTGGAAGTATGGTGATTTTTACTATATTGAGTCAACAAATCCATGAACATGGGAGATCTTTCCATCTCCTCGTGTCTTACAGGATCTCAAATATTTAAAGTTCTTCAAATATTTAAAATTTTCATTGAATAGGTCATTTAATTTTTTTAAAATTTTATGTGTATGAGTATATTGTCTGCTTGTATGTAAGTACACCCATGTCCATGAAGGACAGAAGAGGGTGTTGGATCCCCTGGAATTGAAGGTAGGGACAGTTGTTAATCACCACATAGGTGCTGGGAATCCAGCCCCGGTACTCTGCAAGAGCAGTCAGTGCTCTTAACTGCTGAGCCATCTCACCAGTTCTGAATAGGTCTTTAATGTCTTTGGCTAAATTTCTCCCTATATTTTTGAGACTACTATGAATGTACGTCGTTCCCTGAACTCCTTCTCTGATTGCTTGTTATTTGTATATAGAAAATCTACTAAATTTTGTTGATTGATTTTGTAACCTGACACATTATCAAAAGTATTGATCATTTCTACAAGTTTTCTGGGTGGAATTTCTGGGATGTTCTTTGTATATATCATATCATCTCCAAACAAGGATAATTTAATTTGATTTTTTTTCCAATAAACACCACTTTAACTTCCTTCTCTTTTCATGGTGGTCTAGCTAGAATTTCAAGTACTTTATTTAAAAGATATGTGGGTAGTAGACAGACTTGTATGTTCCAGATTTTAATGGGAATACTTCAAGGTTTTATTTTATTTTGTTTTTTTTCCACTTAGAATGATGTTGGTATGGGTTTGCTGTATATAGCTTTAATTATGTTGAGGTATGTTGCATCCTGTTCAATTCCCTCTAGTACCTTTACCCTAAATTAATTCTGGATTTCATCAAAGGCTTTTTCTGCATCTATTGAAATGACGATGTGATTTTTGTCTATAAATTCATTGATTTAATTTATTACTTTTATTGAATTACTGTCCCTGCATTTCTGGGACAAAGTCTACCTAATCAAGTTGGATGATCTTTTTGATGTGTGTCAGTATGTGATCTCTATTTTGATGAGAATTTTTGTTTCTATGTTTATTAGGGACACGGACTTAAAATTTGTTCTTTTCCTACTCTGTCTTTTCCTGGTTTGGGTATTAGAATAATTCTGCTGTCATAGAAGGAGTTTGGGAGTTCTTCCTCTGTTTCCATCTTTTTGCACAATTTAAGCAAGATTAGTTGGAGATCTTCTTTGAAGGCCTTATAGAATTCTGCTGTGAATTCATCTGGGCCTGGTGTTTGCATTACTGTTTTGATTTCTTTATTTGTTATGGGTCTGTTTAAGCTATTGATCTCTTCTTATTTTAACTTTGGTGCATATGTATTTTTTGTTTGTAAATATTATTTGTGTTTTTGTATTGTGATATAGGCATGTGAATTTCTTCTGTTGTTTGCATATCTGATATGAAACTCAAGCCTAACTTTACTGAGCTGAAATTTGATTCTGTTTATATTATTGAAGTTACTTGGTTGCTTTCTTATGTGGTAGAAATAGTTATTTGGTCTGGGCTTCAAGTTCTCTCTTTCTATTACTTACTGGATTAACCAAATGGATCCTGGTAGGTTAGGTAGAGGTCCACAAGAGGGAAAGGGAGCCTAGGCCCAAGTCCAGGTGATGGGTAACAATTGGGCCAGTTCTAACTAGCTAAGCAAAGAAGGTACATACCCTGGAACCAAGAGTGGGTCTGGTTTCAGAGCAGGGGAATGGTGATCCAGCACTATGGGATCTAGTTATCTCTCCTAGGTAATCAAATACTCTTCAGCAGCTTCAGTGGGTCAAGGCCAAGGAACAAGGTGAGACCATGGGAACAGAATTGACTCGTTCTTACTTGCTAGCAAAGAAGGCCTGAGTTCTGGAACAGGAGGACTGTAAATGGTCACAAAGCAGGGGGATGGGCACACAGGACTTGTATAACTCACGCAGGCTAGTCAGGTACTCTCGAGCAGCCTCAGTGGCACAGGGCCAAGGCCCAAGTAGAGAAGATGAGGACAGAATGAACTGTTTCCGAATAGCTAGCAGAAAAGGCCTGAGCTCTGGAAAAGCAGATATATATATATAATCTGACATTAGATGGTATCTCATTGTGATGTTGATTTTCATTTCCTTAATGATTAGTGATATTGAATATTAAAACATTCTTAATAGTAATTTGAGGTTATTCTTTTGAAAACAACAAATCTTTTTTACTATTTTTCATTTGTATTACTATGTTTTTAGATGTTATGTTTGGTGTATTAATCATTGTTGAATGGCCAGTTTGCAAATATTTTCCTACTTTGTAGGTTGTCTCTTAGATCTACTGATTGCATCTTTTGCTGTATAAAGTCTTTTAATCTGATATAATCTCAAATTCCTATTGTTGTTTTGTTGTATGTGCTTTTGTAGTACGAGCTAAACGTGTTCACCCTGGTCAATATCTTGGAATATTTTCCATGTTTTTCTGCAGTTTTGTGATTGTTTTTAGGTTTTACATCCAAGTCTTCAACCCAATTTTCTCTTGTTTCTGTGTTTGGTGAGAAGTACTAATCTACATTCTTTCTAGTGTATGTGTATTTCAGCAGCATCGTTTATGTAAGGGATTGTCCACAATGTAAGCTCTTGATGTGTTTGCCAAATGTTCTTGCTAATAATTTGCTTCTAATGTAACTTTTTTTTCTAATCACATGTGAATAGTTAGTTGGTCTGTGCTTTTGGGTCTCTCTTTTGATTTTTTTATTAGAGGGACCAGATGGTTTGAGGCAGGATAGTCAGGAACTCTCCAGAATTGTGAAGGAGCTTATGTAAGCTCCCACCAAGTCGTGGTGGTGGGAATAAATGGGCCGGCTATAACTAGCTAAGCAGAGAAGATATGAACCCTGCAGCAGCAGGACTGAGGCTGGTCCCAAAGCACGGAGATGGTGACCACACAGCTCTGGCTAGCTCGCGGGCACTTCATGAGACTCAGGCAGCCTAAACAGGAAGGGACTGAGGCCCAAGGAGTGCCTGTGGAAACAGGATGTTCTGGTTCGGACTAGCTGGCAGAGAAGACATAAAACAATATAATTTTATCTTAGATTTTTATTAGCATTGCTTAAAAATAACCATGGATACTTTGAAAACGTTTGTATAACTTAGGGACCCAAAATTAGAATCTTCTAATGGCAGAGAACTCCCTTGTTCCCAGCAAAAGCCCAATACAGAGGCAAAGCCACTATCACGCTCAATCTGGGACTTCATGGGAGGTGTTATGGAGAATCCAGTCACTCAGAAAATGTGGAAACTTCTGCCCATTCTCCACTCTGCTCCACCATCAGCCTATCACCAGAGGAATGTGAAACTATGGCTCAAGGTTGGGGACCAAACTTTCAGGCTCATGTGAGGGGACCACAGCTCCAGCTTGCAGAAGAGGACCAAAACTCTGTCATAGGAGGGCACCACAGCTCCAGGTTAACAAGAAGGTTCACAGGAAGGGAGCCACAACTCCAGCTCACAAGAGGAGACCACAGTACCAACTCATAGGAAGAGACCACAGTTTTTGCACAGGGGAGGGGATCATAGGACCTATTTACAGGAGGGGACTACAACTCTGGCTTGTGGAAATGTCCACAGTTCCAGGTTCATAGGAGGGAATCATAGCTGCAGGTTCCTAGGAAGAGACCACAGCACCAGCTCACAGGAGGGGACCACAACTCTGGTTCATAGAATGGGTTCATAACTCCTGCAGTGCTATTGGTGTGCAGGGCCGGTTCCTGTCTTGTAGTTTAAACAGTAATGTCTTGATGAAATACTTTTATGCTCTTGTGTGTTTGGAGTGGACTTCCTTTACCCGGTTATCCATGTCTTTCTCAAGATCTGGGAATGTTTATGCTACTGTTTTATTGAAGAGGTTTTCTATGCTCACAGCCTTACCTCTTATCACTGTGGTATGCCAATGAGCTGAATGTTTGATTTCTTACAGGTATTCCGGGTGGCACTTGCATTCTTTCCTAATGCATTTTATTTCCCTTTTGTTCTAACAATGAAAAGATCTTTCTTCAAGTGGTTATTTTTGCTTCTGCTTGACCTGCTGGGTCACTGAGGCTGTCAACTACTTTTTTTCCTATCTGGCCTTTAAATAGGCTTCTATTTTTTACAATTTTTGTCTGATTCTCTTTCTAAGAATTTCTCTTCCCGAGAAAGAGCCTGTGGATCTTTCCTTAATGTACTGAATTGGTTATGTATATTCATTTCTCTTGTATTTCTGTGTTGATAGTTATTCATCTGTTGAGAAAGCATCTCTTACTCTATTATGCAATTGCCTTCTTAGTGACATTCTCTTGATAACTGTCCTGGAGTTATCAGTCCTGGGCTTGATTCACAGCACTCACATGACCTGGACATGGCAGAACTAAAATTAGAATGCCTCACAGAACAATATTGATAAACTGCCCAGGCTCTGTAGTCCCTTGATGTCTGATTCCTCAATTATATGCAAGAGTATCTCAGGGGACATTTCCCTCAATCATTTTGGCCAAGTCTTAAGGCTGGCCAATCTACCAAAAGTGTATATGAGTGTATACTAGAATTCTTACTGCATAGTCTCATCAGTTGCTTTTCCCTTGCTATATCTATGGGCTTTTGTCAGTTTTAATAAAGGGCTGTGGTCTAAAGCTGTCTTTAAATAGACATAATTTTACTAAGGAAAGTCTATTTTTGTCTTAATGGAGTTGAGACTGGATCCAATTTGCTGAGGAAGCAGGTTTATATTCTTTGCACATGTAATACTCTGTGCCCAACCCTGGAAATAGTGCTATGTCCTTGGGCCCAACAGAAATTCTGCCAAGACTCTGACAATATTAAGCAATTCCCTTACTGGCATACTCCTTCCAAATGCATTAAAACATTAAATGGCAATGCATTAAGTAACTTGTACCACCACATGGATCAATTTATTAGAATACTTTTCTCTGGGATGGAAGGGTTTAGGGTGCAAGTGAGGGATAACAAGAAAGAAAGGGGATGGCTGAGAAAAGAGCCCCATGAAGAGGAGAGGCACTAAGGCATAGTCTTCCAAGAATATATTCACCATGTAATATCCGAATATTTACTGAATTTCAAATCAGTGAAGAGAAAGAACAATAAATAATTACAACAATGATCAACAGTAAATAATCTTTACCACAAGTCCTGGCATACATAATCATACTGAGCCAGGTTGACATACTACATAAATCCTATGAGTGCAGGTGTTGAGAAGACATTTCCGGTATTTTTTCTCATGTCTGGGCCATCCTGATAAACAGGATCACAATACAGTTTATATTTGTTGACAGTTACTATTTGCATGGACAAATTATTTTATATAAATTTATTCAGCTTATTTTATGATTATTTTATCATGCTGTTATTTCTATACCTAACACAGAAAAATTAGGAAAATTGAATTTTAAATAATTTGTTCTAAGATCTGTTATATAATATGTATATGATGAAGTTTCAGCTCTTAGAAATGGTAGCATTCAGATTTATTTAATCAATATCTTCAATGATTTTGGATAAAATACATGGAAACAATGTAATAAACACATCCAATAATTCCATATGAATCTTAAATTCAAAGGAAAACCGCAGTATAGCTATCTAGGCATGCATTTAATAAAAATTGTTCTGTTTTACTGTTAGCCTTTTAATTTATATGTCTATAGAATATAGATATTTTGTCTATACTCAATAGACCATTGTGTATAGTAATTATCATAAAATATGATAATCTAATTTTTCATACAGTAACACTGAGTGTTATGTTTCATTTCATTTTTTGGTAAAATTTCTTCATTTATAGTCATCAATCTAGCATCCAACATTGCTAAGCTCTCCACAATAAAATAGGCTCTGGATTGCTGCATAAATTTTGGATACTTTTTAAAAAAACATTGATTCTTTCAAATCAGACAACTGTCTGTAACAAACGTCAATATGCTGAGCATGTCAGCTATATCATCATGCTAACCTAAATATGCATTTCTGTGAGGGCAACAGGTTAGAGGCAGCTCTTTGGAATCACAGACTGCTATGGTACACGCCTTTAATCCCAGCACTAGGAGGCAGAGGCAGTTGGATCTCTGTGAGTTCCAGGCCAGCTGGGGCTACATGGAGACCCTGTCTCAAAAAGATCAAGATAAAAATTTCAACTTTTAAACTTTTCTTCGTTTTCACATGTATTATCAGCAACATTTAATCTGAATAGTAGTGACTGAGAAGTACAGTCTAACTCTTGCTTCTGTCTAACTATGGACACTATAAACAGTGACACAGGGAAAACACTTTGCATGGCTTATGAAAAGCCAATAGAACTAGTCACTTGCATCCCACAATATCAAAAGAAAATTGTTGAATACAAAAGCAGATACTACAAAAATGATTACATCCCTACAATGGGCTCTTATAACAATCAAATGCACATGCAATTTAATAGCAGAATGTAGAGATGCATATCTTTATAATAATTCTAAAGAATACAAGATGATGTGAACGTAAAGTCTGTGATAGCACAGATTGAGCAGATAATAAAATATTCTGAGAAAGACACAGCTGAAGCTAGATTAATTAGTAAGGATTTGTTTACTGAAGTAAACGTACACATATTTATCACATTTTAAGTGATAAATACAAATGGTCTGATTTAATCAAGTGTTTTATCTGTTTTAAATAAATAAAATAAGGTACAGTAATTAGGAGAGTATGATGCGCTAGGGGTGGATCTAGGAGGAGTTAAGGGGTAGAGAGGAGTGAATATAATCAAAATGCATTATATGCATACAGAAGGTCTCAGTTCATAAAATATATAAGAATATAGTTCTCTTATTTTTAGTATTTTGGGGGAAATGAAAACTTTTAAATTATAAGACAAGAATATTGAAAGAAAATTGCCCTGACCCAACTAAACAAAGAAGTTTAGTCTAAGATTATTTTAGGAAAAAGAGATTTTTGCAATTGAGGAGAGCACTTGAAGTTCACAGTAATACAAACAGGAAGGATGATATTTCAGAGCTGGGTAAGCTAATGGAAAGACACCTGAAAATCAGGCCAGGGGAGGTGGGAGACTCTTATTAGACCCTTTGTGACTGTCAGTATCTCCTGTTTAAGACATGGACCCTCAAGTCTTACATTTTAAAGGAGTGCTTCTCTGATTCTCAGAAAGCTAGCTCTAGTTTACAAAACTGGCTACAGGCCAGGACAAAAAACACATATATCAACTCAAAGAATTAGGGACAGAATTTAAGATTCAAGTTTTCTAAACAGAATGTTCTACAAAATGAGAGTCTGAATCCATAGTGAAAGGAATTAAACTTCAAGTTGCTAGCTGACAGCCATGAGCTGGGGTAGCCAATAAATTTGCCAGTATTCACCAGGTAAACAACTATCATTGTAGGCGTTTAATCATGAACAGACATGTGATGAAAATAAATACTTACAAAATGATTAGAAAGAGTGACTGAAGGAGTAACTCTTACTCTAAAGTCATAGGAACCACTTTCTGAGAGATATCTGCTAGGCTGATATTGTTAGAGTATCAATAAGCCCCATATATTGAACGGTCCTGACTATAAAAAATGTCTAGTCTATCTGTCAGAGGACCCACTTTTCCAGTACACTGGTCAATTACTTGGTGATAGAACCACTCCTGGGAAGGCAGGTTCACCTTAAGTTTATGCTACATAGATGGTCAGAATACCTGTTGTGTTAATAAGGCAGTGAATATTTTCTGCCTGGCACTAGCATAGAGCTCTGCAGAACTTCCAGACCAGCCACAGCCATGTAGGTCTCCTT
This sequence comes from Nannospalax galili, assembly GCF_000622305.1. NCBI lineage: Eukaryota > Metazoa > Chordata > Mammalia > Rodentia > Spalacidae > Nannospalax > Nannospalax galili. The sequence continues at coordinate 80,584 of NW_008358101.1, forward strand.
AAGTCTGTCCACTTTCCAGAACTCTTCAGGAAAGCATAATTTCTCCTTTTCTTCTTCATGTCTTTCTTACTAAACATGCTTTCTCTAATGCTTTGGGCTGTCCCTAGCATCTTGTGTTTCTTCACTTTTTCTCTAAAGCTTCCTTTCCATGTGGCTGCCAGTCAGCCATGTGTCTGACCCCCATGCAGGCTCTAAACCTGCATGGCTCCATGGCTTTCTTTCCTTCTTCCCAGAAATCACCACCTCAAGGCAGTTGCCAAGATTACCAGCTCACCTGCCCTGAGAATTTTTCTTTAAGATTCTAATAAAATTGTAAAAGCTTCCATTTGGGTCCATTTTTAAATTCTTTTATGAATGAAACTAAGAAACCTCTAGGGGACCCTCTTTCTCCCCATTTCAACATTAGGAAGCAAAAAGTAGAAAGCCATCATCACAATAAGCCTAAAACTTCAGTGTAGTTCATGGTACTTATTTCTAGAAAATCCCACAGCAACTCAGTTGATTCTCCTCATCTTGATGTTCCCAGATGAGTATCAGTTGCCTATTCTGACTGCTTTTCCTACCCATAATACTGTGAATAAGAATCAATCAGTGATTGACAATGAGACCAACTGCAAGTCTCCCCCCTCCCACCTCACACTTCCATGACCTTACTACAATGAACTGCTAACATACCCAGGAACAACTTCCATAGGCACCTTTGTCTGTCTGGCACACTGGTACAGATGACCAATTACATTACAACTTCAGCTTCAGGAGCACTTAGAAATCATAGCAGTTAATTTTCTTGTTTGTTGGTACAGATATGTGTAAATGAAAGAGATAGTTCTGAATGTTACACACATTCAAAATAAATAGGTAAATATAGTTATTAAGTGTTTATCCTTGTGTGGGGTATGATGATAATAAAAATAGAAAGAAATACAGGAATATAAATCAGGAAAATAGAAGGCTATTGACAAGTATTTTTTTTAAATGCTGAAAAGTAGATTTGGAGAAAATTAATATTTCATATAATTTTAATTGAATTTTTGTGTATTTCATACACAATATCTTAGTCAACTTTATATCCCATATCTCATTGGCAGCCTCCCATACCCCCCCACCACTGGATATCATGCATTTTTTCATTTCTGTTAAAGCTGATTGAATCAAGTTAGTGTCCCCATAAGTCTCTGAGTACAAGTTCACCCACTAGGGTCTAGTCAGATTACTTAGGGTCACTCCCTTAAAGAAGATCATCTCTTCCTCACCCAGCAGTAATTATCTGCTCAATAGTTCTTCAGGTAAGATTGGTGCCTGCTGCCCATTTCCACAGTTCTGTGCTGGGTATTTGTCTGCTTGAGTTTGCTCTGGTATTGTGCATGCTGTCACCATTGCTATAAGTTCATACGAGCAAGGTCCCAGTACCCCATAAGACTTTACTTCCATTTGGTTGTGCACCCCCTTCCATGGCTCTTACAGTCTTTTTACCCACTCATCCGAAATGATCTCTGAGCCCCTGGGTGGGTGAAGTTTAATATAGGAGTCAGTTCAAGGACCCACAGTCTGCAGACTCTTATTCACCACGCTTTGACCATTTGTGGTCATTTGAGTTCATTGCTCTCTGTTGCATGAGGGAGCTTCCCTGACGAGAGTTGAGAGATGCATGAATATTTGCTCTAGAATTGTTCCACTGTGGTCCTTGAGCCTTAGGTGTAGTGTTTCCATTGTAGATGGGCATTTCACAGACACTCTGTATGTGACCAGTTATGGAACTCTGCAATAGTCACCATCTGTTGAGAAAGAAGCTTCTTTGATGAGTGATGACTGGCATACTTGTCTATAAATATATGGATTCATATTCAGCACATAGGAAGAAATAATTACATTTGTCTAGGAATAAGACAACCTTGGGGTTTTCTCTCCAGCCAAGTGTATTTGGTTGTGTTTACAGTACCACAAAGTTTCCTCCCAATAAGTGGGCTTTAAGTCCAATTAAGTAGCTGTTGATTGCCTAAAAGATAAATCTGTCACTATTGCCCAATATAGTTTGCTGTGCCAGTTATTATTGTGGTTATTGGGCCTGAAAGCTGGGGTTGGACCAAGGATTGATATTCTCCCTTAGCATCCTTCATAGTGTTTTCCAAAACTATGAGAGCTAGCCTTCAGGGGAGGTGGCTTCCAGGTCAGTTCAAGCTTCACTGCTCCAAATCCTGTGTCCGAAGCATGCCCTGTCTTCAGCATTTGGGTCTTACCTTCAAGTTCTGGGAGACAGTCAAGGGCTGTTACAATAGCCTGTGTAATTTTGGGAGTCTTTTCGACTACCATAGCCAACAACTCGAAGGAAAGTTTCTGCTGCCTGGAACTGTTTCTTGTTATATAGCCTTCAGCAATATCCATGAACACATGTAGAAATATTGAATGTATAATTTTTCAGTAGGTTTCTGAAAATGTTATTCTTCAAGTTTCACATAGATTTGATGTTCATGTATGATCAGGTATTTAAATAGTAAAAAATATTGATCAGTAATTTAAAAAAGAATTCTGAAATTTTCATTAACAGTAAAACAATATGACATTAATGTTAAAGTACATTCTGACACACTTAAAATAAAATTAAATCTCTAGAGTTTATTTGGGACTGGAAAGATGGCTCAGTGGATAAGAGCATGTACTGCTCTTTCAGAGGACTGGAGTTGGGTTCCCAGCACCCACAACACACTTGCCTGTAACTCAGCTTCAGGGCATGTGAGGCCTCTGGTCTCCTCTAGTACCTGCACTCATATGTAAATACCCACCATGTGCACATAATTAAAATTAATAAATAAAAGGAAAATAAACTAACTGTAAACCTAAAAGAATTCTGTCTAATTTTTCTGTTACCTAGTAGTAGAATAGCATGAAATTAGTGAATTTTCTTAGTGTAACTCTAGACTATTTATGAGAATTGATTTTATATCTAAATTATCAAGAAAATACTGTCACAAATTATTTCATATGAAAATTATTTGATTTTTCATAAGTCTTGATTAAAAAGTAAATCTTTTCCATATGTCTTCTGTTCTAAACACTGACATCCCGGGCCTGGCTTGATAGTTCTGAGCACTGTGAGGAGACGCTGTTGGTGCTTGTTTCTGTTTCCTTGTGCCAAGGACACTGCACTAGTCTTCTTCAAAATTAATGATAGCATTATAAAAACATTGTGTTTCTGCTACTTTTTAGCATCACCTACCTAAACACTGCTGCACACCTCCTGGGTACAAGATGTGCTTAGGCACATGACTGCTCCTGGGATAATGGCTCAGGGTAAACCATTCACATCTGCAATACAGAGGCTGTTTCCCATTATTTTCAATTTGCTCACAGCATGATATCTCTGGTCTCACTTAAAGGGTGTTAAGTATTGTTATATAATGCTATGGATGGAATTATATAAGTGAAAACAGAAGTACATGCATTTTGATTTCTGTGAAATCATGCTGAATACCCATATTGACACTGCAACAGAAATGAACTAACCATGGAGTTCATCACAGGGGCAGAATGAACTCTGTGATCACAATTGTCCTAAGTGACCTTCAGCTTCCACCTGGTGTAAACATTTCATTCAAAGAGGAAGAGATCTGAACAATAAATGTCTTTGGAAAGAGAGACATAAGACATAATCTGTCTTCTTAGAGAGATATTGGGCTTTAGCTTGTCAGTGACTGGACAATACTGCTAACATAAATAAATTGCAATTTTAGTAGGCCCTGAATACTCCATCAGATCCATTGTAATACAATTTCTGTACTAGGATTTGATAATTAGAAAAACTAAATAACATCTATGATTTATGGCCTACATATCACCAGTTTAAGATCCAATCTGTTTTCTATTCAGGGCCACTTTGTTCTCAAAATTATGCCCTACTCAGAAATGTTGTACAAGAAGATCTGTGGCTCTGTTTGGACCAAAGATGAAAGAGAAGGGCAGAGAAAAATGAAATCACTATCCTTATGGGAAGACAAAAGAGACATCCTGGGTTAGAACCATGAAGGAAGAAAGAGTTGTTGTTAGATGAATAAAAATCATGATTGGGAACCTGATGTGAATTTAGCAAGCTTTCTACAACTGATGGGACCTGCAAATAAAAATTGTGCTTAATTTGAAGAAAGAAAGCTGACTCAAAGTGGATGTCTCTACAGAATTGCAATAAATAAGCAACAGGGAATCACGTAAGCAAGATCTTGTGAAACAATTATCACTATTATTTAACCTCAAGGGTTCTTCGTCATGAATGAAAAGTGCATATATTTTCCTGAAGGGTATCATAAGCCTGAGAGAATTAACACACGTAGTTTGTGTCTGTGTACTGGTCTCATTCTTGTTCTTATTATTATTTCATTATATCATTTTTTTTTGTCTTTTTGAGACAGGCTCTCCCTGTAGTCCCAGCTGACCTGAACTCACTATGTAAACCAGGCTGGCCTTGAACTCACAAAGATCCACCTGCCTCTGCCAGAGGAACTAGCATGGTGGGGAGACATGGAAATCTGGCATCTGGCAAGAACTCTTATTTATTTATTTTTTTTGGTCTTTTTGACTTGAACTTACTATGTAGACCAAGCTGGCCTTGAACTCACAAGGATTCGCCTGCCTTGCCTTCCGAGTGCTGAGATTAAAGGTGTGAGCCACCATGCCCAGCCATTATATCTTTTAAAGTTTCTTTATTTTTATTTTATGTGTATGAATATATTACCTGCATGTGTATAAGTGCACCTATGTTGTGCAATGTCAGCAGAGGTCAGAGGAAGGTCTGGATCCCCCAGAACTGGAATTATGGAGCATTGTTAGCTGCCGGGATGGTGCTGGGAATCAAACCCGGGTCCTCTGCAAGAGCAGCCAATCTAATTAACTGCTGATCCATCTCCCCAGACCCCTCCCATAATATCATTATTTCCTAAGCACACATATGCCAATGTCTTCTGACATTTGGATCTTAAAGCATAAATTTCAGAATACAAAAAATGAAACAGGAGTGCTCAAAATGTCTAGAATTTGAAAGGACAACAGCAATAAAGAAAAACTGGTAACATCATCAATATCCATTTCTGTTGGAGTGAGCAAAGGTTTAATTGCCTGAATACGTTCTCATCAAGGAGGTTATTTGATGGGCAGTGGTTACAAAGGTTTATGTATGTGCCATAAACATAGTAAAATTTATTGTAGGAATAGAATATTATCATAATAAAGAAAGAACATTTGGATGGATGATGTATAAACTCTAAGATTATAGTTCTTAATTATATAAGTTTGGAAGGAGGGTGAGTTGGCCTGAGTAAGAGCCACGACTGAAGCGATCCCTCAGGTGAGGTCAAGGATCTGGAGGGATGTCACAGACCTTCCCAAACATACTGGTTTTGTTTGTTCCTTAGTTGGATTTGTTTCTTATGATAGGTTGGGATGTGCCTAAGGCTTAAATCAAAAGTATCAAAGACATCTACCCCCTGATTAACCTGGTAGTGGTGATTTTCCAACTCCTACTTTCCACCACAGAAACACAGGCTGCTCACAGTGAGACTTCATGAGAATGCAGCAGCAGCTAGAAACAGAGAGATGAGGGTTTAGCTTACAAAATCAAAGCTAATTTAGCAATGATAACTACTTTATGAAAATTGAAAGCAAAATATAATTAGCAATTGTGACTTAGTTACTAATATGATAACTAAGGAAGTGAAAGACTTGTATAATAAAAAAAAAACACAAAAAACTTCAAGGCATTGAAGAAAGAAATTGAAGCACATAACAGAAAATGGAACAATTCCCCATGCTCATGGATCAGTTAGATTATTATTGTGAAAATAAAAATCCTACCAAGAACTATCTATAGATTCAACACAATCCCTTTAAAATTCTAATATAATTATTCAGAGAACTTGGATAATATAATCTTAAATTTCATATGGAAATACGAAAAAACCCAGAATAACCAAAACAATCTTCAGCAATGGAAGAAGAGTTCAAGTAACACAATCCCTGGCACATTATACTACAGAGAGACAGAAAAAAGAAATCAGTATCATGGTAGTCGCATAAAAAGATAGTGATCAATGGTATAGAATTAAGGACCCATATTTATTACATGCACAGCCACTTTATTTTTGATAAAGGGCTTTTGATTTTCAACATACTCATTGGAGAAATGATAGCATCTTCAAAATGGTGCTGGTCAAACTGAATAGCTACATGTAGAAGAATGAAATTAGACCCCAATCTCCCATCATACACAATACTAAACTCCAAAGGGACCAAGGACTTAATACCCTGAATATGATAAAGAAGAAAGTAGAGCGTACACTGGGATTATAAGCACAAAAAAGCACTTTCTGAAAAGGACTCCAAGAGCACAGGCATTAAGACCAACACTGGACAAACGGGACCTAATGAAAGTAAAGAGCTTGTGTATAGCAAAGGACATAATCATTCAAGTGAAAAGACAGCCCACAGAATGGGAAAATATCTTTACCAGCTATACATCTGACAGAATATTAGTATCTAAAGCATACAAAGAACTCATAAAAATAATCGTCAAGAATCCAAACAACCCAATTAAAAATTGGGGCTAGGAACTAAGTAGAGTTCTCAAAAAATGAAATGGACGTGGATGAGAAATATATATATATATTAGTTTCTAAATAATTTTTATTATGTTTATTTTTATTTTCCAAGTATATTGCCAGCATGTGTGCAAGTGCACCTATGTCACACATTGCCCACACATGTCAGAAGAGGACGTTGGATTCTCTTGGAACTGGACTTACAGAGGGTTGTTAGCCGCCATGTGGTTGCTTTGAACTGAACCCGGGTCAGCAAGAGTAGTCAGTGCTCTTAACTGCTAAGCCATTATTTCAGCCCCCACTATTATTTCTAATTAGAAATATTTTTCAATCACTTCCCACACCTAGCAGAAAAGTATATTCAATATCCAAAATGCATCATAAAAGCTCAGTCTCAGAAAATGGTTTATCACAATATAAGAGGAAGCCAAACAAATAAACTAAACTGCCAACACCATCCTCATAATAGAGACGTGTAAAGTCATATTTTTAAGCTCAACATCTTTAGTTATCAAGGAAGTGTATAGAAAAACTACTTCAAGATTTCATTTTATCGCAGTATTGATGGATAAGTTTTAAAAAGAAAGAAAGACAAATTATATCAAGAATGTGGGGAAAGGCAAACACTTAATGCTGGTGCAGTCACTGTGGATATTGGTGAGGAGATTTCTCAAAAAAAAAAAACTAGAAATAGATCTAACACTTGATTCAGCCATACCACTCCTGGGCATATACCCAAAAGAATCTATGTCCTACCACAGGGGATACTAGTTCATTCATGTTCAATCCACAAGAGCCAGGAAATGAAAACTGCCTAGATATCCACCAATTGATAGATGAATAAAAATGTGGTATGTTTACACTAGAGGGGGATATTATTCAGCTCTTAAGAAAAATGAAATGAAATTCACAGGCAAATGGATAAAGCTGTGAACAGTCATTCTGAGTGTCAAAACAGAAAGACAAATATCACATCCTTTTTCAGAAGTGGATGCAAGCTTTAAGTCGTTAGATAGTGTGCTTCAAGTGGAAAATACATAGATATCAGGAAACTAGTAAGAGACTATAGGTGTGGGGAGGGGTGATTGAATGCTATCGTATGAAGAGTTAAAGGGTAATAACAGAATCAGAAGGGTTAATTGTGGTTGGAATAGACACAAATTTTATACCAATATAGAATTAAAGGTAGAATTGGTCAAAACTACCAATTATTCATGAGCATCTTTCTTTTTATCTATTCAGAGTTGCTTTAAGAAAATGTCATAGATGGGCTCAAAAACGAACGATTGATTTTTCAAAGTTCTAGAGACTGTGAAGGGCACACATTAAGTGGTGTCAGATTTAGTGTCTGCTTCATGATTTAGCTGTAGCCACCTCACCCTGTCCTTACATGATAGAAGGTTATGAGAGTGCCACTGTCTTAACTTAATCACCTTGATAAATGACTTAGTGTCCAGAACAACCAATAAAAAGTGTCTGGAGAGTTGGATCAGCTGTTAAGAACACTTGCTGCTCTTACAGAGGACTTGCTTTCCATTTCCACTATACACATGGTGGCATATAACCATCATTAATTCCATTTCCAGGGATCTGATACCTCACAGATGGCCATGCTTAAACTAAATGGATCATAAAACACAACCAAATGTCACGAATCTTAAAAATGGAAAGAAGAGAAAAGAAAGGTGTTGTCAGTGGGAGGGAGATAAGAGAGTGTTGAGGGAATGAATAACCAGGATCCATTATATACCTGTATGAAATTGTCAAAGAACTAACTTAAAATTTTTAAAAATGTTAACATTATGTAATTGTCAGTTAAGGGTAAGTACATTGATATTTAACTTTTTTCAATTATTTTTGTAATTATAACACTCAAAATCTGCTCCTATTCTGTGATATATAATACTAATAATATATTCAATCTACTTTGCTATACAACACTTACATATTGTCCTCCTTTCTAAGTTTATCTTAATACCTATTGTCCCTCTTCTCTTTGTCTATATCAGCTTCTCCTAAGTAGCATCTGGTGACCATTTTCTACTTTAATTTTTTTAATGAAGTTAACATTTCAACTTCAACATGTGAGTGACAACATGCAGTATTTTTCTGTCTAACTGATTTTACATAATATTCTATGTTATAACAAATCACAAGATTTCATTTTTTCTTATGGCTAAATAGTATTCCACACTTTATGAGTGTACATGTATGTGTGCTCACACACACACATTTCACATTGTCTTTATACATTCATCCATCAAGGGGCATCTACCATAATTCCATATTGTCCCTAAACCCAACAGTGTTGCAATAACACAAGAGAGCAGATATGGTCCAAACATTGAGTTTTCTCACTTTGCAAGTATACCTAGCAATGAAATTGGCAAGCCAGAGGATAGTTCTATTTTGTGATTTTCCAAAAATCTCCATACTACTCAGAATCAGGTTTCTATGCAAGATTTATTCTACAAGCCAGGTAGAGGGACTTAATTCTCAAACTGATCCCAAAGCATAGCAACAAAAAAAATTCTCTCCAGCCTGGGTCTCTGACCACAAGGCCCCCAACCCTGGCAGCCACGCTATGTTAATAACCAAGAAGAACCTAATTGCTGTATACAAAGACCTTTTGAAGGATCCCAACATGACCAAATAGCTGGAGCTTGCTGGCAAGAATGTTCCCAAACTTCCTGTCATGAAGACCATGCAGTTTCCTGACTTTGTGAAGAAACAGTTTTCCTGGGGATATTTTTCCTGGTACCTTATCAAACGTGTCCAATATCTCTGTGATTACCTCCACCTCTCTGCTAGGATCCTGCCTGCCACCTTGTGACACAGTGGTCCTGAGACTGGCAAGCTCTTGCCCAATGGTCCAGAGTACTGGTGGCTTGCAAAAGTCACAAGAACAGAGTCCTACAGAGGCCAACAGAAGGCCTCTGTTCCCTGAGGTGCTGAGAAGAAAGCAAGGTGGGCTTGAAATAGCAACTAAATTTCAATTCAGAAGTAGATTTAGTCATGGAAGTGGTCAATAACATCAATGAAGTTGGAGGAATTGATTCTGTTGAATAAATTTATAGCCAGTAAAACAAACCAACCAACATTGAGAGCAGATTTCTTGTAATCAGAAACCATCATTCAACCTCTAAGATACTCAACATCATTCTTGAAAACAACTTAGTTTAAATTGTTATTGACAAGTGGCAGGAGTGACTCTTAGATGATGATTAGAATTAGAAATCCCTGCTTTGCTACCTGTTATAGTGGCAAATAATAATACTTAATCCATATGGTTGGTAGCAGTTTTTATAACTTCCAGGTCAGGATGCTTTTTCTCAAAACTCTGCTGGACAGCACCACCTCTGTGACTTCTTCCACCAACCTTCACTAAGCCCTCACTATTGCTGAGGCTGTTGCTGTGACATGTCTGTTTATATTCACATTTATTAAGGCCAAAGCCATGATAACTATTTTCCATTCCACTATTCATTTGATACACTTCTCTCTGGCCTACTCACTTTTTGGCTGCCCTGCCTATGGGAAGCTTCCTGGATTCTCTGCACCACACAGCTCATCTATTATGGTAAATTATAAGGCATATAATAAACACATTTTCAGACAATACACTAAATGAAATAAACAATGTCTGGCATCATATAATTGAATGAAAACAATATCACATTAAAACATTGAATTTCTACTTCATGTAATCAATTCTCTTCATATCTTTTTTTCTTTTATGTTTAAAAGGGTAACAATTTAATTTAAGCATAACTTATTTCTACTGACACTTGCTAAATTCTTATTTGCCTTTAAATATTTACTTCATGCTTAAACGAAGAGCAGTTGCAATGTTTAATGCCATTTTCTTGGCTTTGACAATATAATTGAATTGAATGTATTTTAATAATTTTCTAAGAGGAAAACACATTATAAACTTTATAAGCATTAACTTTAAATGCATAGGAATTGTGTGTTCATTCATCGGGAAAATTTTCTGAAAGGAATAATTCTTATGTTAGAGTGGTTATCCCTGTCCAGTGTATAAATAAGTCATATTACAGTTTCAAAACACTTAAGTTCTTTTCTGTGACTTAGTTTGTTCTTTTTAATAATTAGTGAGTATAACTGCACACAACACATTTTATTTAGAAGACAGAAAAGTATGATGTATAAATATATGTCTGATTATTAGGCCCTTCCCTTATGGGTGACCAATAGCAATTAACCATGACTAAAGAGCCTTCAATTAGGAATCCACACCTTGAATATACCTGGTGCTTAGGTGTGTTTATCTATATGTCATTGAAACATTCACACCATTGTGAAGTTTTGTCTGTTTTAATGAAAGTAGCCATGGTTCTAAAAAAAAACCAAAAAACAAAAAACAGCCATAGGCAAAAACACCACCACATATAAATGTTTCCACATCTCTTACCACTATACCCTGATCTCCATTTTGTTCTGAGTAACACCGTCCATAATTAACCAGAAACTGAAATGATTAAAAAACTTATATAGGTTAATAGAATCCTCTGACATATCTAGCTTTCACTCATAGATTTACACTGTTTTCCTTTTCACTACTATTTCTGCTGATAGTTTTGTACTATAACCGCATCACACTCACAAACGGGCTAATCAGTAAGGATCAGTATCCTAGCAATTAGGCATAGCGGTTGATCTGACCCAGTGGCCTTGATGATTTGCTCAATATTCAAGGCTATTATTACTCATTTCAGTATTTTCTGAACTGTTCAAATGAGCATGACATGTCTTCCACATTTTAAAAACACAGATTTTAAACTAATTTGATTTATGTATTACAGAAATTGTGATAGAATGGAGCCAACATTATTGTAGGCATTTTCAAATGTGTAATTTAATTTTATTATAGCTCCAAGAAAATAATGTACAGAAATATTCTTATTCATATGTGAAGTAAGTACTTTTGTTAGTATTGCCTAAATTATAAAACTTAAAGACCATTTTTAATTCAGTATTTTTACTTTTATCCTCAGCCATTATCTTATCATTACATTAAATTATGCATGCAGACTGAAAATGTCCTCAGAAAGCAATTCCTGGAATGTAAACCCAAGTTTCTTGAGAGGACTACTCACATTATTGTCTAAATAGTTGTAAAAGCTACATATGTACAAAAAATAGCAGATAAAAAGGAAGTGACCTTTACAACTGTCCCAGTGATTATGAATGAATAAAATTCTAAAGGAGCATATTTTTAAAGGATGATATTATTCATTCTAATTCTCAATAAAATATTGCTTTACATTTTGATCCTGAAACTATTTGAATTTCTTTTTTTTTTTTTTTTTTTTTTTTTTTTTTTTTTAGTCTCCCTGCAGCCCAGCCCAGGCTGGCCTGTAAAGACAGGTTCTCCGTGTAGCCCTAGCTGTCCTGGAACTTACTATATAGACCAGGCTGGCCTTGAACTCACAAAACTGTCTGCCTCTGCCTCAGAAATGCTGGGATTAAAGGTGTGCACCACCATGCCTGGCTCATAGTGATTTTTAATTATGGTTCATAAAGTTCCATATGCAGAAACTGACAGATTTAGGTACAGTTTGTTTATTCAGAGAACAATCAAATTGAGCATAAATGACAGAGTAGAAGTAATGCATTATTTAGCAGTTACCATTGTGCTCATACTTTGTAACATATTTTGTAAAGTGTATTCTTTTTCCTCTCTTAAAGGATTCAGCTGCACTTGCTGCTTCATTTTCATGAGTAGGCTAGGTTGGCGTTGTGACTTCTTTCTTTTCTTTTGTGATCTCATGGTCAAGCTAGCTGCCATGTCTGTATAAAGTAAACATTAAAGTAAAACTATAGAATGACCCATTTGGGGAAGAGCTGGACCTGCTAGTTGGCAGCTCTAGGACCTAGCCAAGATTAGAGTCTTTCAACCTCCTGAAAGTCTCCCTATAACTTCAACCTAACTAGGATTTTGACTGCTACCTCCTTAAAATCCCTGAGTCATAATAAGCCAGATGAACCATGGTAAGGTTCTGACCCACAGAGACCATGATTGTAAATGATGCTGGTTGAAGCTATTGTGTCATAAGGAGTAATTTGTTATTCAACAGTAGATTGCTGGTGCACACTGAGAAACACCAAAGATTTGTGTAAAGGAACAGCAGATATGTAATTCACAATGATCAAGAAATGGAGAAATGTTACCACTCTTGCAAAAACAAAAAATTATTTATTGATTGATTTTTGTTGTGGGGTGTGTGTGTGTTTGTGTACATGTGCATATGTGCCATGGAACACATGTGGAGATCAGGGGACATCTTGATAGATTTGGTTCTCTCCTTTATCATGTGGATCCCTGGGTTTGATTTTGGGTCCTCAGGCTTGACAGCAGACATCTACCCATTGAACCATTTCTGCAAACCTACCACTGAAAATTATTTCCTGTTAATTAAAAATTGTCTCCTAGGACACTAATATGTACAAATTTATTGATCTATGGGTGTCTATCCTACAAGTGCACTTTGAAAAATCACTCAGCTCCCTAACAAAGCTCTGGACATAGTTTACTCATTTAAAATGGGATGTAGTTAATAGAACTAGATTGTCCACCACAACTAAGATGGGTGAAGTTTCATCTGTTCCATAGTCCACATGAGGAACTGCAATGCACTTTTGTATTAAATAACATATTAAAAGAATAAAGAAAGGAATGAAGGAAAGAATTTGACAAATACGCATTACATTGAGATCCCTTCTAAGGAATTCTTTTTTCTTTTACTCACTTTTAAATATTACATTCTTAGTATAACAGAAAGTGGAAAGTTGGGTATAGTGGCACACCCTTTAATCTCAGCCTTTAGGAGGCAGAGACAGGCAAATCTGTGTAACATCAAGGCCAGCTTGGTCTACATAGTGATTTTAGGCAAGCTTGGGGGTATAGGGATATCCTTCCTCAAGACAAACAAAAAAAGTGGAATTTTATTAAACTTCTATCACCTTTGTGTAGTATTTGCCCGTGATCAGAATGATATGCACAATATTAAATTATTCATTAAGAAAACTTAAAATGTACATTACATTGACATAGTCTAGTCAGCCAACACATGTAAATTTACGACAATGTTCTACGTATGTACCATGCAGCATACAAGGTTATTTATTCAATTTTGAAAATTTTCAAGTTCAACCCAAGATAAAAGCATTTTTAGCAAACCAGCAAGTGAAAAGCGTTATTTACCATGAGTTTAAATTTAAAAATAAATCCAGTTGGTAGACACAATGTTAGAAAATTACATTAAATCAGGGTTCTCCATGGATGAAGTCATTACAAACTGTAAGCCCATTTATGGAAGATATCAATCATGAAATTTTCTAAAAGTTTTTTGTTCATTCAAATGTTCACATTTACTCATCTTGAAGTTGTTTCAAAACATATTCAAGAAGTTGTTATTGAATTTTTGAGCAGCTTTCTGTATCAAGGCACACTACATTGAAGGAAACTCATTTGAATTTTCAACAGCTGTAATATAATAAAGTTAAACAGAACTACAGTTATAGTTGAAGACCCAGAAAGCATGAATCATCATGCCATCTTGGTAATAGGATAATATTGAATATCTTTTGATAATTTCTCCATCGTTGATGATATTCTGTGAATGGAAGTCATCCCTGACCTGAGTGTACTAAATCATTTTCCATAAACTTGCAAACATCTTTTATTTTGTCACAAAGTTTCCATTTCCAAGGGAAATCTATGCGGTTTTCAAATACATTCCTCAGAAAATGCTGTTTCAGGATCTCTTAGTGTCCTGGTGACTTATCATTTAAAAAATACTTTATTCTATGTGGGCATTTGACTATGTATGTAGACTCATTAATATTTTTGAGTACAGAAATTAACAAATTTTATATCTTGTTTTTCTGTGAAAATAGCAAATGTGTACTATCAAAGATGTCACATGGTAGTAGTGTTGAACATTTTACAATTCTCCAAATGTAATTTATTTCAATTTATTTGTGACTATAAATCACAATATTTCCATGTAGATTGTGTCTGTGTGTAGATAAATAGGTGATATGCACGTATCTATATGCACATATATTTAATGTGAAATGGGGACTGTAACTGAGGTACTAGTTATAAGTCCCAGTTCATTTAGAATGAACAGAGATGAAGAGACAAAATTTCACAGTACCATAGGAAAATGCATTTTATTTACTTATAGAATACATCGTTCGTTTAAATGGCATATACTTTGAAGATGAACACTTGTTGCACAAAAGTGTGTTTAATTATGGTTTTTTGGGCTGGAAAATGGCTTAGTGTATAGAAGCATTGGTTATGCAGGTCTGAGGGTCTGAGCACCAATTCCCAGAATCCCTGTAAAATCTGGGTGTAAAGTATAAACATTTGTCAGGGCTGGAGAGATGGCTCAATGGTTAAGAACACTGACTATTCTTGCAGAGGACCCAGGTTCGAATCCCAGCACCCACATGGCAGCTAACAACTGTTCTTAACTCCAGTTCCAGGGGATCTGGCAGCCTCTTCTGTCCTCCTCTGGCATTGTATGACATGGGTGCACTTACCTACATGGAGGCGATACATGCATATACATAAAATAAAAGCAATAAATAAAATATTTTAAAAAGTATAAACATTTGTGATCTCAACCCTGTTTGTGGAAGATGAGAGCTGAAGACAGGGGAATTTCCAGAAACTCATGGGCCAACTATGATATAGTCAGTGAAAAACAGAGACCTTGCATCCAACCAGGAAGAAGATTAAGACTGACACCCAAGGTTGTCCTCTGACATTCATGTGCACAACATGGCATGTATGTGTTCAAATTCACATATAGACACACATACACAGACATACACAGACACACACATTGTACACACAAAAGGAAAAATGAAAAATCTGAACAAAATTATATTTCTGACCAAAATAAAATAATCTGAACAAAATAAAGTTTTGTAGTTTCCAACGTTAACTCAAACCAAAGCATACATTGCATTACCCTATAGTATTATATTTTCTGTTTTTTAATATATTTTTCAATTGCATACAAGTATACAGTGTATTGTGGCTATATTCAACCTCATTTTACCATGTTTTCCCCTTCCTTCTCCCTTCGAATTCTTTCTTCTTTTGAACAAAGTTCCCTCCTAATTTTTTACTTTGTTTTGACTCACTGAGTTTAGCTAGGGTTGCCTTCATAAAAATGAATATGGGGTTATTTATCAGAGCATGGGCAGCACACCTGTGTCTACAAGCTGCCATTAACTATGAATATTAATTCCTGTTATTAATTCCAGTAATTCCTCAGGAAGGGCTGGAGCCTCATGGATCTCCATGTTGGAATGCTTTAAATCCCAGATGTGCACAACTGCTGTATGTTCCTGATTGCAATGGCCTTGTTGTATCTGGGTGGCAATTTCAAAGCTCTCTTCTCTATCTTCCAACTTCTAGATTTTTTCCTGCCTCCTCTTCTTCAATCTTCCCTGGTTTTGGAGGGGATCCTACAGTCCAAGTTACTGCTTAACACTCAACAATCACTTATTTTCAACTCATTATCCAGATAAGTATCTCTTCATTAACCCTCATCCTCTGCAAAAAAAATAAATAAATAACATCTCTGCTCAAATTTGAGATCAGTGCTAGCCTATGAATATGGACATATATATTTATAAGGAAGGTTGGTTGCACGTTGAATAGAAAAACAACAGTTGTAAGTTACCTAGTCTCTATAGCCTATGAGCTCCCCATCCATGGGGTTTTGACCTGGTTTAAAATACAAGATATATATTACACGCTAAGGATCATTCCTTGAATCTAATCATAAAGTTACGATTACCTTCAAAACACTTAAGTCACTATTGCACCAGTGGGCATACCGTGCCTGGAAAGTCAGTACTGTTGCATGCAAAGTCCACAGTTCGATAAGATCATTGATGACTTTTCTCCCCAAGCAGCCTGAATAAAGCCTTCTGGCTCTATGAGTGCTAGTCATCAGAATTTTCCAGGAGCTCAGAGCTCGTAGAGCAATTATTTATCAAAGTATGTTTCGGGGAAATTATTTTATGGCTTACTAAATTTTCTGTTTCTCAATCTTTAATATACGAATCAATGTCTTACTATGTAATCGATCCTGTTGGCTTTCTCTTGCTCAGTTTTCACTGTGCAGTTGCTATGGGCAATAGTACATCATGAAGACAATTTCCAGCAGAGCTTCTACTGCTTTGAGAATCCCTGCATCCTTGATGAAAGCCTAAAGTTTACTGTTTTGTCAATTACTTCTGAGTTTTCATTGAACTGTCCATTAGTTATAAGTGAATGGACTCTGAGGCCCTCCTCAGGAACTTAGAATCTGGTAACTCTCATGTTTCAATTTGGATTAATGTTAAAAGTGAGAATTTTTTATTTCTTATAATAAAGTAACAGCAGAAAAATTAGAAAATTAATTAGCACTAAGTAATAGGCTCTCAGTGGGGGAAAGATCTCTAGTATCTTATTAATAGTAGGTATTTTGAACATTATTTGACTTTCCTAGTGTCTCTTTTGAGATATCTAACTACATAAAATAAAACCTGAATGACTTTGCTTTTTCATTGCATCTTTTCAAAAGAAGTAGATGCTATAAAATATTTCTTATATAGTTATTGCTTCTAGATGTTAGTTCTAAGCTAAATTTCTAATGGTATGCATATAAGTTCTGATTTATAATATATATGCCCACACTGTTTCATATCTTTGATGAACTATCACATGTATTATATAGAATATATACATACGTATTCTCAATAGCACAATACTTCAGCAGGAAATCAAAAGTTACTGATATTTCAATTTTGACTGTTCCAATTTATTTAAAATGGTGGAGACATCCCCTGAATAAAACAAACATATTTTCTATGTTTCTTCATGAAAATATACAATGAATAATATGAAATGGACAGTCTTAAGTCTATCTCACTAAGTCTGTGAAATAGCTGTGCCATAAGATATTTTTCTTCTATTTTACTGAATAATTTAAATAATATATCTAAACAGCATTCCATGACATTTGCTTACATTTTGAAAACAATTTTCATGAAAAAATTAATGTGAAATGCTCATATAAGATTTTATTACTTTTGCTTAGTAAAACTTTCAATTATTTGAGTCCAAGAGTCAAAGAATATGACTTCCAAGGGATGCCTTCAGTCGTAAATTCATAAACATAAGTCACCTAACGTTCTGACCCGGTTGAGCCTAAATGAGCCTAAATTCAGGTCTGAATTTGTGGAGACACTAAAAGAAAACTGACAGCTTCTGCTATGCACAGAAAGTCCCTCATTTGTCCTGCTCAGTGGGTGGTGGGGCCTGAGCTCTGGCCAGAAGCAGCAATGGCAGCTGTTGAACCATGTAGGGCCACTTAGTCCTAGTAAAAAGTTGGAATTTATTAGAATAAAACCATGGGATGCAGGTGGAAAACAAGTGGAAACAGGGTGTGCTGATCAGAATCCATGGATGGCAGGCAACAAATGAGGGCAAGTCTGCTCTTGAGTATCTGAGTATCTGAGTAGGCAGGAGTGGGCAGATTGGGGGTGAATACACAGAGCAGGTGAAGCAGCCCAAATTTTATACTCCCTGAAAGGACACACATTCCAGCCCTGGGACACATATGCAGTGGTAAGTGACAAGTGACTGTCAGCTGCAACAACTGAGAGCTATGCAGCTTCCTTCAAGCATGGGTGAGGGAGCATGGGTTCACAGAGGACACATGCCATGTGCAGTCTCTAGCCAGTCACTCTAGATAGCCTCCATGGCCATTCTGAGAGGCCTGGGAGCTCTGATTGCACTGGTGACTTCTCACAGATCTTTCAGTGGTTCCATATACACTCTCTGTCCATGGAGCCATGACCTGCTCTGGTAATAAACACCAACTGAACCAGTCTTTCTGATAAGTACAAGCACAGAATCCTAAGGACATGTTTAATGCTGCAGAGAAGGCTACGATCCTGAGCTGACACTTCCAAAATCAGTGAAGTATATTGTAAGAATAAAATATTTACTTTATCCTTTCATTTATCAAATTAATCTTCATCAGTATCATCATTTGGTTATTAGTTTTTTGTGCTCAGTGGAGATCAAACACAGGATCTTGCACATGCTTAAATAAAGCATATTGCCACTGGAACTGCTCCCCAGATATAATAATAATAATTTAACTGATATATAAAAATGAATATATTTATGAGTTATCATGTGTTTCAATTCATGAATGTGTAATCACGTATGTTGATACAATATTTGACTGACAAAAAATAGTCTCAAATATTTAGTATTTCTTTGTGATAAAAAAATTCAAAAGTCAAACCTGGTGGCTCATATTTATAACTTGGGAGGCTGATACAGGAGGATTGCTGCTATTTTGAGGCTAGTCTGGGCAAAAGTGAGAGTTCCAGGACACCATGGAGTACAGTGTGAATCTTAGGTCAGATTAGGCTACAGAGTAGACACTTTCTCCAAAAGATAATCAACATCCTTAATTAAAGCTTCTGTTTCATTTTTAATATTTTTATTGAATTTTGTGCATTCTGTATAATACATCTTAATCAAATTGAGACTCCTCCCTTCCCCCCATAGTCCCCACACAAGATTCACATATTCTGTCATATATGTTGTCTTTTCCAGTCAAGCATTTCTATCCAGATGTCTCTCGGTGCATATTCATCCACTGGCATCTAGTCAGCCGTCTAGAGTTACTCCCTTAAAGAACATCTACTCTCCCTCACCCCACGATAATCGTTTGCCAATAGTTCCTTTGGCTAAGGTTGGGGCCTGCTGAGCATTTCCCCCGCTCTATGCTGGGTTTTTGTCTGATTGAGTTGGCATGCGTCTTGTACATACTGTCAGCTCTGCTGCAAGTTCCTCTGAAGTTTGCTATGGCCTGAAAGTCTCTGTTCTCCTTATGTTCATCCACAAACCCTGGCTCTTACAATCTTTCAGCCCCACTTGTACCTTTTTTAAATGCACAGTATATATTGTCTTCTGTAGCAACACAACTCTGCAATAGCACAGACCTTGTTTCTCTTACTTTAACTTGGCAGGCATTGATCAACCTTTCTCCACCTTTCTGTCTCTCACACTCCCCACAAGATGTGGTGAACTCTATTGTACTTCAACTCCTTTAAGATAAACATTCTTATATTCCACACACGAGTAAATTTCTATAGTTGTTTTTCAGTGTCTAGTTGTATCCTTAACACAATGTTAAAACAAAAGTAAGTGTAATCATCAATAAAGAGACAACAACTCTACCATGTTTATCGAAGCACTATTTAAAAGAGGCAGAAATGGCAAAATTTCATGTCCATTAATTGATGATAATATACAATCATTAAAAAACATTTGTTGCAACATAAATGGAGCTGGGGATCAATTTTCTTAATATTTTAAATCAGTTCTTAAATTTCTTAAACAATATTTAAGAATGTTTCTTGAGGGGCTGGAGAGATGGCTCAGCACTTACAGAAGACCCGGGTTTGAATCCAGCACGCACATGGCAGCTAACAACTGTCTGTAACTCCAGTCCCAGGGGATCCAACAGCCTCTTCTGTCCTCCATGGGCATTGCATAACACGGGTGCACTTACCTACATGCAGGCAATACACATGCACATAAAAATAATAAATAAAATATTAAAAAAGAATATTTCTTAAATAATGTTTAACATGTTTTGAAATTTGTATACACATACTCTGAGAAATTATAAGATCTTCTGAGTTAGAGTATAATAAACATAGCATGTGGAGTTTAAGCAAAAAATTTTAAAAGTCCTCAGCATTCTGTTAATGCAAGGGCATTATTTTGGAGGCTGTCTATATAGTTTTCAATTGTTGTGCCAAATTACCCGCAGGAATGACGTTAAAGAGAATGTTCGTTTTGGCCCATGGTTTCAAGCCATGGTTGCTACGGGCCCCTGGCAAGGCAGAACATCATGGTGAGGAATGAACAAAACTATTCATCTCATTTCAGGACTAGAAAGGAGAGCAGGGGAGGGACTGAATTAGGGCTCCATAGCACCCAGAGGGCATGACTCCAGTGAAATAATTTCATCCCTCCACTAGCCACCTTGTAAAGGTTCCCCCACTTCCCAGAAGCACCATCAGCTGGGCTCATCCTCTCAGTCCTAGGACAATAATCTACTCATGCCAAATAGCTCTGAATCAAAACAGTGCAGAGTTACTTGATGGAGAAATCTGTGTACAAGCTGCAGATTGCAGAACGAGCTTGTCAACTGCCCAAATGACTTCATTAGATGTTCTTTGCTATGTAAGTTGTCCTTTGTTTTATTGTTGCTGTTGGCATTAATCCCTATTCTCATTTAGTGAGTAAACAATTAAAAATCGTTGTTTACTCCATTCATCAAAGCATTATTATAACAACTAGTCTTCACAATGTAGCTGAATTCTTTGGGGGAATAAATACTACCAAATATTTTTCTTTGCAGGCAGTTACTAGAAAGTTTCAGTCTATCACATTACTGAAAAACAGGGTGAATGCTGAGCTATTAGGAGATTTTTAATGGACATATCATTAGCTCATCACTGAAACTTCAAAGCCAGTCACCAGAGTGATGGCATGTTTGAATCAACAAATGAAGCAGGCGTTAAGATTTCAGTGATGTGCTTAAGTAACTTAAAGAACTACTTAGACAAAAGACTCTACTGTATCCTCACTAAGAACAGCAATTCTGTGTGCAATCACAAATCTAAAAACAGACTCTGGGGGCTGGAGAGATGGCTTAGTGGTTAAGAACACTGACTGTTCTCCCAGAAGATCCAGGTTTGAATCCCACCACCCACATGGCAGCTAACAACTGTCTGTAACTCCAGTTCTAGGGGATCCGACAGCCTCTTCTGTCCTCTGCAGGCATTGCACGACATGGGTGCACTTACATACATGCAGGCAATACACGCATACACATAAAATAAAAATAATAAATAAAAAAGTAAAAAAGTAAATAAAAACAGACTCTGCAGGGTGGTCCCCAGGGGGCAAAAATAACACTAACAAAGAGACAGCAAGCTGTGATATTAAGGGTAGATTACATAGTTAGGATTTTGGAATTATTGACAAAGAGATAAACAGTGTATATGACAGTTGCATGCTATATCACCTTGACAAATTATATACACAATAACTCTGTTTAACTATTGAAAAGGTTCTTCATTTATAATTTCAGGATAATATTAGGATGTAAATAAAATGCCTCTTTACGATGAATTTAAATTAAAGCATAATAGTATATAAAATAAATGAAAAAGTGCCCTAAGAATACTATTAAGAAGAACTGTATTGAAACTCTTCACAGCAGAGTGTACCTGTAATTCTAGCACCATTATTCTAAGGCGGGAGAATTGCTTGAGTATAGGAGCTTGAAACCAGCCTGGGTAACATACCGAAACTTGCTCAGCATGGAGACAGAGGAGAAGGGTTATTTAATGTTTTTTCTAGTTATCTCTGTAGCTCTGAAGTATTATTATTCAGATTGATGTTTTCATATTTCTATATAAAAGGGCACAATTGAGGCAAGCGAGGTAAGCCCCTCCATGTAGTTAACTACTGTAAAAGAAACAGAGCTTGCCATTCATTAAACACCATAAATTCTAGCACACTATTATTTCTGTTAAAACACCAACAGTAGATTTTAATACCTGAGAGGGGCTGAAAAAGGCTGAATGTTAATGTTGGACTATTTATAAGAAATATTATTTTAGAATACGGAGTTACATTATTCCTTATAAGCATAATAAAGCTAACCAACACATTAGTAAATTTTGAACTGTTTCTTAAGTGATATTTCTTTGTGCAGGTTATTACAGAATTTTTCAGGTGAACAAAGTCTAGTGAATGAATATTTTAAAAGCTGGGTTTTTTTCCTTCTTGATGCCATGCCTATTTTTCATTTACCAATATTTCATCAAATATATCCTGCATGCTATGTTTATATGAACAACAGAAGGTTGAGAAGAATCTGAATGCATGTCCTGAACAATATTATTATATCAAAGATCCCTTTAAAATAAAGCATGTGTGTGTACTTTCGTGTTCATGAGAACAAGAGACAGAGACAGAGAAACAGAGAGACATAGACAGAGACAGAAGCACACCGAAAGAACTAAATTCTAGAAGTCAATGTCTACCACAAAGTAAGAGCATTGTCCTAATTAAGGTAATTTTAATTGGGAGTTTTTTATAATGATTACTGTAGTGGTTTGAATGTGAAATGTTCCCATAGGTTCATACGCATGAATACACGGTGGCAAAATTTTAGAAGATTATGGAACCATTAGGAAGTATAGCCACACTAGAGGAAGGACATCACTGGGGGTGGACCTTAAGGTTTTGTAGCCTGGCCCTAGCGCATGTTCTCTCTCTACTTCCTGACTGCTGGACCAACCTTGTTCTCCTGGAGCCACACCTCCCCACCATGATGGACTGTATTCCATCTGAAATTGTGAGCCGTAACAGACTCTTTCTCCCTTAAGTTGCTTTTGTCAGGATATTTTATCACAACAACAGAAAAGAAACTAATGCAATTACTCTATGTCTTTGCAAACTCTACAATAAATATCAATTTGCAGATATGTTCTTGATGTATAAACTATTAGAAAGGAAAAAATATTTTATGACAATACACTGATGATTATCAGTCTGTTGTAAGATGATGATAGATTTTTTATAACTTTCTGAAGATGGACATACATTACAGCTTATAGTCAAAGAATTATGTGATTACTTATATTAAAATTCATCCAGAAAGGAAAATTTCCAACTGCTTTTATATTCCAACATTAATTTTAATTTTCTTTACAGGAGTTTTTATTTCGGTGGCAATTGTTATCATTGTAGAAATTTTAAAACTGAATTTTCATAGATAGGATCTATTTTCTACTTATTTTGACTATAATTGATGTTCATATGGGTTTATGGAATGGATGCATACATGCATACGCAAACAAATATTTAAGGAAAAAACTGCTCTAATATTAATTTGCTAATAATAGCTGTTAATTATAACAGTTCTTTATGATCAAGGTAGTTATAAGTATTATGTAGCCAGTTAAACTAAAAGGACTATACAATCATTTATGTTGTAAATTGATGGGCTGTTTACCTGGTACAGGTAAACATATCACATCTTGGGGTCAGAGTTAGATGATGCCTGATGCTGATGTCATCTCACCTTTCTAGTAACAGCTTTGCAGGCTCTAAAACTTTCAGGATAGAGTAGCTCAGCCTTCTGCCCCTCCCCATTCTCATCATGTACTCCAGTTCTTGGTGGCCTCATGATAGTTGTGGTTGGCATGGCAAGCATATTGCCAAGAAAGAGCACGCACATGCAGAGAAATTGGTAGAAGTACCCAGCGCTTTCCAGACTAACAATGATTTATCACTTCTTCTAACTCACAGTATTTCAAGCATTTGCTCAGTTCTTTCTGAGGAGGGCATAGTCTTCCCCTGGCTTAAGATACTACATACATTCCTTGTGGAACAAACAAGCAGAAATCCAGCTGATGCCAGCCTCAGAGCTTCATCTCCACTGAATCACTTTCATAGTGCTAAAAGGTGTTATGCATGCTACCCAAGGAGTAAAATAAACATTCTTACCCAGCTGTGAATCCTGCAAACTACAATAACAACTGGCCTACTAAGATATGCCCACTGGTGCAATAGTAACATGAATGTTAATGTGGCAACCAGCCAGTTTATGATTGCCTTTAAGGCTTGTCTCACAAGAAACCCATACATGATTCTGTTCTCAGGGCCAAGAGCCTGTGGCTCGATGGGTCATAGGACATAGAGGAGGACCTACTGCTAATATTTCAATAAATGTACATAGAATTAAACCAACTCCAAATGACTTGTTATGGCCATAGATTTTTGGATCTCTCAACTCTCACCAGAGCAGCTTCTCCTTGCAGCAAATGGTAAGTAACACAGAGACACAGGACTGGTCACACATGAAGGGAATAAGAGACTGCAGAGGGCTCAGCCCTAAATGGGACATGGATATTGTATCCTCTCATTCCAGGCTCTGGCATCATTGCAGAAGATGGGGCAGAAAGATTGTAAGAGCCAGAAGGGGCCAACAACTCCAGGAAAAAACATTTTCTAGAGAGCGGGGCAGTTGCACCTATGTACTCACAGCAATATGAACAGAATTTATAAGACCTATGCAAGCTCAAGTCAGTCAAAATTCCAGCAGAGAAGAGGGGGAGATGAACAAGGAGCTCCAACCCTAGCTGAGAACTGCTGGCAAATGATAGCTATTAAGGGAGGAAGAGTTCATTTTCTTTAAATTTGGGATGCTGAGTAGGTTGACCAGCCTCCAGTGGATGCACAACATAAACGTTTTCTGTTACCTCATTGATACAAGTGATTTGCCACAGCACTTGAAGGCTGCTTAAACAGCCTCCATATAATGCTTTTACACAAATAGCATGTTGGGGACTTTTAAAAATTTATATTTAACCATCAAACTCTGCATTTATTACACTCAAGAGCATTTGGTAACACCAATTAGACTCATTAGGCCTTAAAGATGTAATAGAGGTCATGATGTTGGGGGCTAGCAGGTTGGGGCTGGAGATAGGAAAGGGGATTTAAATATGATCAAATATATTGTATGAAATTCTTTTTTAAAAAAACCAATGGAAATATAACAAAACAAGCCGCAACTCACAAGGTAAAGCACAATGGTTTAGGGAAATTTAAAATTAGGCAAAGGGTCCTGGAGTGATGACTCAGTTGGTAAGATGCTTGCTGCACAGAGTACCTGCTTTTGGATCCACAAAACCCACATAAAAAGAAAAGATGTGAAGGTGCCAGCCTGAAATCCTAGTTCTGAGGAAGTAGACAGCAGGATCCCAGGTTCTTGCTGGCCAGCTATTCTATCCAAATTGGTAAAATGGAGGTTGAGTGAGAAACCCTGTTTCAAAAAGTAAAATGGAACATGATTGAGAAGGACACTTGACATCAATCTCTGGCCTCCAAGTGATCCTGAACACACATGCATGCATATGTAAAGAAAAAGAAACTGGGTAATTAAAAAGTTAATGTCCTGAGGATATAAGATTCAAATTAAAACAGATGTAAATGTTAGAGAAGCCAAACTGAGGAATATTCTAAGAGGAACAGGATAATTTAGCTGGCATGGTTGCAAGGGGATTAAGAAATAATTGGATGGGTTCTGGTTTAGGAGACTAGTCTGGTGGTCTCAGGCTGGATGCGCAGCAGGGGGGCCTAGGCCCAAGGCCAGGGTGAGGACAGTGTGGTGAGGTCTAACTAGGTAAGCAGAGTAGATGTGAACCCAGGAGCAAGAAAATATAGTTGGTCCAGGTGCAGGGTGATGAGTTACATTTTTAATGAAATATATTCAAGAAAATAACATATTACACTTTCATCATAGTATTTATCAAAAATTTTGGTTCAGTGCTATTTTTTAATAAATTTCTGCTACTGAGGACATTTTGCCATATAGATACCTCAAGTGCACTAGTAATTGTCTAAATCAGACTTTAGAACAATGTTTCAATGACTTATAAAACTTTGCTTTTACTCTGAAGAATGATTTCCCTGCCATGAACTTATTCTATAGAAGGTGCATTCAAAAAGAAAAAGATAAACTTATGAGAGCTGGCACAACTCTAAGGTGACACACAATGTTACAGAATCTTTTCCTTTAAGTATAAATGAACACTGTGACTATGTTTAAATATGACTTTATGATTTTCTTAAATTATACAACAAGACAGAAATTATCTGGGTTAAGTGCAACTCAGCGGGTACACTTTTCTTTTTTTTTTTTCTTTTTTTTTTTTTTTTTGAGACAGGGTCTCCCTGTAGCCTTAGATGGCAGAGAGTTCACAATGTAGACCAGGCTGGCCTCAGTCTCACAAAGATCTACCTGTCTCTCCCTCCTGAATGCTAGGATCAAAGGTATGCACCACCATACCTGGCAAACAGGTGAGCTTTTTAAAAGCAGAGTTTTCTCGGACTGGTCACAGAAGAAATAGAGTGACTCCTTCAAGCTGACTGTAAAATGGCATGTCATGAGGCAGAAACCTGAAGTTGGCATCTAAGAGCTGAATGTGCTTGATCATTAATAGGAAAATAGAAATACCAGTCTTCTAATTAGGGGCAACTAATTTTTTTCCCATTAGCTAGTGATTTTGAAAGTCTTTACACAGAAGTAACCACAGCCAACTCCTGTATCTGATTCCAATGAGATTGAACAGTGAATAGTGGCATCTTTGAATCTTTAATCTATAAAAGAATGGAATGATGTTTTTGTTATATTAAAATGAGATAGAGGCAATTCATCAACAGTAATATATCAACAGTAACCTAAGATGTAATTAAAACATTTGTAATTGAAAGTATGTAAAAAGCACATATTTATCTAACAATAGGCAGAAGAAATAACGGCATTTCACAGAGCAATTGACTTTTTTCTTTGAAAAATCAATTCATAACTTATGTGTGAATTATGTGGGCAATCCTATATGTATATGTGTATGTGGTGCATTGCACATATATTCACCTACTTTTTTGATGTATGTTGTTATAGGTTGAATTGGTCACTTAAAGGAGATTTTTGAAAATCTGATTCCCAATATGTCATTACATACTTTTATTTAGAAATACGATCTTCATACATGTAATTAATTTGAGCCCTTTAGAGTTTCTCTAACGAATTTGACCTATTTATGTAAGCAGGAAAATTAGACTCAGAAACTGACATGCTCAGAAGGAAATATACTTGAGAGGACAAGGAAATCTCCATCTATAAGCCAAGCCACGTGATGCTCCTCCAGGCTACCAGAAGTTACGGCTCAGGGAGCAGGTACTCCCACACAGCTACCCGGAATGAATCTGCTAAAAACTCAGGTTGATGGAAGTGCAAAAAAAATTAACAGCAACCATCTCAACCTCTAGAAATCTATTTAGGTGGTTTTGAATAAATGTCAGTGTTTGATCACATTTGATCTGTATACTTGTCAATTTCATAAATTTTTTGACTTTTCATGATTACTATGTATTCTTTTCATGAGCAAATGCAATAGTAATCTCAAAACAGTGAAAAACCCTCTTGAAATAAGGAAGTTGAAGTTTTTTTCTTACAGACTTCATGAATGACTAACTTTTAATTTCATTTCTAATACCCTGGTCACAGAAATTATTGCCTCTATACCTATCCATGGGATACCATTGTCTATGTATTACTTGTGCATCCATCTGGTTTTAAGTTGAAATATAAAAAAATATAATTAAAACCAGTAGTTTTCCATTTCTAGTTGAACAAAAATTGATACAATATTAATATCAAATACTCAGAATATACCTTTAATTTAATATTTAACAGTGGCAGCTGTCACATTTACAAAGAATATATAAATTTGCACATGCTAATGTTGATCAAATAATTCAATAGTCTTTTGAGAAACCAGAGAAAAACCAAAAAATGACTAGTTTTATAATTAAAAATTTCCATGAATTTTATGGAACCAACCTAGTAAAAAGTTAGAATATTCTCTGAAGTCTTCTGGTTTTTGAATGACAAGTAGAAACTGCCTGCAGAGGGAGCTACAACTGTTCTAAAGACTTGATTAAAAATAGAACAAATATTGCTTGACAAATTTCAGTTATTGCAGTTAAAACACCTAAAGCTTATGATGATGCTATTGTCTAACAAATACATGACTTCTTTTGTGACCAATCATAATATTTCAGAAATACTTTTAAATGTGCATTATCTAACAAGAATAAATCTCATTAACTGCTCCACTCCAAATGGCTCTCTGTCAGTGTAAATTTATGTAGGGACAGGTATACATTATTAACAAGGTATGAAAAGTCACTGGCTAAATGTCACCAAAGCTGAGATATAGCTGCACCTTGGGATTCATACAGCAAACAGTTTAGTTTTAATCATCTTGGGCCACAAGATATCTTGACATTTGAGCAGCAACTTTTTCCACTTTAACTTGCACTGGACTCAGACCTCTATTATCTCAGCCATAATTTTTAGCTTAAACTGTGATGGAAGATTTTACCTTCTAAATTAAAAATGTGAAAAAAATCGATCCATCATTCATTTAATCAATGCTTACCTGCAGATCTCTTCACACCCATCTCTGCTCCAAGAAGAGTGAGCAAGGACAGCTATAAAACTCAGACATCTGGGAGCCAGCAGCATTTTTGCACGAGGTGTTTTTCTGTTACTTTAATACCTGGAAGAGATGACCTTGTTCAGCCACATTAAGAAGGATTGATTTTACTATCATATTTTTTATTTTGATAAAATAAGCAGGTTTCATACTTTGAAATATGTGCTTGACTCTTTTTCTGGCCCAAATCTAGTAATGCTATTAGGATATCAGTCTTTGGTTCCCAGAAAGTGGCTAAAGAATTCAATTAAATATTAAATATATAATATGAGGAAATTGAATGTTATTAGGATCTAACATTTTAGCCCCTAGCAGTGAAATGGTCATTTAAAAAAATGTTAAAAAGAGATTTTTTAATTTATTTTGTTAGGAAAATATAAATGAACAGTTTCAATGTTTAAAGTGCAAAATAACAAGTATTAATTAATGTTCATGTTACTTATAACATCTTTGCATGTGTTAAGCATATATGACCAAATTTATTTTTATTTTTATTTATTTTTTTAAAGGTGACAGCGAACAAAATTCTATCAAACATTGCGTGAAATAGTAAAAAACTAACATGTAGATCTTCTGAGGGAATACTTACCCCTGACTTCTTCCACCTTCAATTACAGGTATGGGACAGCATGATAAAGATGAACAATTACTAAAATAATTACTTTATATTTCTATTTCTAAATGAACAGGACAAATATATTCAGAGGCATGCTTTACTTTACTTCTCATGAATTTCATTTATTTAAGAAAGAGACGCCCTTTATGCAGAGACCCTAGGGAGGCTCATTCATCATCTCTTTCACCAGGTGAAAGGATATTTTAACAACTTAAAATTGAAAGATTTATATTCTGTAAATTGGCTATTTATTTGGGCCTCTATTCTATGACTGTTATTTTATTTAAAAATAAAGATACGATACAATCGATTGCAAATGGTACAATTTATATATGAAACTGAAGAAGATGATGAGTATATGAACGAGTGTACCTTCTTAACTGTTGCATGAAATTTGATAGCTACACATAGATTATTTTTCAATAGTTTAGTTTTTTACTTTTTCCAAAAAGTCCATGTGATGGGAAGTCACCTATGGTTTTCTTCAAGCTCTTTGGCAAGTTCAAATACACATTTATGTTTATGTCTGCTTCCTTGCTTAATTTTAACTATATTAAAGTAATGTAATCTTTATCAATTTCCCATTATGTGCTAGTAAATACTTTACCAGCTTCTGTGCAATGAGATGTAAACCAGACACAGTCTTACAGAAATTACAATAAATGACAGATAGAAAAAAATGAGTATCAACGTTAAGTAATGAATACTACCATATTTTTGAGGACAAGTACTGGGAGATAAAACCTAGTTTACTGAGTGGATGGGGGTGAGGCAAGGAGAGAATACATCCCCATTTGCAGGTAAGCTGTAAGAGTGCTGGAAATTATTGGAGAACATTAGGTGTATCCTAGGCAATTCAGGTGTTTAGTCAACCTCTTTTGCCTGACTGATTGATGGAAGACACATTAAATTCTATGAATCTTCCAACAATTGGAAGTCTTCTCCAGAAGCAGAGCAAGAACATAAAGTTAGGGTTGAGAAAGATCTAGATAATGCTTAAAATTAAGTGAAGGGGTGCATGCATGAAAGAATGCAGAAAATGAAGTTTGCATTATTAAGACAACTGTTAATATGGATGGTCAGATAGTATTCCTCTGACAGACCAGTCAAGCATGAAAATACTCACTGCAGAGTGAGATCACCTAATGGATTGGTTTGTACCCCAACCCCTATCAGTTGTAGTTAGAGGGATGTCAAGAACAGGCAGAATATTAACTGTTAAGAATAGCTGTGGCTGTTCTTTGCATGAAAGAAGTTTCTGTAAGCCCTCTACCTCATAGACAAATATATAGTCACCTAGAAGATGGCTGAAGCCAGGTTGAAATCTACACAGCATTAAACTACAATGTTCGAAAGTTATTTGTCTCTCTTTTCATTTTTAATATTTTATTGAATTTCTGTATTTCGTATAACACATCTTGATCAAATTTAGACACCCCTCCTCCCTCCCAGCCCCCATAATCCCCCAGCAGATTTCAGGTATTTTGTCATATATGTAAAGTTCTATCCCATCAAGCTCTTCTATCCAGATATCCCTTGGTGCAAGTTCATCCACTAGAGTCTAGTCAGCCTATCTAGACTCACTTTCTTTAAGATAATCTACTCTCCCAGTAATCATTTGTGAATAGATCCTTGGCTGGGTTGGAGCTGCTGTCCATTTCCCCAACTCCATGCTGCATTTTTGTCTGATTAAGTTGGCATGGATCTTGTGCATGCTGTCAGCATTGCTGCAAGTTCATACTAGCACGTTCCCTGTGGCCTGAAAGCCTGTTTCCTTATGCTCATGCACAAACTCTTGCTCTTAAAATCTTTCCCACCCCTCTTCCACAATGGTCCCTGAGTTGTGAGTGGGTGAGGTTTAATATAGGAGACCTATCCAAGAACACATGCTCTGCAGTCTCTTAGTCTCTAAAACTTAGCCAGTTGTGGCCTTTGTGCATCGCACTCTGTTGTATAAGGAAGCTTCCCTGGTGAGAGTTGAGAGATGTGTTAGTATTAATGTCTAATCCCTGTTCTACTGTGTTCCATTAGCCTTAGGTGTAGAGGTTCCACTGTAGATGTGTCACTTAAGGCTGGGCCTCTTAAATGCTGGGCCACCTCTCAAACTTCTTGCATATCTTTCAGTAGGATTGTATCCATTCACTACACTCCTTTATTCACCAAAGCCAATTTCTTTCATCTTTTAAGAGACAATTTTTCAAGAAATAACATAAATAATTTCAAGTTATTCATAATCTCATGCCAAAAATGTTGCTAAAATGTTGTTTTACAGCAATTGTATGAAGTTGTAACATAGAAAAGCCACAGTCTTGATGATTATAATATCACTAAAAAAGGGAAATTTTCTTATTCTTTATTCTCATTGAGTCATACAAAAATTTAAGTGAGGCTGTTTTGAGTTTGAGATCAAAATGAGAACTGAACAATTAAACTTTATGTGGCAACCAGGTTAACTGTTCAGTTCACATTTTTTTTTTCAAATAATTGATACGTGAACCAGTTACGATAGACAAAATTGGACTGTTTTGGCAAGTAATCTAAAATCTTACAGGGCTAAGAACAATATTCCTTTTTCTTAAGAGATAAGTCCAACACAGTTCACCTCAGTAGCGCTCCTTTATCTTTTCCTCACTTTGGTCCTGAACAATGGAGCATTATGAATGTCTTTATCAACAAAGGCGTGAGCTCTGGGAAGTCTCAAGGCCAGCATATAGTTGCTCTTCCCTCAAAGGAACTGATGTCTTTTCCAGTCAAATTAACAAACTAAGGTGATGTTACTCCTCATAAACAGAAGGGATCCAAGAAGTGAAACCCCATACAGACTTTGAAGACAGAACCCAGATATTTGGGCAAAAAAAAAAAAAAAAAAAAAAAAAAAAAAGAACCAGAGGGACAAGACACCTGCTGTTAGTTAATGTACTCTAGATAAGATAGTAAAGCTGTACCAGTGAACTCTCTACAGTATGGGAGTCTAACAAGAGCTGCATAGTGACAAAACAAGTTGACATACCAAGGTAGATGGGAGGAAAGTCACAGGGTTCTACATCAAGATGAAGAGCTACAGTCAATCAATGGATGCTGAGGGAAGGAAAATCAGTTTTCTCCAGGGATGAGCTCCCTGAGAGGTTATCTAACCCCAGGTGGACAGCTCTAAACACAGATACACAGGAGAACCACTAAATGGACTCAATGCATATCTGTATCTATATCTATATAAATGCATGTATGTATATTTATAAATGTATATATGTGTATGTGACATTAATAATCCTATAAGAAATTTAGAGGGCTTGGAAGGACATGGGAGGAGGTGGAGGGAGAGTGGGAGGAATGGGAATAATGCAAAGAAAATACTTGTATATGAAATTTCAAAAATTAAAAAAATAAAATAAAAATTTCAAAAGTAACTGAAATAGTTGGCCAAAAAGCTAATGGATACTACAATAGACTGAATGCTTACTTCCCTATAAAATCCACTAACTAAATCCTAAGCTCCTGGGTGATGGCTACAGTAAGTGCTGTTTTGGTAAAGTGACAGAGGATTGGAATTTCACAAAAAAGGACAAGGGGTACATAGGACCTTTGCATGATGAAGGTACAGGGAAAAAACACTGAGGTGTTTTAAAGGAGGTGGACCTTTACCACAAACTAAACTGGTGTCTTGAACTTGAATTTCCCAGATTACAGAACTGGGAGAAGCAACATTTTATTGTTTGTTCATTTAGAAGACACTCAGCTTGGGGTGTTTTGTTATAGTTCCCTGAATGGACTAAGTGCCACTTTGCAAAATAAAGTGTTTGTATCTATGTTGACATACATGTGTGTAAAATATATATTAAAATTCCCTATTGGCAAGTTGGGTAACCTCTTCAGAGGATTGTGTGGTAAGAATAGGAGGTAGGAATTGGCTAGGCAGTTAGGTTAAAAAGATCCCAAAGGAAAGTAGCCAGTTTCTTGGGTAAAACTCACAATGTCCTTGGGCCTCTTAGCAACATACTCCATTCCAAAGGTCAAAAATATCAAAAATATTTGAGAGCTTTTATTTAATACTTAAAAGATTTTAGGATTACCTCTTCAGAGAGGGGAATGTTAGAGTAGCCAAAAGCCCCATAAAAATATATAAATCAAAGAAGAAGAAAGAGTACATGAAATTATCAGAAAAAAAGTGATGGGGAGATATGGGAGGAGTTGGAAGGGAGGGAGTGGGCATGGATTTGATCAAAATACCTTATATGCCTCTATGAAATTCTCAATAAATTATTTTTAAAAAGTTTGTCTTTTATATGTTTATAACAGAATTATGAACATGATACATCTGAGATAAAAATAATGCATTTTCAATTTTTTTCAAATAACTGTTTTCTGCAACTTTCTCTGTAACTTTTCTAAAATTTACAATGATTATATTTGAAGTTTTAGCAAATAAACAGGAAGCTCATATATATGTTTTAAATAAGATAGTGAAATTATCATTTGTAAGGAAAGGAGGTCTAAGCTGTGAAAAAAATGGAAAGACAGCAAGAGCCAAATATAATTAAATCACAGTAAGTGCTTTGTGTAAGGGATTTATCAAAATCAAATTGCAAATTATTAGACTCTAAGTTAAGTTCAGTTTTGTTTGGCTCAAAGACACTTCTGTCTTTAGACTGTATTTTAAGTTCTAGAAATTTAGCCTCAAGGAAATAGCTCTACTCACTACCACTATTTTCAATTTTTGTATGTTTCCTAATTGCCATTATTCCAAAAGGATATTGTAGCATATTTTAAAAGCATTTCATTAGTGAGTCTATAAATTAATTGTGTAGATATTTAAGGAAATTTTTAAATCATTATTGCACTAAAATATGACTGTCAATATCTTCAAAGTTTAATTTACCTAACTGTTACTGCTTTTCATTTGCAAATGTCCCTTTCTGTTTGTTCATCAGCTCTTTTGCCCTGCTGTTCCCAGGAAGCTGTGCTCTTGGCATTTTCTAGAGCCACTATGCATACACACGTGGTTGTTCTTGACTCTTCAAAATTTACCTCCTTAAGAAATATAGCATTTATCTATTCCCTGTCAACTTGATTCCATCTATTAAAAGGGTTCCTAGGAGATCTTTCTTTCTTTCTTTCTTTCTTTCTTTCTTTCTTTCTTTCTTTCTTCCTTCCTTCCTTCCTTCCTTCCTTCCTTCCTTCCTTCCTTCCTTCCTTCCTTCCTTCCTTCCTTCCTTCCTTCCTTCCTTCCTTCCTTCCTTCCTTCCTTCCTTCCTTCCTTCCTTCCTTCCTTCCTTCCTTCCTTCCTTCCTTCCTTCCTTCCTTCCTTCCTTCCTTCCTTTCTATCTCTCTCTCCCTCTCTCCCTCCCTCCCTCCCTCTCTCCCTCTCTCTCTGTCTCTCTCCATCTCTCTCTCCCGCCCCTCTCCCCCTCTCCTTTTCTTTCTTTTCCTTCTTTTGTTTTATGTATATAAGTGTTTTACCTGAATGTAAATAGGGTTCACCCATGTCATGCAATGATGCAATTACTATGGAGGCCAGAAGATGGCATCAGATCTCATGAAACTGGAGTGATAGAGTCATGGTTATCAGCTACTCTGTGGGTGCTGGGAACAGAAAGTGGTTCCCCTGCTAGAGTAGTAGCCAGTATTATTAACTGCTGAGCCATCTCTCCAGCCCCCAAGGGTTTGTTTTCCATGCCAAATAGTAAAATTCTCTGACAGTGTCTGAAAAACTTTTTAAACCTTTCCTTCTTGCTAGGTTTACTGGATTTTGCTTTGTTTTAATTCCCCCAAAGAACATTTGCATACAGAAAATCCGTGTGATAGTTTAGTAGCCAAGAAGGAAGAGGCAAAGAATCCCATTCACGGAGCCAGTGCACGGAAGCAGGCAAAACCAAGCTTTTCTTCTAAATTTGAAAACTCCAAGAGTTTTGCATTTTCCATCATCCAGGATCTTCTGCTTAACTAAGCCCACAAGAGTACAAAGGTTTCAGTAAATTCTTACCCCGGAAGTGGTTAATGTTATTAAATGATCGCCGACGTTTCTTTTATGGTTTTCCGGAGATGACACATATGCGGTGCACCAACTCCCACTTTCAACTGTGTGGCGGAATCTCGCCTACTCACTTCTTCGGTGGGGAGGGCAGAAATCACTGGTGACCCTTCCTGGACCTGCTGGCTATGTGAGTGGAGCTATTGTCTATTTCACAGATTTCCGTGAAGAACATTCTGTTAGCACTTATTTGAAAAGGTCATTTGAGAACGCTTAGCTGTTTTCTACTTATTTATCACATTTTATGACAAACTTGTATATTATCAAAATTAAGCTAATTTTCCCTAAGGAGTGTATATTTTCTTTATTTGTTGGGAATCTCATAGTTTCATGAGGTGGAAGTTTATTAAGCGGTGATTTAGCACCCTTATAGTATTATAGTCTGTGGAAGCACATCAAATATAAGACAACTAAAATGTTATTTTAAGAGCTTTACCTTCACTAAATAAGTTTTATCTTCATTTAAGTTATATGTAGAGACATACAGTGGTGAACAGTGCTGTTCAAGAGAATAAGAAGACAAAGAAGTCCATTTATGACTGATGTAAACTTGCAGGTTAGAACTATAGTTGATTGCTGTTCCAGCCATCATGAGCCCCTCAATTTATTCACCTTGAAAAAAATCACTTAATTTGTCTATTGCTTTGGTTGTCTTAGATGACTCTTTTCCTTCCTGTGGCCCTGACTTCATACCCCTCAAACTTTTCCCTTTCTACTGGATCAAACCTGCTCTACAGATGAGGACCATTTCATATTCAACTTATATTCATCATAGCATCTGCAAAAATTAGAAGACCCAGGTTTGAATCCCAGCACCCACATGGCAGCTAACAACTATCAGCAACTCCAGTTCCAGGGGATCCAATATCTCATCCTTCTTCCACAGGCATTGCACAACATGAATGCACTTACCTACATGCAGGCAATACACACATACACATAAAAAAAATAATAAATAAAATATTTTTTAAAAATTATACATAATATTACAGAAATTATTAAGTGAGGAACTGGATTTTTCAGGTTAAGAGCACATATCATTTTTTTTCAGAAGATAGAATTCAATTCCAAATACACATGTCATATGTCTCACAATAACCTGTAACTCAAGTTCTAGGGGATCCAACATCGTCTTCTGGCCTCCTTGGGTACTTGTACGCACATGTGCACATACTCACATACAGACACACATGCATATACATGTAATTAAAAGATAAATTATGTAGGGCAGTATGGTGGTACACTCCCAACACTTAGAAGGCAGAGGCAGGCAAATCTCTGTGAGATTGAGGCTAGCCTAGTTTAGAGTCTTGCAGGCCAGTTGGGGCTACAGGGCGACCCTGTCTCCAAAAAAATGAATCTTTAAAAAGTTTTTGAATAATGGCTGGAGAGATGGTTAAGAGCACTGGCTGGTCTTGTAGAGAACCTGGGTTCGATTCCCAGCACCCACATGGAAGCTAACAACCATCTAAAAGTCCAATTCCAGGTGATCCTACAACCTCTTCTGACCTCTGCAGGCAATGCATGACAAGGTGTGCTTAAACACATGCAGGCAATACTCTCTCTCTCTCTCTCTCTCTCTCTCTCTCTCTCTCTCTCACACACACACACACACAAACACAAATTATTGAATAAACATATAGTTGAATAAATTATTGAGTATATTAATATTATACTCAAGTTTTAAAAAATATATTATTACTTTTTACTTTATGTATATAAGTGTACTGCCTGAATGTAGGTAGGAGCACCTCTGTCACACAGTGCCAGTGGAGGTCAGAAGAGGACACTGGAGCCTCTGGAACTGGAGTCACAGAGGTTAGCCATCATGTGGGTGCTGCAAATCAAACCCGGGTCCACTACAAGAGCAGTCAAGTGCTCTTAACCACTAAGTGATCTTTCTAGTCCTATAATCAAGTCCTTCGCCTCCTTCCGTGATGATCTTTTCTGTGCTCCATATGTTACACTGTAGATTGATGGTACAACAACAATAGAATATGTTTTCATCTTCAAGTATATTAGATGGTGTAGTGTCTTCAATATCACTCTCACAATGGTATGGACTCATATTTTAAAATGGACTTTATAGACTTACTT
This sequence comes from Nannospalax galili, assembly GCF_000622305.1. NCBI lineage: Eukaryota > Metazoa > Chordata > Mammalia > Rodentia > Spalacidae > Nannospalax > Nannospalax galili. Next base: position 118,121 of record NW_008358101.1, read on the forward strand.
TATTCCACATTTTAGAAAACAAGGCAAATTGAACTGGCTTACTTTCATTGCAAACATATGTAGGTGATCCTTACCCAGGAAGCCTGAGAGGAGTTGCAGATGCAACAAAAACTTTGTATTGTTCACACTGCAATCTGTTCTTATTTAACAGATTCATCTAAGAAGGTGAAAATCACACAGGGGTTAAGGAGATCCAGTGAGATTTATCTATGCTGAATATTATCTGTGTCTGAAGGTGTTCATGGTGCTAGAAAGATGAGGAAACTGAGAAAGGGGTATGTGGGGTTTGTAACTGAAGGACCCTGGACCAGTACTGTGAATGGGAAAACAAGAAGAAAAGAGGTTTTGAGAAGCAATTTCGTGTGTAATGAAATGAATCTCCACTAATGTTCTTTAAGAGACACAATTAAGTATTGCAATTCCCTTTTAATTACTTGGGAGCACTGGCCCATGGTTAAATAAATGAAAATCTCTTCAGAGCCTTGGTGACTTGGGCTTTGGAACTTATAAAGACTATGTGCATTTTATTTGTTGTTAAAATGTCATTTCTTTTTATTTTAGTTATTTTCAGAAGGAGATCAGGGATGAGAGACACTTTTAAAAATCTGTATTTCATATTAATAGGAAAAAGGTGATAATTATACTGAGCTGGTAGAGCTACAGCGTTACTTACTCTTGTGGTGCTTAATTTTGCATACTGAGCCAAATGACCTAAGTGCTCCCTTCAGCGTGACTGAGTCTTTAGATGGGATTGTAAGGCTCCTGACCTTCTTTTGCTGAGAACATTTATTTTATAAAACTAGCAATTGAAAATTCTTTCTCTGTTCCTTAACATGCAAATCTTTCCCTCAGCCTCTTGCCATTTTTATAATCCAATACTATCTTTTTCAAGACCCTGGGAGTCTTACTTTTCAGGCAAAACCTTCATAGAAAGTAATCCCCTTAACCACCCAGTCTCTGTGGGCAAGTAGGAGCCAAACTTTGAGACCTAGTTCCAAATTGTGAACCTGCCTCATGTCATAAAGAATGCTTTACCTGTGGGCAAAGTCAATTAATAATTGCAGTGAGCTAGTATCCTCCCCATACCAGCACTTTGGGCTCCCTGATGAACTGTAACCAAGGAGATATAAACTGAATAAACCCTTCCCCCCCCAAAAAAAATTAAAACTAAAGCCTTCCACTCATCTTTCAGAGGAATAAAGCACAGAGTTACGGCTGTTTGCTTATTATGAATGACAGCCTTTATTAAGTTCCTCTTTGCCTGCTTAAGTTTATCCATTAAAATTTGGTTTGACATTAAAAAAATGCCCCAAATAATTGACAATATAGTACTTACTGAACATGTACTATTCAACTTTTTGGTGCCTATTTTTCTAGTTGCCTTTATTATTCTACACTGAGTATTGATTAAGGTCCCAGCTTCCTAACCAGGAGAAAATCTGCTTTGCTTTTTGTAGATGCTGCCCTTCATCTGCTTCCAGGGGCTTCTTCAATATTTTTGTACTTAATGGTACCAAAATAAAGCAAAACTACAGTTAATGTAAAGTCCTTAATGCAGTAGCATTCTCCTTAGGCACAGCAGTACTCAGGACTGCACTGTTTCCCTCTGGAGTTTCCAACTCGAGCACATGTAACTGTATGCCCCCTCATTCACCAAAACTCGTCTCTAAATAAAAAGGAGACTAGGACTCTGTTGCTCTAACCCAATTCTGCTAGTATTGAGAAAAGGTCTGCTTGGCCATCCAACTCTTAGTTTTCACTCCTACACTGAGAAAATACATCTAGATTCTCTAGAGGAATCTATTACTTGGTGAAAGGCAAAGGATATGAAGAATCAGATGTTCATTCAAGATCTGAATTTTCAAAAAGTCCACACATTGAAACAAATCGCCAATTGGACGACTGATGCTGGAAGATGTGACCTTGGTATTATGACAAAGAGACGGCAGAGCTGACTGCTGCTTTTACCACGTGACGATGCATTAGGAAGGAGCATCTAGGAACCAGAGTGAGCTGTCACCAGACACTGAACCTGCTGAAAATGTGAATGTGGATTAGCAAGCTCCAGAAATGTGAGCAACAAATTTCTGATGTTTATAAGTCACACTGTGCATACTATTTCTGCTATAGAATTGTGAAGAGAACATGATTCTGTCGCTGTGCAGTAGTATGTTGGCCTGTCTACAGAGATGAGGGAAAAGGTCAAGCAAGACCATCTTCATTTTGACTCATGCTGTAAAGAAAATATTTATTTTAGAAATATAAACAACATAAAATACATACTTGATAATTACAATGTAACTATCAGTTCTAAGACTTCTCCATTATGCACTCTATTCATAACTGAACACTTAAACTGTAATTTTAGAGTTGGGAGCTATTCAACATATTAGAATTTGCACCCAGTGTTCAGAAGGCAACCACTTTCAATGCTGTGGGCTGAATTTGCTATTCATCTGAGAACAACATCATCATAGAGTACGTTGATGAAAACAGAAAAATGTATGATCATTTCACTATGGCGATAGACAAAAATTAATGTGTGAGTATCCACTATGGGGGAATTTCATATTTTCAAAGGACTTTATTCAACCCCTAAAAATAAATTAAAAGTATTTTTATAATCGAGCTGATCTGCTTGGGGTTGTATAGATCCTTTCAGAGAAAACTGTTACCTAGCTTTATCTTCCAGCATTTTTCAGTTTATATTTAGCTAGACAGGGATTGCTTTGGAGTGATGTTTCCATTCACACTGATTCTCTAGCCGTGGCTGGCTTGTTCTCTGGCCTCCGCCCCTTTTAGAAATCTCCCTTTGCAGCAGCAGTGAAGCACACTGCACAGCATGGCAGCCTGCCAAGTCTCAGATGCATGATCCTATCATGCCTGGAAGACAGAACCTTTGTTTAGGTACAAGAAGTTCAGCCTGAGTCCTCTGTCTTATTCTCCCGTGAACTCTGCCTGTCTGCATGACTTTGAAAACTAAACTTTTTCCTCTTTTCCTAGTCTAGGATTCTAATTTAGGTATAATGGGATTTGAACCTCCCTCAAGCCTTTTAAAATATTCAAGGGAGGCATAAAAGAAATAGCAGAGAGACATTCACTTTTTATTACTCTGTATGATGGGGATATTGTATTGCATACATACTAATGTAAATTCCTTTAAAATATATAATTTCCACCCTTTTATTCTCTCATTGTTCCCTTTCCACAATCAATTTGGATTCTAGAGACCTACATGACTGAGCTAAATAGCTTTCCAAAGCTGGTGTACGTGGTCTTTGAATTCAGTAACTGCACACTAGATAGAATCTGTAAGTAATAAATTTCTCTTTGTGACTCTTCCTGACAACAAGAAAAAACATTAATTTAACTTCCCTGGTTGAACTTGAACCAAGGCCTGAAAAACAGATAAGTGACTCAAACTATTTACTTCATTACTCCTGTCCTATAACCCTGACAGGGAAATAAAATAGTGACAGTATTCTAAAGCTTAGTTGAAAGAAGAGCTGTCATATTTTGGAAAAATTATTGACACATGATTTTAAAAATTAGCAGCATCTCCTTCCAGCCTATGCATGGATTCTATCTTTCCCTATATTTAGTCTTCCTCTACTCAAAGCTAAATTGAGAAGCATTTTAAAAAGAATTAATTTTATCCTTTTATGATTCAAAAGTTTGACATACCTGTTTCAATCAATTCTAAAGTCTCAAAATGCCATGCAATATTTCAGTTGTATGAGACCATTATACACAACTCCCCTTTGACGGAGTCCAGACTTTCTCACCTATCATACAGGCAAATACTGCATAGACATGGAAGACTGAAGACACTGCAGAGGCTATTTTGGTTGGATATATATGAGATGGACTATGTATATTATTCATGGTGATCATAAAGACAGAACAATATAACTGAATTTTTGGTACTATTAACCCCTTCATCATGAATCCATGCTAAAATTTAACATGCTCAGTTACAATTTGAATATACAATCTCATTCTCTGCCTTTCATAAAATGCGCAAGCACCAGAGTTGTGAGATGACTTGACACTTTGATGTTCTGCCAGAAACCAAAGAGTCTTGGAAGTCAACATGTAAACACTTTCTTCCTTTAGTCTTTCATTTTGTCCAAACAAGGAAATAATGTTTGATATTTCAAAGGAGTTAGTTTTATGCTTGTTTATGGTATACATGGAATTTCCGCAACTTTGGGAACTGTAAACAAAAACTGACATCTCTTAAATGTGATATTCCCTTGCAAATCCTGAAATGATCAGACATAATGATTTTTATCTCATTAATCTCAATGCTATTTTAATGATGCCTATTGCAGTTCATATCTACTGGAACCTTAAAGTACATTTAGATATGCTGCAAAGCAGTGATTAGATTAGGAGAAAAAGAAAAGCCAAATAAATATCTGTACTTTATCATGGTAGAAAAATTAATTCATTATTTTTAATGTAATTAAAATGTAAATTAAGTAAGGGATATAATATCTGTTTTAAAACTTACTATAATTTAAAGATTTAAACAAGTGAGATGTAACTAATAGAAAACAATGGAGCAGCCCACAACTTCAAGGACAGGAAAATTAAGGAAGCAAAAGATAGATATGTAGATACACTTTTTGACTAGTGATACAGAGAAATGTCCTATAAAAGTTGCATAAAGGCCTGTGAACTTCAATAAATATTTAAAATCTATTCTCAGAGGTGTCATGCATTAATCCAACTATTCCTTCAGCAGAGAGGAGCAGCCGTACAAATATCCTTGGATGTCTGACCTTTGTAGAAGAGAGCAACTGAAACGTCATGTAGAGAATTGTTCAATAAGTGCGTAGAAAGATGGAATGTTCATATTTCATGAAGATTTCACTCACTAATATTTCAATTTGGCAAAGTATGTCCATTGTTCCCCTTACATTAGGGGAAGGAATTGAAGAACTTTTGCTCAATGAGTTCAAGCTTTCTGCTTATACAGGGAAGGCACAATTACTATCCATAAAGTGAAGACCTTTGCACTAGTGTAGCAACCCTGAATGAGTTTCTGGAGTTCTTTGAAACAGAAGATGTAAAACCATGAAGGACACTCTCTTCCAGATTTCTGCCTTCATATTTAATGGAACAGATAGTACAAATTACTTAAGAAATAAAATATTATTGGCTGATTTTTATTTTTCTGGTCTGAATAAAAACGTATTGAAATTTTCTTCATTTTCTGCTTCGATGATTGTTTTGGCATGAATATGCGAACATTTCTACCTTGGAACTTTATTCTACTCTAAATTATTGGAAAAGAATTATAAGTTTTATCACTTAAGTATTTCCCTTAACTTAATGTCTCCATGTTCTTGACCATGAGGGTTTCATCAGCCTTAGGATTTCATATGTTTCCTGTGATGGGGCAGACTAGAACACTATGATACCACACCCAGACTGCTGGTAAACTACCTGTCTCAACCCCTGCCAGACTCAACACAGCCAATATGCTTTTATTATCTTCCAAGAAAAGAAATCCTAAACCTTACCCACCAAGTTTAATGATAGCACTAGATATTTTTTAATTATTATTTTTATTTTATTTGTATGCATGTATTGCCTGTGTGTAGGTAAGTGCACCTGTGTCATGCAATGCCCATGGAGGACAGAAAAGGCTGTTGGGTCCCCTGGAACTGGAGTTATGGGCAGTTGTTAGCTGCCATGTGGGTGCTGGGATTCTAACCTGGGTCTTCTGCAAGAACAACCAGTGTTCTTAACTGCTGAGCCATCTCTCGATCCCCATATAGCACTAGTTTTTATTATCTTTTACTCATTTTCATTCAATTCTAAATTTCATCTGTATTTTCAGTCATGTCTCCACTTACTGTGTCTTATGCTTCTGCTTGACCCTTACAAACCCACTCTAGGTACCATTAGTTATGCATTATCTGGGCATGGTCGTTAGAATGCTGCCAAAGATTTTTACTGCTAGTTTTTCTAACTTGAACACTTACTTAAAGGTATTGTTAAATCAATCAATTTAAAGAAAGATTCTTGACATATACTTAAGCTAATGACACTAATTAAAACTTCCCTTATTTTTGTCCATTATATATGGCTTTTTGCTTTGGAAAAATGACTACTTAATATCTTAGTTTTCTTATTCACTAAAAACAGGCAATGATAAAAATAATCTTAGATATGTTAAGAAATTTAAACACACAGAAACGCATGCACGCAACACAATACTCCACGCATGTGGATCTGTATCTGTGGATTTAAAATTTTTTAGATTAAATGTATACGAAAAAATGAATTCCAGGGAAAGAATTGTCTGAATATGCACACTTTTTTCTTGGCATTGTTCCCTGAGAAATACAGGAAAACCACTGTTTACATAGCATTTATACAATGTATGACAAGTAATCTAAAGACGGTTTAAAGTATATTGTTGTATATGGATAAATTATATACAAATACAATGTCATTTTATACAAGGGAAATTAGCACCTTCAAATTTGGGCACCTGCATAGAGTTCTATCATCTATCTATCTATCTATCTATCTATCTATCTATCTATCTATCTATCTATCTATCTATCTATCTATCTATCTATCTATCTATCTATCTATCTATCTATGTATCTATCTATCTAGGTATTTATCATCTATCTCTATCTATCATCTATCTCTATCTTTCTATCATCTATCTATTTATCTATCTATCATCTATCTATCTGTATATCTATTATCCATCTATCTATCCATCCATCCATCCATCAGCAATCATCTCTCTAGGTATCTATCATCTATCTATCTACCTATCATCTATCTATCATCTATCTATCGAATCTATCATCTCTCATCCATTCAGAGAGGAAGTATAGAAAGGAAAGAGTCAGAGAGTAAGAAAAGGCAAACACATCCACAGCTTCCTGTTGTTCAGCTACATGAGAGTTTGAGACAGCAGGGTCTGTTGTGCCCAAAATTTCAAGGCTAAAGTAGACAACCTTGGGCAACACAGTTAGACTCTGTCACAAGAATGGAGAGTGTGTGTGTGTGTGTGTGTGTGTCTGTCTCTGTGTGTGTGTTTAGGGTGCTAGTGTTTGTGTGTGTGTAGGAAGAGAGGAGGGAAGAAATTACAGGTACTTAGCAAAATAGATAAGGTTCCCAAATGGCTTAATTGTCTTACAAAATCCTAATATTCTCTCACATTGATGTGTAGGATTCCAATAAACATATGTTAGGAAAACATAAATATTCCATCCATTGAATGTGTTAATGTGTGAATTCTTGATTTCGAACATTTTCAAAATAAGATACAAACATCAAGTAAGACACTTCACATGTAAATACTGGAACACATGACTGGATATCCAGATCTGCCACTACCATTTGTAGCATTATCACAAGTAACAATATTAGCCACCAGTGCTGCATGTTAGCCAAAGCCTTGTCCTAATTCACAATTCAAATCATGTTTATTTAATACATTCTGTAGCTAATTTTGAGCTTTGTTTACTTTATCTAGAAGTAAGAGTTCGATTTATATGTAACTTTTTTTGGTCTCAAAATATATATCATCAGATAATGCAAGAAAGAGATGCTAAGAGGAAAAAATATCAGAATTATTTTTGCTATATGTACATTTATTATGAGTTAATACAGGTTAGTTTCATTTGTTTTATTTTTTTGAGATGTACATTTAAATATAATTCTTTAATATTTTTATAAAACAGGGTTCCTTTTATTTATTCATTAATAAAATTGTAACATTTTTGTTATTTTTAAAGACAGTGTCTTCCTGTAGCCAATTGGCCTAAAACTGGCTATGTAGACCAGGCTAGCCTTGATCTCACAGAACTCTGCCTCCCTCTTCCTCCAGAGTGGTGCAGTAAAGGCATTCGCTGCTATGCCTGGCTTAAAGCTGTAACTGGAAAAGTTATCATTTCTCTTCCTCCCATTTCCAGGTCTCTGTATTCCCAATTCCCATCCTGCAGAGATTTTCTCTTTGATTAGATAAGTTTATGGTTTATATTCAAAGATTTGAGTCTTTCAGCACTCTCTCTCTCTCTCTCTCTCTCTCTCTCTCTCTCATGTCTGTGTGTGTGTATGTGTGTGTGCATGTGTGCTTGTAGTTATTGTTAGGTGTGTATATGGGATGTGTATGAGTGTTGCCTTTATACTGAAAGATCCATAGCTTTTCTTTGCCACTTCATATTCTTTCAGAAATATATTATTATTTTTGTTCTATATATTTAATGTTTATAACATGTTGGTTTGATACATATGTAATTGCACAGTGAAATCATTAGTACAGTGAAGCAAACTAACATATTCATCTCTTCTATAATTAGCTTTCTTATAAAAAGGGTGCTTAAAATACATTTTTGTACCAAATTTTCACTGTATATTTTTAATTTGGAGAGAGGGAGTCTAGCAATGTTGTCCAGGGCTTCTCTCAGACTGGTAGTTGTGGAAATTTTAAATTATAAGTGTCCAAAATAGGGAGTGGAGAGATGGTTCACCTGTTAAGACATCAGAGGATCCAGTTCTGGTCCCCATTCCCACATGGTGGATAACAACCATTGGTAACTTCAGTTTCTTGGATCTGATGCCATCTTCTGGTGATTGTGGGCATTGCACAACACAGACACATACAGGCGGGCAAAACACACATACACATAAAATAAATAAAGCAAGGCCAGGCATGGTGGTGCATGCCTTTAATCCCAGCACTCAGGAGATAGAGGTATGTGGTTCTCTGTGAATTCAAGGTGAACCTGGTCTATGTAGTGAGCAGGAGCTACAAGGAGACCCTATTTCAAAAAGACCAAAATAAATAAATAAATAACCCCCAAATTATTAGCTTTACCTTTCAAAAATGTGATGTTAAATGAGTTTTGTTGATGTGATTTAGATTTTTGAGCAACAATTTTGAGAATGTAATATGCCACATGAATAAACTATTACAATAAAATGTGTAAACCATTTACCCTTGTATTCTTGAACATCAGCAGACATTTTCTTCTATTCAGATGTCAACCATGAACTGTTTCTATGATTCATCTTCATCTAGAGATGAAAGAGCTCATCATTGTTGGGTTCATGGCTTTCTACACTAAAAGACATTGATGTATTTAACTATATTTGAAGTAGAACCAAGACAGAGAGTGTGCATGCATGAGCTCATAATCTTGTAAATATACACTTAGGAAGGAAAATGGAAACTAATCATTATATTTTACTTAATTTTATTAGTTCACTTATTTAATGGAGTAATTCCAAAATATTGTCAAGATCAGTTTCAGATATTTAGAGAAATATTTAAAGAATCCTAGAGAAATGTAGCAACTCTGGAAGCTGTAGTCCTCAGGTGCATTCACCATTTCCAGAGTTCTCCCTTTAGCACTCCAAATTCAGTTAAAGTTATGCTGTGAAGGGTCATGCAAAGAACTCAAGATTAGAAAACTCATCCATTATTCATCAATTTATTTACTAAACTTCTATTGAATACTTAATGATATACTCTGGAGTGTGCACTGTGGATACAGGCATCAATATTTTAAAACATGAATTCAAACATTTGAGTAAAGGAATAGTAACAGTGCAACCAATTCTCTGGGGAATAAGTGAATTGGGAGTAAGAAAGTCTTATTGCTGAAAGTAGTATTAAAAGTATGTCTTGAATGGTAGACATTTTACTGGCAGACAAAAATTAGGGAAAATGGGGAAAACATTTAATTCTGTTAATATGAAAAATGATTATTTAATATTGGGATTAAATATATTTCACACTTTAGAAATAAAGGTGCCAGGCTTGATGGCATATACATTTAGTCCTAGCACTCAGGTGGCAGAGCTAGGTGGATTGCTATGAGGTCGAGGCCAGCTGGTCTATATAGTTAGTTCCAGTCCAGCTGGTGCTAAAGGGAGATCTTGTCTCAAGAACAAACAAAACAAACAAATGAAATAGTGGAATTCTGAAATTTTACTCTAATGTCAGGAATGGACTCTTTCTTTTGGAGTTGTTGACCATAGTGGTCCTATAGACCCTCAAACAATACTGGCTATTGCCACTGCATTTGGTTACCCACCAGAAATTGACAAGGAGACCATATGCTAAAGATGCTAAATACCTGAGTCACAAAACAAACAAGGAGAAATCAAAGTTACTGACCTTGAAGCTACATCTCTGATGGTTAATTTTCATAGTACTCGAAAGTGCCATGCATGTTTCTGACAGAGAAAGTTAATCATACTGACACAGCTGTGAACCCTCTGAGCTACAGTTCCAACTAATTTGTCAAAATATCCTCACTTGTAGAATAATGGCATGAAGGTTACAGGCATAACCAACGATCTTCTAATTGGATATAAGAGAGTCACAAGATGGAATCCATACTGATGCTTTTGTCAAGGCCAAGAGACCATGAGCTAGACAAGTCACAGGCTATAGGGGAGAACCTAGTACTATCATTAGGCTAAATAGATATAGTAATAAATTACCTCCTAATGACATTGTTATACTCATAGATGAGTGTATCTCTGAATTCTTATTGGAGAACCTTTTGCAACAGGTGATTAACACAGAGACTCACAATTGGTCAATGTGCAGAGAATAAGAGACTTCAAAGGGAAATAAAATAATTCAAAAAAATCTCAAATACACAACAAATTAGTCATTTAAGACACTAATATTTGTGTAGTCTTCTCAATCCAATAATGATATTAATAAAATCATTATTATCAATTATATATGTGAATAGAGCTCATTATCAATTAGCAAAGCTCTTCCTTGAAACTTTTCATATAAAATCTTCTAATTTGTTTTATATATTGACTTTCAGAAAAGTGGCAGTATTAGTAAATTGTTCTTCTAACTCAGCAAAATCAACAGTTTGAGTGAAAAAAAATAACTGAAAGCAGTAAACTTCCCAAAAGCTGAATTTTACCACAGTATCTGAGGAGTATCTACAATATATAAAGTTCCTTTGAACAGTGAAGGAATTCTCTAAGAGAAGACTTAATATTTCTCCACTTATAAGTTAAATGCAATGTTGTATGTCTATCCAGAGAGCCAAAAATCATTCATATTTTCTCCCCCGCCCCACTTTCTCTTCAAGGGTATAGAAATTGGAGCCCACACAACAAGAAAGAAATCAACAGAGCAACAGTGACAGTGGAACTAGAGGACAGATGTTAGTCTTTCAGTTCCTTTAGCTCAACACCAACTAACAGGGCCAGGATAGTTATGGAAACTCCTTTTCATTAACAGTGAAAACCCATACTAGCAAAACACACTGACTTTCAAATAAAAACTAGGAAACTCTTCTTTAAAGAGTGACAAGTTTAAGATAGGCAAATGAAACAAAGACTTGAGAACACTCAGTGATATGGGAATTAAATAATGGAGGGACCTGACACAAGGGAGGGAATGACAGAGAAGGGAGGGAAAAAGGGGGTAGAGAGAAAGAAAAATTAGACGAACCTCTGGGGAAGAGTGATGATGCCATTGCTGGAACAAGAAATCTTCAATGTCAACCCAAATATGGCTTGTTTGCTCCTGTCCACAGAGTGACCAAGACTGGCTTCCCTTCCACTACACCAGCCAAAGCCAAAGCTGCTACAGTGAGACGAGTTATGGGCACAATCCCTGTCAGCCTGAAGCACAGCCTATCAGCCTCTTCTTTCAGCTTCATGAGCTCTGTGGCCTCCTCTGTGAGCAGAAAGCCCAGGGGAACAGGACTATTGACTGAAACATTTTCCCACTATGCCTGCAAGCTCTCGGGCACCACTGCCCTCCAGGAGGCTCTGAAAGAGAAGGAACATCACATTGAGCAGCTGCTGGCTGAGCGGGACCTGGAGTGGGCCAAGGTGGCCAAGACCACCACCCACAGTGGGGGAGATAAAGCAAGAGCTAGCCTTGGCCTGAGATGGGCATGACCATCATGTCCTGGAATTAGAGGCCAAGATGGACCATCTGTGAACAATGGTGGAAGCTGCTGACAGAAAAAAGGTGGAGCTCCTCAATCAACTAAAAGGAAAGAAAAGGAAGGTTGAGGACCTTCAGTTCCAAGTTGAAGAAGAATCAATTACCAAAGGAGCTCTTGAGATGCAGACCAAACTGGAGCATGCTGGCATTAAGGAACTTGAACAGAGCCTGCTCTTTGAAAAGACCAAAGCTGACAAACTCCAGAGGGAGACAGAAAACTATAGTGTCAGAAAAGTTCCGAATTATGGAACTAGAGAAAGATTAGCACTGAGAGTACAGGAAGTAGCTGAGCTCTGAAGAAGGCTAGAGTCCTGTAAACCTGCTGGGGATATGGATATGTCCCTTCCCTTTTGCAAGAAATAAGCTCTTTGCAAGAAAAGTTAGAAGCCACCCGTATTGACCACTAGAGAGAAGTAATTTCTCTGAAGGAACATTTTGGAGCTCAGGAAGAGACGTTTCAGAAAGAGATAATAAGTCTGCAAACGGCCACTGAGAAGCTCCCCAAAGAGAATGAGTCCTTGAGAAGCAAGCTTGACCATGCCAACAAGGAAAATTCTGATATCATAGCTCTGTGGAGGTCCAAACTAGAGACTGCCATTGTATCCCACCAGCAGGCCGTGGAGGAGTGAAGGTGTCCTTTAATAAAGGGATTGGAACAGACTCCACTGAATTTGCTGAGTTAAAGGCACAGATAGAGAAACTGAGACTAGATTACCAGTGTGAAATAGAAAGTTTGCAGAATAAACAGGACTCTGCATGGTTTGCTCATGCTAAAGAGATAGGAGGCCTAAGGGCTAAACTGATGAAAGTCATTAAAGAAAAGAACAGCCTGGAGGACATCAAGTCAAGACTGGACAAAGCAGAAGATCAGCATCTAGTAGAAATGGAAGACACATTGAACAAACTGCAGGTTCTGCAAGCCAAGTGCAATGAACAAACCAAGGTCATTGGTAATTTTACATCACAGCTCAAGGCTGTCGAAAAAAAGGTTGTGGATCTTGATGCACTTCGGAAAGCTAGTTCCAAAGGTAAATTGGAAATCGAGACACTTAGACAGCAGCTTGAGGCAGCTGAGAAACAGATAAAAAAAATTTACAGATTGAAAAGGATGCTGAAAGTAGCAAAGCTAACAGCATTGCCAAAGAGCTCCAGGGAAAAGAGGTAAAGCTCACTAACCTTCAGGAGAATTTGAGTGAAGTCAGTCAAGTGAAAGAGGCTTTGGAAAAAGAACTTCAGAACTTGAAAGACAAGTTTGCTGGTACTTCAGAGGAGGCTGTCTCCGTTCAGAGAACTATGCAAGATACTGTAAATAAATTATACCAAAAAGAATAAGAGTTTAACACATTGTCTTCTGAACTCGAGAAATTGAGAGAAAATTTAACAGATATGGAGGCAAAATTTAGAATGAAGATGAAAGAAAAGAGCAGTTGATAAAGGCAAAGGAAAAATTAGAAAACGACTTTGCAGAAATAATGAAGATGTCAGGAGATAATTCTTCCCAGCTGACAAAAACGAATGACAAGTTACTTCTGAAGGAGAGATCTGTGGAAGAATTAAGGCTAAAACTTACAAAGGCCAATGAAAATGCAAGTTTTCTACAGAAAAGTATTGGGGAAGTAACACTCAAAGCTGAACGGAGCCAACAGGAAGCAGCTAAAAAGTATGAGAAAGAAAAGAGAATTAGAGGAAAGATTGTTGGACCTGGAAAAGGAGATGAAAACTGTTAGGAGCCGTAGGCCCCTACCCCAGGAAATAGCAAGACCTGATTCCTGGCAAAGCTGTTTTTCAGACATTAAGGCTGGCCTGGTTTGAGATTAACCAGATGACTATACTTGAAAGCCTCTCACAAACATGTTGTTCTAACCTGGGCACTTAACATTTGAGAGACTCCCTCATTTTCTCATGTAATTGCTAAGAAACTTTGGTATTACTCTGTAATCATACAAGTGTAACCTCTTAATTGATTTATAACTTGCTATATAGAATTGTGGTGTTACTATGGAATTTATTCTGTGATCAATTGGTGTGGTGTTATTGTAATAATCGTTCTGTTAATTGAATTGCTCTACTTCAATGGATTTGTCCCTGCCAACTTCCCCCTCTCCTCACTATAAAAACTTTGTGTAGATGTTCAATAAATGAGACTTGATCAGAAAGCCTGTCTTGTCTCCATTCTTCGCATCACTTGTCCCTTTCCATCCCCTCTCCTCCCTCCAGATACCCACGACTGTCTCGCGGGTCGGGACATCTGGCGCCCAGCGTGAGGGCTCTATACGGAGGATCCAGTGTGGGAAGAAGATGGCCCCCAAGGAACACGTTCCACAACAATTCTTCACTCTGGACACGCCGCGGGAACCTGCCTCAGCTACAACCAGAAGTAAGTATCGGCATCTGATTATGGGACAAAAATTAAGCAGGCACGAAATTTATGTTCGGCAATTGCAGGATGCCTTACGGATGGGAGGAGTAAAGGTTAAAATAGAGGATTTATTTCAGTTCTTTGAATTTATTAAGGAAACCTGTCCTTGGTTCCCCCAAGAAGGAATAATAGATATTAAAGGATGGAAAAGAGTAAAAAATGCTTTAGAGGATTACTATAAGGTCTTTGGACCCGAGAAAATTCCTGTTACAGCCTTTTCCTACTGGAACCTAATCAGGGAACTAATAGATTCAAATGAAACCTCTACTGAGGCTGCCTTAAAGCAAACTTCAGGCCTCCTACAAGGCCCCCCTTCGGAGCCTCCCGGGGATAAAGTAACTTCCCCTAAGGAGATAGACCTTATCTCTCTTGACAGTGACAAGGAAGAGGAAACATCACCAGAGACATGTTCTAAGATTTCAAATCCTAAACATGTTAAATCAGAGCCTAACTCTAAATCCAGCACTGATGTCACGACACCTCAGTCTGGCACTGTGCCTATGGCTCCTTCGGAGGCGCACTCTCTGCCTCCTCCTTACCTTCTCCCAACAGTTTTACCTGCCCTCGAGGCATTCCCCACTTCTCCCCTTGTTACCCAATTAAGAAATGAAGTGGCTTTGTTAAAAGAACAGCTAGCCCTAGAACGACAAAAACAAGAGCTGCTTGTGGGTCTTCAAGACCTATCAGTTAAAAGTAAACATTCCCAGCAGGGTGTGGCTTTCCCTGCCCTGCAGCTCTCTATTTTCACAGGGCAACATTGTCCCTTTAAACTCTCAGAGATGAAAGAGTTAAAAGCTGCTG
>NW_008358101.1:136398-148327 GCF_000622305.1 Nannospalax galili
CGCTTGAGAGACTCCCTCATTTCTCATGTAATTGCTAAGAAACTTTGGCATTACTCTGTAATCATACAAGTGTAACCTCTTAATTGATTTATAACTTGCTATATAGAATTGTGGTGTTACTATGGAATTTACTCTGTGATCAATTGGTGTGGTGTTATTGTGATATTCGTTCTGTTAATTGAATTGCTCTACTTCAATGGATTTGTCCCTGCCAACTTCCCCCTCTCCTCACTGTAAAAACTTTGTGTAGATGTTCATTAAATGAGACTTGATCAGAAAGCCTGTCTTGTCTCCATTCTTCGCATCTCTTGTCCCTTTCCGTCCCCTCTCCTCCCTCCAGATACCCACGTTGACTGTCCTGAGGGTCGGGACAGAAAACAAGCAGCAACCAGTGTCAGGACCTGAAAGCCAGGTATGAAAAAGCCAGTTATGACATAAAAACAAAGCATGAAGAAATTCTGCAGCGCCTAGAGAAGTTGCCGATGGACACGGAGACGCTGAAGGCTGCTCAGGAGGCAGAGGCTTTGGTGCATGATATGGGGAAACCGAAAGCACAGGCCAACAAAGCCACAGCTGCTCAGACTGCAGATGCCATGCAGATCATGGAACAGATGACCAAAGAGAAGACCGAAACACTGGCCTCTTTGGAAGACTTGACCAAGCAAACAAAAGCAAAAGTACAGAATGAATTGGACACACTTAAAGAAAACAACATGAAAAATGTGGAAGAGCTGAACAAATGAAAAGAACTTTTGACTGTAGAAAATCAAAAAATAGAAGAATTCAAGAAAGAGATAGAAAGCCTAAAGCAGGCAGCAAGAGCAGAAGTCCCAGCAGCTTTCACCATTGCAAGAAGAACACGCCAAACTTGTCGAGGAGCTGGGGAGAAGCCGGAATGATGTCACAGGTCATCAAAAGCTGGAAGAAGAAAGATCTGTACTCAATAATCAGTTGCTAGAAATGAAATCAAGAGAAGCCAAGTATATAAAAGGCACCAATGAAGAAAAAGCTTCCTTGCAGAAATCCATCAGTATTCCTAGTGCCTTACGGTGAAAGACGCAGAGCTTTAAAAGCTGAGGAATGAGGTCACAGTGCTCTGGGGAGAAAACGCACCTGCCAAGTCCTTGGATTCAGTTGTTCGGACACTGGAGTCTGATAAGGTGAAGCTTAAGCTCAAGGTAAAGAACTTGGAGATTCAGCTCAAAGAAAACAAGATGCAACTCAGCAGTTCCTCAGGTAATACTTATACTTAGGCAGAAGAGGATGAAAGAGCCCAGGAGAGTCAGATTGATTGCCTCCATTTAATAATAGTGGATCTTCAAAGAAAGAATCAAGACCTCAAGATAAGGGTGGAGATAATGTCTGAAGCCACACTCAATTGCAATGGGGACGATCTGCACAGTTACAACAGTGATAATGAGGAGAAACAATCCAAGAAGAAGTCCCGTCTCTTTTGTGACATTTGTGACTGCTTTTGATCTCCACGACACAGAGGACTGCCCCACCCAGGCACAGATGTCCTAAGACCCTCCGCATTCCACATACCATGGCAGCCGAAGCAAGGAGTGGCCATATTGTGAAATCTGTGAGATGTTTGGGCACTGGGCAACCAACTGCAACGATGATGAGACCTTCTGATGAGGCCTCAGAGCAGAGCTGGCTCTCCTAGGCACTGACCTCTCAGTAGCTACCACCAGCATTGTGCACGCCACTTCAGAACTCAGTATTTTTGACCCCATCAGCAAATCTAAGAAAGCATTATGATCTTTAATAAATTTCCCTTTCATTTCCCCTTATAAGTTAGAATAATAAATATTTTGTAGGCGAGCTTTCATAAGACATTGCACCAGGTGCTGTTACTTTTGTTGTCCCTGAAGAAACCTCATGGAATAAGCCCAATCCTGACAAGATCTTATTTAAGAAACTTTAAATTATTCTGTTACTTTTCGTATTTACACTAAAATATTTCTGGGCTGTATTTGTATACTTGGATTTTTGGGGGGAGGGGGGTTTAGCTTTGACACTGGAATGAGTTGCAAAAAATGTACCACTGCATTTTCTTGTTCAGTTATTTCTTCTTGAATTCGCAAGCTTTTGGCACACCTGCCATCTGTAGTATCTCTTCAGGCTTGGCAGTACTTAGGTGAGGTTGCAAACATGAAACAGGTCAAGAAAGAGGAGCCCCAGATGGCTGTGGAGGGATGTTTTATAATCTATATGCTGCACCACATGATGAGACCTTCTGATGAGGCCTCAGAGCAGAGCTGGCTCTCCTAGGCACTGACCTCTCAGTAGCTACCACCAGCATTGTGCACGCCACTTCAGAACTCAGTATTTTTGACCCCATCAGCAAATCTAAGAAAGCATTATGATCTTTAATAAATTTCCCTTTCATTTCCCCTTATAAGTTAGAATAATAAATGTTTTGTAGGTGAGCTTTCATTTTAAGACATTGCATCAGGTGCTGTTACTTTGGTTGGCCCAGAAGAAACCCCATAGAATAAGCCCAAACATGACAAGATCTCATTTAAGAAACTTTAAATTGTGCTGTTATTTTTCATATTTGCACTAAAGTATTTTTGGGCTGTATCTGTATACTTAGATTTTTCTGGTTTAGCTTTGACACTGGAATGAGTTGCAAAAAAATGTACCACTTTGCATTTTCCTGTGCTCAATTATTTCTTCTGGAATTCACAAGCTCTTGGCACACCTGGCATCTGTGGTAATCCTTCAGGCTTGGCAGTACTGAGGTGAGGTTGCAAACATGAAACAGGCCAAGGAAGGGAAGCCCCAGACTACTGTGGAGGAATGTTTTATAATCTATATGCTGTACCACATACTTGACTGGGGAGTTTTCTTTATTGGTTTTACATAATTTCAGCCTCTATATATTGTATGTATATATTTTTAAGAAATCTATATTTTGGGAAAAAATATTGCATCTTCTTTTCAGATTTTTACCTTTATGAAAAAGAAAACACCTAATAGGATCACCAGGATATGACAGACTAGGCTCTGCTTTGCTCTCATTTTGCTTCTTAACTCATGCTAAGTAGCCAGAAAAGCTCTTTCCAGTTCTTTTTCCTTTCTTTAAGACAACCTAGCCGTAAATTAAGCCACTAGAACACACGGAAACCAATGTGTAATCCTCCATTATAAATTGTTTTTACTGTACTTTTATGAATGTACAATGAAAAAGTCAACATTAATAATTTTGAATTTTCTCATTACAAAAAGATAAAACTAAGAGCCTCAACCACCAGAAGTGTATCTACTAGTCTGTCTTCACTTGAATGTCTTCTAGAACATGTAAAAGGTGATAACGTGTACTTTCCATGCTATGTGTATAGTAAGAACCTCCACAACTGTAAATAAGCCTTTAATGGGTTTCTCCCTCAATTAGCAACTATGCTTGACAAGTGAACATTAAATGAATCTGTTATCAGCTGATATTTCTTGTTAATAAAGCAACAGAAAGTGTTTCACACAAAAATATGTAAAGCAGTATTAAAATCTGAGCAAACAAATGTTCTGTATCTACTTAAAAAACAAACAAAAAAACAAAAAAATTAAATACTTCAAAAAAATAAACAAATATGAAAATAACTTCAAATACAAGTAATTATCTCATTCTTAAGTATTTATAATCTAGACTACTTTCCAGATATCTTATTATGCTTAATGGAAAAAAATATTTTTTTTTTATAATTTTTAAATTTAATAACCATATGATTAGAAGAAACATTTCATTACAGCTTTAACATATTCAGTAACAATTTTCACAACAGGATACATCTCTTTCAAAAGTGGCTGTAAGTTTTTAGGATCACAGTTGAATTAATACAGTCATACAGTGTTGAACTCAGTATAAACCCTGCAAGACATAAAACTGAATGAATTTTTAACCTTTAAAGATCTCCATTTCATTTTAAAATACACTGTTCCCTACATTTTATTTAGTGCTACTAATGCTTAGATGTTTGCACATGTGTCTTTAATCTCTATGTATCTGATTATTACTAGTCAAGAGTCGGTTACTCTCAGATCCTTGACACCTGAGTATGAATACAAAGTCATCAGGTAGATATCAATGGTAATGTTTATCACCTCTACTAATTAACAAGAAATAAATTTTTATGCTTCTTCCTCAAATATGTCTTTTTTATTAATTTGTTGATTTTTTTGTGGGTATATCATACAAAACATCCCAAACAATCTTATTCATCTACATACCCACTTCCCAAATGGCATCCTCCCATAGCCTCCCACACCAGCACTGGAGCCCATATTATCTGTCATCCCTGTTACTGTCCACTGTGTTGTTGACACCCCCAGCCATTCCCCAGTGCTTGTTCATCTGCTGAATCTAGTCAGCCTATCTAGAGATCCTTATTTTAGGAAGCTCAGCTCTTCCTCATCTAGCAGCAATCAGTTTTCAATATTCCTTCAGATAAGACTGGGATCTGCTGTTCTTTTACCAGTTCTATGCTAGGTTACTATCTGGGAGTTTCTTGGGCTACCCTGGCCAACAGCTTGAAATAATGTATCTCCTATCTGGCACTGTTGCTTGTTATATAGCCTTTAGCTATACATATGGACTCTTAAAAAATTATATTGACCCCGTAAATCTTTGGCTATACTTTCCTTTTGGCTGTTTAAGACAATACAATGAGCCCAGATAAGCCAATTTACTTTTGCTCTTAAGGTCATTTGAGGATCTGTTCCTCAGGAGTAACGTGGGCTTTGTCGGAGCTCCTGGCTCCATTCTTTTACCAGTTCCGTCTATGTGAAGATAAGCCAAAGGTCCTGCTCAACCATGGCTGGCTTCACTTGGAAGCAAAGATGAAAAGTTTCCTCTGTTTTGACCTTCCTATCTGAAGACTGGACACTGGTTCAAGTCTATCTGGTGAGTTCTCCATGGCTTCCTTGATCAAGAGGAAAGGTGACTCACCACAGTTACAGGACATTTTGTGAAATGCTTATAGTCCCCTGGAACTTAATCGACCTAGGAGGGAAAGGAGCAAAAAGTATTCTTTATGTCCCTCTGACCAAATTAGTATAGGCCTCATAGTATGACAATTAAACATCCAAGAAGGTTAGTTCCAATCAGTCTGGTACTTTTAATTACCATGTGTCATATAGAAAAAGCTTGGGCCAAAACCAAACGCTCTCAGGTAAACCTTGGCTAGACATATATTAAATTCTTTGATTTAGCTTTATATATATTTTGTCAGTAGGTTGTTGGACTAATATAGTTCTCTCTGGTTTTTTAAAACTAGCTAGGCATTATTAATCTCTCACAATGTCTAACCCTTCCTCCATGATTTCTGCATTTAAGGTGCCCCCATTTTTCCCATTTCTCCCTTAATATTACCCTTATCCTGTGGTCCCACCTCTCTTGAGCTCCTTCTTTGCCTTTATCCCCTAGGTTCCTTGTATAACCATCCCTCCCCCTTCCCCTTAAAATAACCTGAGTTTTATCCATATTTCCTTTATTAACACCTGTTTCCTACTGTTCTCTTTCAGATTCTTTCTTTTCCTTTACCTCCCTGGTTCCTTTTCATTGTCCTGGTTCCTGCAGTTATGTCTGGTATATAATCATTTATCAGGATTTGGTGCTAGGATCCACAAATGAGGGAGAGCATATGTCATTTTTTTTGTTGTTTGTGGTTTTTTTCTGAGTCTGTGTTACTTAACATAACAGTTTCTAGTTCCATCCATTTACCTGCAAATTTCATGATTTCATCTTTCTTTACTACTGAGTAAAACTCCATCTTATAAATGAACCACATTTTCATTATCCACTCATTAGTTGAGGGATACTTAGGTTGCTTCCATTTCTTAGCTATTATGAATAGAGCAGCAACAAACATGGATGCACAAGTGTCTCTGCAATAGGATGAGTTCCCTGGATATATGCCAAGGAGTGGTATAACTGGGTTCAATGGTAGATTCATTCGCAGTTTTTTAAGAGCTTATACTGCTTCCATAGGGGTTGAACAAGTTTGCAGCCCCACCAGTAGTGGGTGAACATTCCCCTTTCCCCACATCCTCTCCAACATTTGGTACAATTTGTTCTGTTGATCTTAGCCAATCTAAGGTAAGATGAAATCTTAAAGTGGTTTTAATTTGCATTTCCCTAATTACTAGTGATGTTGAACACACTTTAAGATGCTTCTTAGCCATCTTTACTCTTCTTTTAAGAACTCTCTCTTCAGTTCCTTAGCCCATCTTTTAGTTGTGCTACTTCATTTCTTGATACATTGTTTTTTGAGTTCCTTGTATACTCTGGATGTTAAACCTCTCTCAGAATGTGTTGCTGGTTAAGATTTTCTCCCAATGTGTGGGTTTTCTCTTCAGTTTCTTGGTTGCTTCTTTTGATGTACAGAAGCTTTTTAGTTTAATGTGGTCACATTTGTTGATTCTTGACCTTGTTTCCTGGGCAATTGATGTCCAATTTAGAAAAACCTTTCCTATCCCTATATCTTGTGGGTTATTGCCAATGTTTTCTTCTAACAGTTTTAGAGTTTCAAGCTTCACATTGAGGTATTTGATCCACTTGGAGTTGACTTTTGTGCAAGGTGAAAGATGGGGGTTTAATTTCATTCTTCTATAGGTGGAGATCCAGTTTTGCCAGCACCATTTGCTGAACATGCTGTCCTTGCTCCAGTGAATGTTCTTGGCCCCTTTGTCAAATATCAGGTGGCTGAGCTGCATGTACTCATATTTAGTTTTTCAATTTTGTTCTGTTGATCTATGAGTCTATTTTTGTGCCAATACCATGTGTTTTTATCACTATAGCTCTGTAATATAGTTTAATATCTGGTATAGTAATACTCCCAGGATTGCTCTCAGTGCTCAGGTTTGCTTTGGCTATCCAAGGTCTTTTGTGCTTCCATATGTATCTTAGGATGTTTGTTTCCAATTCTGTGAAAATGTCATAGGAATTTTGATTGGCATTGCATTGAATCTATAAATAGCTTTTGGTAGGATGGTCATTTTCACAATACTAATTCTTCCAATCCATGAGCATGAAAAGTTCTTCTATCTTCTGATTTTTTCCTCAATTTCTTTCTTTAAAGATTTATATTTTTCATTGTAGAGGTCTTTGATGTCTTTGGTCAGGTTTCTTCTGAGATATTTATTTATTTATTTATTTATTTATTTATTGCAGCTATTGTGAAGGGGAGTGTTTCCATGTGCTCTTTCTCTGATTACTTGTTATTTGTATATAAAAAGGCTACAGATTTTTGTAGATTAATTTTGTGACTTGCCACTTTACTGAATGTGTTAATAATTTCTAGGTGTTTTCTGGTGGAATTTTTGGCATCCCTTAGATATATTATCATATCATCTGCAAAGGGAAATTTGATCTCTTCTTTTCCAATTATTACTCCTTTAATTCCCTTCTCTTGTCTTATTGCTGTTGGAAGAGTTTCAAGCACTATGTTATAGAAGAGTGGAGATAGTGGACAGCATTGTCTAGTTCCTGATTTTGATGTGAATGCTTCTAGTTTTTCTCCATTTAGAATGATGTTGGCTGTGGGTTTGTTAATTATGTTGAGGTATGCTCCTTCCAGTCCAATTTCCTCTAGGATTTGAACATAAATGCATTTTGAAATTTGTTAAAGGCTGTCTCTGCATCTATTGAGATGATGATGTGCTTCTTGTCTTTGAGGCCATTTATATGATTTATGATGTTTATTGACTTACGCATATTGACCCATCCCTGAATCTTGGAATAAAGCGAAGTTGATCATGGCGGATGCTCTTTTTGATGTGGGTCTGTATGCAGTTTGCAAGTATCTTGTTGAGAATTTTTGCATTTATGTTCATTGAGGATATGGATCTATAGTTTTCTTTTTTAGTTGTATCTTTACCTGGCTTTTGTATTAGAGTAGTGCTGGCTTCATAGAAGGAATTTGGAAGTTCTCCCTCCATTTCTATCTTTTTGAATAAATTAAGTAGTGTGCTGTGGAGAGTTTCTTTTCTGGTCCTGTCTATTTGGTATTCTATATGCTTCTTGTATTTGTATGGGCATGTCTTTCTTCAATTTTGGGAAATTTTCTTCTACAATCCTGTTGAAGATCTTAACCATACCATTATCTTCAGATTCTTCTCCTTCCTCTATGCTTATGATTCATAAGTTTGTTTTTATCATAGAGTCACTATTCTTGCATATTCCATTCTTGTGTTTTCTTAAGTTTTTCATAATCTTTGCTTGAGTGGTCTAATTCATCCACTTTATCTTCCCATCTTGATATTCTGTTTTCTATTTCATTCATCCTATTGGTGAGGCTTTCTCCTGTCATTGCTAACTGGCTTAGTGAGTGATTCACATCCTTCTTTTCAGCTTGAGTATTCTTCAATATTTCTCTTTTATGAATTCATTCAAAAGTTTATCCCTATCTTCCTTCAGTTCCTTAATTTCTTTGTGTTTTCTTCAAATTCACTGAATTTTTTTTATCATGCTTATTGTTCTTTTGAGTTCAATGTCCTGTGTTATCTCTAGGGGTTCACACTATACTCCTCTAGAGGATATTTGTCCTTGGTAGGGATATATTATTTTGGTTTTTCATGTCATTATTTTTTCTCTGTGACTTTGACATGTGGATTTCTTTTGTAGTTTCTGATTCTTGTGTGAGATTCAAACCTTCAAGTTTAGGTCGGCTTCTTTTTGTAAACTTTATGTGCCTTTGTGTTTTACTTTTGGGGCATGAAGAGCTGGTTGGTCTAAGCTTCAGGCTCTTTTGATTTTATCTTCGAATGGCCTATTTGCTTTTGTCTTCAGGGGTTCCCACAGAGGCCCAAGTGAGATGAGGCTCAGATGCTCTCAGTCTTTCTACAAAGGTCTGGATCCCTCCAGGAAAGATGCTGCCCTCAGGAATTTGGGGGCTGGGCTTACCTGGGAGCAGGGCCAAAGAAAGACGCTGGTCTCAGGAAGCTGGTGGCTGTGTCACCCATAGATACAAAGAGAGGTGGGGGAGGGAAGAGGCTCAGAGGGCTCCTGGGGACTCCTGGGACTAATTAGGTTGGTCTGGATGCAAAGGAACAGGAATCAGTGGGGATTCCGGGCCTAGAGGTCAGTCCAGGAGTCTGTGGTTCCAGGACAAGAAATGGGCCAGTGCCTCACTTAGAGGGGAACTGGGAGGGTAAATGATGCTGGAGAGTAAAGGCATGATGGGCTCCACTGGACTTACCCAAGAAAGGTGTTGGCACCACAATGCCAGAGGTTGTGCAGCCCAGGAAGCAAAGGGACATGAGGGCAGGACCAGGCCTAGAGGGCTCTTGGGGACTGCTGGGAGGAACTGAGTTGGTCTGGATACAAAGGACCAGGAAGCAGTGTGGATTTGGGCCGAGAGGTTAGCCCTGGTGTTTGGGGTGCCAAGATAAGAAATGAGCCAGTACACAGGCTAGGAGGAGAAAGGCTGTGGGGGAGATGGGAGGGTGAAAGAGGCTGGGGAAGTCAAGGTGAGGTGCACTCTACTTACCCAGGAAAGGTGCTGGCACCAGAGAGCCAGAGGCTGTGCAGCCGAGGGAAGTAAAGCTATATTTATCATTTTAACATTATTGACTGAAAATTCCCTGCTAACCTGTAATAAAATATCAGACAATACTGATGGTATACTTAAGCGTGTGCCTGTATACAAGGACACATGATACCTATAGAAAGAAAATACCAATGCAAGGACAATTAAGGGCAATGACTTTATTTTTATATTTTATTTGTTTGTTTTATGTGTACGAGTGTATTGCCTGTATGTATGTAAGTGCACCTGTGTCATACAGTGTGAACAGAAGTCAGAAGAGATGTCGGATTCCCCTTAAACTGGAGTTATAGATGGTTGTTATTGGCTAGGTGGGTGCTAGGAATTGAACACAGTCCTCTGGAAGAGGACGCAATGCTTTAACCCCTTAGTGATATTTCTAGCCTTGTCTCCTACTTTTTAAACTTGAGAATATTTTTAAACTTCTCTTTTACTCCTTTAAGAACTGACATCTGTATTATGTCATCACTGTGTTTGTAAAATGGCAACGATATTACCAACTCATACAAGTTAAGTAGTCATTGTAAAGCTCTTCTTATTTCAATGAGACAAATTGTTCAGTCCTCTTACACTTGTATGTAAAAAGCCAAGCACATTGACTTCTCTTTTGGTCATTTTGTCCATACATTCACTGAGAAATGTAGAGGAACTAAGATAATATCTGCCTTCTACTTTTTACTAACTTTTGTTTGGATTATTTATATTTATGTGTGGAAGTGTTTTGCCCGCAGGTATTTAAGTGTACCTGTATTGTGCAAAACCCACAGATGCCATAAGAAGGTGTCAGATCCCCTGGAACTGGAGTTACAGATGGTTGTCAGCTGCCATGTGGGTGCTGGAACTGAACCCAGGTCGTCTGCAAGAGCAGTAAATGCTCTTAAATGCTGAGCCATCTCTCCAACCCAGGAACAACTTTTTTTAAAATTATTTTTAGTGCTGGTCAGATGGCTCAGCATTTAAGAGCACTGGCTGCTCTTGCAGAGGATCCAGTTTTTAGACCCAACACCCACATGGCAGCTAACAACTGTTTGTAACTCCAGTTTCAGGGGATCCAAGGCTCTCTTCTGACTTCCACAGGCATTGTGTCACATGGATGCACTTACATGCATGCATTTAAAACACTCATACACATGAAATAGAATAAAAATAATTTTTAAAAATTATATATATTTTATGAGTATGAGTGTTCTCCTGCATGTATGTGGGTATACAAAGTAACCGGTGCGTGCAGTGGTCAAAAGAAGGCACTGGATACCCTAGAACTGGAATTATGGACGGTTGTTAGCTGCCATGTGCTGCTGGGAATTGAGCCCAGGAAGAACTCTGCAAGAGCAGACAAGGATCTGCTGGACCATCCCTCCAGTCTCATGAGAAATGATTTTGTTAAACAAGAACTACTTATTATATATGGAGTACGGTTTCGGCTATATGATAAGGATATAAATATTATGTTGTCTTCTTCCTCTACTAATTTAAAGGCAATATAGATTTTCATATTGGAGTAATTAATTAATAATTAAAAGGTAAGTGAAAACTTGAAACTGATAAATTTGGAAACTGAAAGCAAAATGAAAGCACAGAGAGCAAAGAGGAAAGAATAGAAGGTTTAAAAAATAGCAGGAGGGGCTGGAGAGATGGCTCAGCGATTAAGAGCACTGGCTGTTCTTGCAGGAGAGCTGAGTGCAAATCCCAGCACTCACATGGCAGCTAACAACTGTCTGGTAACTCCAGTTCCAGGGGATCCAACAGACTCTTCTGTCGTCACTGGGCATTGTGGTGCACTTCCTTACATGCCGGCAATACATGCATACACATGGCAGGAGATAATAAAACATATTTCACACTAATTGCCAAGAGAATAGAGGTGGAATTCATAAGAAATAATTGAATTACTAATGTAGAAAATGACAATTTATTTCTTCCTGACTGAGGAATCTTATATTCTCATAGCACTTGGAAACTTTTGGCACTTTGTCTCCTTAACCTGCTAGTTTAGGGAAAAACAAACAAACAAACAAAAAACCTTGGATCCCCTAACAGTTCTTGAATTCTTTTGTTTATTTTGAATATAATACTAGCCAATTTATTTACACGACAAATATAATTGTCTGAATGCTTGCCCTTCAGTTTATCAGCAAACAATGTGCCAACTATGCAATTGGAAAACATGTGGCAGAGATATATCATTATGTTCAGTCTACTTCTGGATGGGCCTGGAGCGATGGCTTAACGGGCTCATGGTACTTATTAGTTTTACAGAAGACCCACCAATAATTCCAGTTCCAGAGAATATGATGGCCTTTTCTGGCCTTACCAGGCATCTGCACATACATATTCCCATAAACTCATGCAGACACATATACACAAGTTATATATATATA
>NW_008358101.1:148367-170044 GCF_000622305.1 Nannospalax galili
CACTTCTTGGCACACAGAGATATAATATGGAAAAATAATGATAAAATAAATGTGATTATATTTGAATGATTGTTTATTAGGTTTCCTTTTCCTAATCAATTTCTGTGATAATAAACATGTATCACTTTAAAACTTGTTTCATAAGGTTGCTAGACTTTATTCTTTTATGTTAGAATATAAAAATAAAATAAAACAAAACCCTAATCACACAGTAATTGCAACAACGTCTATAAACTTTGATTTGCTGTGATATTCATGGTAGAAAAATCACTGAGTGATTTAACCTATAGACACAAAGATAAAAAAATCTAACTGACTCTACCTTTTGAAAACATCTTGGTTCTCATTTTGATGATGATAAATGGTAACAAATCATAGGTGTAGACATTCTAGATCAACATTTGTTAACTGTTAGTACAGACTGTACACCTTACCCTCTTCCCTAATGAGCTGTATATTAGGCAAATAAATCTGTTCATCTATTGAAGTACTCCCTTTTAACTTGTATTTTATCTTCTGAAAATATAAATTCTATGTGTTTTTAGTGTCTCTTGACTGGGGCACTAGAGCTGGGGCTGTAGAGCAGAGATAGAGGCTTGTCTACTGTGTCTAAGACTTTTAATTCAGTTCCAGAATCACCAAATAAGTGACTCATGTAATAATAGCATTTCTAAATATTAAATTTTGCTGAGAGTTTTCTTTGCTGAATAACTACCTCCAGACTTTGTAAAAAGATGACATTTAGTGGAGTTCTTCTTCAGTATTTTTTATATCCAGCTAGATATTATTACCTCTTTACACATTTATTGTTTCTGCTTCCCATTTGTAGATCAATAAATGCATTTACATTTCAAACATTAAAATAGAGGTTTAACATCAAACAGGCTGCCATATTATTGGAAAAAATAAATTTACCTGCCTGTATATATGTACATCTCTCTTAGGGAAAATATCATTTATCATAAATCATCTTACATTGTAAGACCACAGATATAATTGACCATTATGACCAAAGATAAGAAACCAGAGTGAGTAGAGAAACACATTGTTCTCATTAAATTGTGAACTATTCATTAATATGATAGATTGTGTATTTTCACTTTACAGCATGAAAATTAATAAATCATGAACTATTACAAACTGCTTGTTTTGCCCCTGGCTCTTTATTTAGGCATTTTTCCAAAAATGTTTGTGACATAATTTTCAGTCCCTTCGGCTAACAATTTTGGAATTTATGTTGTAGCTTGTGATAAAATTGTGTTTTAGAACTATACATGCAGTTGTTTCTAATGAGAAGGGCTGACAGGAAAATATGAACACTCTGCAGAAGATGTGTTTTAAATAAATATTTCAATTTGGAAGAAGAGAGGACAAGAGATGTGCTGATAAACACAATTTACATAAAGGACCATGATCTTTTTAATGATTGCTATTCATTGTACAAATTAGAAATTTTAGATATGGAGAAGCTAAGCAATTTGCACTGGTTTTCCAGATAATAATTGAGTCAATTTCATATCAATTTTTTTTCATTATGTAGATGTTTTCCACATTGCGTTTAAGACCAGATATGCCATATTCACAGTCATATATTATCATAATAAGCATGACAAATACTTTATTTTTCTTTATTTATTTTTATTCTACGTATCTAAGTATTTCGCCTACATACATACAAATGTACCCATGTGTGTAAGCTGGCAGAAGGAAGTAGGTTCCTCTAGAACAGGAGTTATGGGTGGTTATTAGCTGTAATGTGGATGGGGAAACCAAACCCAGGTCCTCTGTAAGAACAATCAGTGCTCTTAAGTTCTGAGCCATCTCTCTAGTCCAAATGTCTTATTTTTCATATGTGCAGTTTCTCACATATATAAAGGAGCATTTAATACAGAAATTGCACTCTGTTATTATATGTACTATACCTAAAATGAGCCAAAATTATTCATTGAGAAGGAACAAGACAAATATGCAAAATACTTTTTTCTTTATATTTCTAATCTGTATAAAAATATGCATGCACATACATGTACATATATACAAATACACATAAATTTATGCATACATATCAAGTAGAAGTCTTCATATACCCCATAGTCAATATTGACTTAGGCATATGACATTCATATTACAATGTATTCTTTAAGGCAACTTAAGGAGTGTACCCAAAACTCCCTTTTGTCAAAGCAGTGTTTCAGAGGGTATGCATGCAAATGATGAAGCTAATCAGTTATATGTATCTTTGTTCCTGATAGAGTACAGGTTCAGGCTGACCCCAGGCTCCTGAGCTTGCAAGGCTCCATGAAACTCAGGAACTGAGTCAGTGTAACCACTGACCATCTGCAGATAGATGACCAACCCCAATGCACCCATGACTTAGGGCACAGTAACCACAAGAGCTGTTTTTCAGCTCAAGATGTTTCCCCCGGTTAAGTTTCAAAATGCACATACCATGCTTCCCGTGGAAACTGTAAAAGTGTTATTGCTTTCCACGTTCCATCCCCCTATAAAGCTTCCCTACAGTGGCCGTTAGGCTGCTGGTTGCTTTCACTCCCGAGCTGAGCACAAGCCCCTGTGATCCTCCAATAAACTTTACTTTGCCAGAGTCCTCCTGTCTTTTATTCCTGCGAAGATCCTGAGCCCGATTGATCTAACAGTCCCTATGTTAACTTTACTAACACAATTCAACACAATGCAACGTCCTCCAACAACAACTAGTATATATTCCCTGGAAAAACATCCTTTCAGTTTTTGAGTCTACAAACCATAAAAAGGAGGACTGATAGCCTTATGAATTTTCAAGATTATTTTTCCGGGTACATGTTTGAAAGAATTGTATTCTATTTCTGTGCAGAAGTTTTTCAAAGAAGCAAGATGACATTTTCAGTGAGATAGTAACAATATGTTATGTGGAACTATTCCTCAGGAGATGTGATCAAAGGTTTACTCACCCCAGGTAGAGAACCAATAAAGACCAAAGGATACTACAAAAGTTCAAATTGATGAATCAATGTGTTTTATTGGAGTTACAGTAGTATGAGTGGAGGAGCAGAAATGATTCAAAGACAGCTGAGTAAATGCCCACCCCACCATGGATGACAGCTCATCAAACAGGAAGTCTGGAAAGCATTGCACAGCCTACAGGCAGCCCAAATGCCTGGACACTTTCCTGTCTCAGTAGCTCAGTAGGTCTGAGCCACTTCCAGGCAAGCAGTGAGTCTTTGGCTCTTTCAGGCAATTCTACTTCTCTGAGGCCATCTCTCAGCAGCCTTGGGAGACAGAGGAGCCTATTGAACTTGGTCAATTATAGGAATTTCTGGAAGCTGCCATGCTGTTTACTTTCTGAGCTTAATTAGTTTTAGTGCAGGATTGAGTGTTTCAACTCTTCTCAAAACATTCTGTTGTTTGCCCCACTTCCCTCCAAGAGGGATGGTTTTATCTGAGAGGAAATTGCTGCACTGAACAATCCCAAACTAATAAACACACTTAACTTACTTTAAAATTTAGACAAAGAGTGAGTTTATCATTGAAATTTTTAAGCCTGTGTTTATAACGTTGAACCATAATACAAACTGTATGGAAAATTTCAAGTTACAGATACCTAATTGCTCACTGAACTCAAAGTAAAATATATTTAATAGTATAGTATGTCACTAGATGTCTTTCTTCTTCACAACTCAGATGTGAAACTGATTAACAAAGACTTAATGAAATGTCTAAGAAATACTAGAGGAAGAAATAAGTATTATCTTAAGGTTTTTTAAATCTGTGTGTGTGTGTGTGTGTGTGTGTGTGTTATGTGTATGTGCATGTGGGCTAATTCAAATGTCAAAAGAAGGGTTTGGGATCCCCTGAGGCTTGAATTACAACAGTTGTGAGGTGTCCAATGTGGTTGCTGGGAAGTGAACTACAGTCTTATGCAAGGGAAACACACTGTGAATTACTGCTCCACCGTTCCAACTCCAACAAATCAATACTTTTTAATTGCCATAATTAACTTTTTAATGTTTTTATTGTTTGAGAACTTCATCCATCAGTAGTATATGTTTTAATCATACTTACTCCTTATTCCCTCTTTTCTGGTTTTTCTTGTATCCCCCCATCACTTTTCCCTCCCAATTTCATGTGCTCTTTTCTTAAACTCAGAGTCCACAAAGTGATACCTGGAGGAGCATGGATATGGGAAAATCCACCAGAGCATGGGTAGCCTCTCAGGGATCACATCCTTGAAGAAAACTGACTCTCCCTCCCCCTACATCTATCAGTTGCTAACAGGTACTAGCTAGGTGTGAGATATCATGTGACTCTCCCCTTTCCAAGCAAGGATTTTAGCTGGCTGGAACTTGTTCAGATCTTGCATAGGCAGTCGCAGCTGCTGTGAGGTCATGTGTGTAATGTCACTGTCATGTACAGCAAATATTGTTTCACTGCAGATGTCCACTACTTCTGGCTCTTATAGTCTTTCTACTGACTCACGGTGATTCCTGAGAATTAGGAGAAAGGGGATGGTATAGATACCACATTTAAAGCTGAGCCTTCCCTCACCTCATCTTTTATTCTCTGAACATTTACTAGTTATGACACTCCTTATTAATCATGATCTACTTCAAAATTAAGCTTCGGCATTAAGGGTTGAGAGAAGATCTAGTTTATGTATATAAAGATAAGAAATTGGCACACGGCAGGGGGGGAGGCTTAATACTAAATCCACTTAGCAGAATAATAGTGTTAGGTTCTCCTCCATGGCTTATGACAGCTGTCTGAAACATCAGATCCATGGGTCTGACCCCCCTTCTGGCCTCCATGGGCATTGATATGCACAGTATCCCCCATGCATATACACAATAAATTAAAACTTATTTAAAAAAAAAAACACTCTTGGTTTGTGAGACTGCTAAGCAGTTAAGAGCACTGGCTGGTCTTGCAGAGGACTTGGTGTCAAATTCCAGCACCCACATGGCTGTTAACAACTCTCTGTAACTCCAGTTTCAGGGGATCTGACTCCCTTTTCTGAACTCTGCCAGCATTGCATGGCATGGGTGTACTTATATACTTGCAGGCAATACATTCATACAGACAAGATAAAATAAAGTTTAAAAAAAGTTATTGGAGACAGTCTGTATACTTGAGTAAATGCCTAGGAGGGTCCTTTGCACTTTAAACACTTCCTAGAGAACAGTGTTATTGTATAGAATCTCTATGCTTTATGCAAAATTGATCCAAATTAGGTAACAATAGATATTTTATTTTTCACAATATCAGGCATGGATAGAATATGCTGTGATCACATTCACCCTCACAAAATTTAGGGACCCACAACTTTTCATGTTCTGCCTATACTCATTGATAATGATTACCTATGTTTGATTTATTGTATTTAGCTATTTCGGCAGTATAGTAGGGTGTGTTGGATAACTTTAGTTGTCAATTTGGGACACCTGGATAAAGGGGGCCTCAACTGGGGAATTTCCTCCATTGGGTTGGCCTGTGGTCATGTCTGAGGGATATTTTCTTGATTTTTTTTTTTTTTTTTTTGTGTGTGATATGTTAAGGCCCACCCTACTCTGAGTGGTACCAGCTCCAGGTTCCTGCCCTGAGTTCCTACCTTGGGCTCTTTTAGTGATGAACTGTGACCCAGGACATATAAGCTGAATAAACCCTTTCCTCCCCAAGTTGGTATTGGTCAGAGTATTTTGTCACAGCAATGGAGAAACAAACTAAAAAAACATATAAGCCGAATAAACCCTTTCCTCCCCAAGTTGGTATTGTTTTGACTTTTTTGTCATAGCAATGGAGAAACAAACTAAGATATTAGGTCTAGGTTTTTAATGCAACAGTATAAAGGCCATATTGGTTAAAACTACTGAAGGGTTGGAAAAAGACTTAAAGACTTGTGAGGCAGACAAATCAAGTTTAGAGAAGTTTGCACTGAAATATGAGGAGACTGAAATAGCTGTGATAGGGCAGCACACTTTAGAACACCAACAGTTGGCAAAATGTGAGATTCAGGGAGTGCTTTTCCATTCAGTCCCTTGGAGAAATAAACAGTAAAATCTGTATAAGTCTTAGCATTGTTTATGGATTATGTTTGTGTTTCTTTAATAGATAAGAATTGTTACCATAAGTCAAAATGCAGATAAATTTCATTTAGCAAAAAATAAATAACCATAGTTTGAATAATGAAATGCATTCAAAATGTTGACCATATTCACAGATATTTTGAGTGTTAATAATGTCTAATAACAATTGATTTGATATGAGAGCATTTTGAATTAAAAACTAATAGATCATTATCTAACATAATATTTTTGATCAAAAATATTTGAAAGTTGAGGGTGAAGTGTTTAGTCATAAAATATAATCTCACTCTCATAACTCTCTCAAGGACATAGTGGGACATGCTACATTACTTTATCTTACTGATTTTTCTAAAAAACATTTATGATTGTTCTCAGCAAAGGTCTGGGGCACAGCTTGAGTTATGATCAGGAAAATTTATTTTAATTTAAAAGCTGAAGCCAGGCTTCCACTTTATAAGATAATGTAGTTTCTACCACCTCTAAGAAACCAAAAACTTATATAAGAATCCCATTGACCTGATGTTCAAGAATGGAGAAAAGAGATTGCCTTTGAAGCCTTCTGTACTCCAGGATGTGGATATAGATATTTCATAAAAATATAATTTTCTGAAAAGATCTCTTTTTCTCAATAATACATGAATCAGATGTTAATTTTGTAATTAATTATCCTTACACAAATAATTAAGAAAACATTTATCTTTCAACAACTAAATTCACCAAGACTTGATCTACATGAAAATTGATAGAGTTTAAGGCAGCTGCTCCAGGCAGAAAGCATATTCTTATTTTATCAAATCTAGGAGCACCTGTTTTCAGGTACTGGGAAGAATGTCTTTTAATTAAGACATTTGACACTTTTAAAAATAAATTCTTTTTTTAAAACTCTGAGGTCTATACCATACAATACATATATAGGTGCCCCAAATTATTTGCACAGGGTTGAATTTTGTGACGTGTTTTTGTAATGAGAGGGAAAAAAAAACAGTACTAACAGCACTGAACTTATGAGTTTATGTATTATATATTATGTATGTAATATATATCATATATATATGACATATATATATATATCAAGATGAAAATTTGTTAAATATGAACAACCAATTCTATGATGACTGTGGACTCAAACCCAGAAAACTTTTTTGGTAAATTTCTAGAAATTATCTGAAAATATAATGAATGAAACGTACCGTCTCACTGATCTGTTCACTAGTTTTCTACAGAAACATGATGAATGCAGTCAGTATACTTATACACAGCATGAAATGCAATGCTGAAGACATTCAGCACACACATATGGAACAACTCACAGTACAGCAGAATGAAGAGAAATCAGATGTAACCAGACTCTCCCTGTTTCCTGTTGTGTCTATGATTGGATGGATCAGTGCAAGGAGAGATTTTCCTCAAAGGCATGTCAATAGTTTAGATACTTTAGCATGTTTTATTCATTTTTATAACTTAGTTTGGAGAACAGTATCTACATCATGATATCTACTCAACTACTACTCAACTACTGTGATAAACAATAAAAACATGAATAACTAAAATATTAAAGGAAATTAGCTGGCTATGTGAAAATTTTATATAACTTCCTGAGTATGCTATTCCATAACGTGAAACAAGTCATGTGTGAAAAAATATTGTTGTGTGTGAGTTCAAGAAAAATCCTTTGTTTTTCCAGATTATAGAGTGGGACCAGCAGAAAATGAGGTTCACAAGGTAGGTGGAGCACTATAAAAGCTATGGTGCCACACTCTCTTCTGAATCAAACACTGCATTCAGGAGGGAGGGGGTTTCATGACTCTCAGACAGGGAACAAAAGGTGACATGTCTGATAAAGTGGAAACTTGGAAAAATCTCAAAGACCATTCCCCAGCCTTATAGCAGTAGTAAACAACTGTGGGCGAGGAGACTCTATGTGCAGTCCTACTATGCTGGTTCTTAAATAGAGACATCCTGGCTCTTAGCATCCATGTCTGCCAGACCAGAACTGCTCAGAGTCTGTTCCTTCAGAATTCTCTTGGACCTCTGCTCTGAACAAGGGCTAGCTCATTCTTTTATTGAAACAACATATCCAACATAACATGGGGAAGTAAAAGTAGGACACTGGCCTTATCAGAAAGAATTTTACCTTTTCTGATTGAGATGGGCTCAGGGAGAGGAATAGCAATGAACTATTAAAGCTATATTGTATCTCCCCAGGAAAAATTCATAACCTTCTCATTAAAGAGAGGAAGGGATTGGTGAGAATGTGGATAGTCTGCTTCAGAGAGCTCCAGTAGCCATGGAAATAACTTGGTTGGTGAAGAGAAAGAGGCTTATAGGGCTAGGACTTTGAGAATTTCATACTGAGCAACAAATAATGATTCTGAAAAAGTAAGATCTGATTAGAACAGCACAGTGTCAAAAACAAAACTAAAACCACGAATGAGTCCAGAATCAGTGTTCTTCGGTAGGAAAGAACACAATTTTCTGAACTTATTTTCTCAGATACTGAAAGGTGCAAATTATAGCTCAATTAAAGCTAATACCATTGTAATAAGTTTCTGAACAATTTTGCCACCTGTTTTGTAGTTTGTTAAGTTATGAAAAGTCTTGGGCATTTCATGACACTGCTCTACAAAAGAAACTGGAATGCTCTATGGTGAAACAGAAGGCAACTGCATCAGACAGCCTCATTCTCCAAGGCAGAGGCGTATTGTACAGCTTGTTCCAAAGCATCAAAATCATAAATCCACACATCAAAACAACTGTTAGAACAGATATTCCGCAAGCATCTCAATAATCTTCATTCGGTGAAAATACTCACAAAACTAAACAAGGTTCAAGCATCCACATGCCCCTATCCATCCTTTGAAGTGCAAAACAGCCAAGGGAAAAGTGTTCTTAAAGTGAATACACCTAACTTGTCTTTGCAAGCAAACTTCATGCCCTAAAATGCCCTACTGCAGGTAATAAATACAAAACCTATGTGGCAAATACTCTTTCAAACTTTCTGAAACTTTCAACAGTATCCCCTATGGCTCTAGAATATACTTTTTCCAAAATTTCAGTTAATACACACACACACACACACACACACACACACACACAAACACACATACACCATCAATTTTCTCCCTTGTCGAGTCCTATATAATTGGTCTTGATGGGAACTATGATCAACTGGAGTCTGCACAGAATGACCATTCTTCGACTTAATAGCTTGATGCTGTCCATGGGAGAGCTCAATTGTGTTCTGCATTTGTTTTTTAGCATCATTTTTGAATAAAGCTTTTTGTTACTTTTTAAATTTTATCTTTTTAGAATTTCATACAGTATAATTTGATGGCATTTTGGTCCCCTCTCCTATCTGCATTCTCCCTTATTATCCCCTGCCCAACTTGATATTTTAGAAAGATGATAGATGATAGACAGACAGACAGACAGATAGATTAGATAGATAGATAGATAGATGATAGACAGAGAGACAGATATCCATACACAAAGGCCTATAGGGTCAAGTTTGTGTCCTTAAATGCCCTTAAGAGTGGGTCTATCCACTAGACACTAGTTAACCTCCCAAGAGTCATATTCTTAAAGGAGACTGACTCTCCCAGTCCAATCACTTTTCAGTAGTTCCTCAGGTATTGTTGGGTTTTCTTAAGTTTTAATAAAACAATTCAATTCTCTCCATATTGTCAAAAGGAAGGCTTCATTAACTACCACATCTTATTATATAATCACAACAGCGCCCAGGTGGTATCCTGGGGAGTGTGGAGTGTAAGAGGGCTTAGAAAAAGAGATATAAACTTCCAAATCTTGTGCATGCATTTGCAAAATAGCAAGATTAGTTCATGTTTGCAGGTGAGTTTAACAAGCTTGAGGAAATAGTCTCTTGGCATTTCTCCATGATTGTATGATATAGCACAGATCTGATGTAGCTACGCAATATACGTGTTTAAAGAATGATATCTTTGAAAGTCCTTCATATATTACAAATGGTTTTGGTAGGGAGGTATGGTGGAAAACGCATTTAATCCCACCAGGGGCAGAGGGAGTCAGATGTCTGTGAGATTGAGGCCACCCTGGTCTACCCATGGTGAGTTCTAGACCAGATGTGGCTACAGAGAGACCCTGTCTCAAAAAAGGAAAAAAAAAAAAAAAGAGATGAAAGAATGGTTTTCCTATTATTATTATTATTATTATTATTATTATTACATCGAATTCCTGGGAGGTGAACAGAGTGCCCCATTTTGACAAAACTCCATGGAACTAACAATCTTAGAAACAAGCCTGAATGTTTACTTTTGTAGTATTATGCTCCCGTATGGAACTTTACTTTTTGAGGTCTCATGAAGAACTCTGTCCAGAGGCCTAATTGTGGTGACTTCTTACATATTTCACAATGGAAAGCTAAATTTACTTGTGTTTTCAATAATGAAAGGGAAAATGTAGATCTTGAGTTTCTTATTTTTAGAGAGAGGTAAGTTGGAATTATTTCACTAACAGAGATGAGAGGTAAATGATCTGCTTTAGAAAGGCAGTTAAATACACAGAAAGCCTTGGAAAGATGTAGAGATGCTTTAATAAACAATCAGTACTAGCTAATTTTTACATGAAAAGAATAAAGAGGAGGCAATGATAATATCAATTTTAGGGGCTTGAAAATTAGGTGAAAATAGTAATAACTAATGAAAAAGGAGAAAAGCCAGCTTGAGAGTATGAGAAATATTTCCCTCAATTCTCAGCTAATGTAGGTTACAAAAGTAGATGAAGACTATGTGGCATGAGTTCTTTCCATTTGGGAGCTATCTTGGCTCTGGTATGGAGACAATATCTCATGATGGATTTCAAAGTGACAGATACACAGCTTTGGTGTTTTAGATAACTCTCTGAAAATACTAGATGCTTTTTATATAAGCATTAAAAACCACCAGGTCTTTAATTTCATTATCTCATTTCATTTTATTTTTATATTGTATATATTGTACATTGGACATATCTCCCATGCCCCACATATCATTTGTCCTGTCCCCATTCTTGTTAGTCCCCTTAGACAAACATGCTTAAAAATTCTCATCTTCCAATTAGTTCATGTATGGTTGTGACCTTTCTAAGACACATTACAGGAAAACTCATTCCTATATATGATGTTGGAAAGCTGTTTGACTTTCTTGAGCCTTTTTTAGGAACTAAAAAGTCATTAAATCAGATCCCCTACCTAGTTCCTGAGCAAATAAATTGAAATTGGGCATAAATTACATAATATTCAATAAGGACTTGAGAATGTTCATCCAACCTAAATTTCTCAAATTCCTTATGTAGCTCTATTTGGTCTATGACCAAAGTAGAGTATAGCTGAGGGACATTAGAGTTCTGCATATGGACTTAATGAAGAAATTTTCCAAAAGACATACATAGCTCAACATTATGCTTTGAGTTTTTTCTCAGAATCCCAGTATGTGATATACTGATGTCTGAATATTTTACACCTGGTTTCAGAGGTGTTGAGAGCAATATCTTTAAAGATATCAAGAAAGAAATACAACACATTTTAAACTTCGACCAAATATGAGTATTGCCCAAATTTCTTTGGTATATATCCATCTAACTGTTTTCTATGTGTTCTGAGAAAGGAGGAAGAATGTGTAAAAATATGAGCAACCATTAAGGAGTGATACTGTTCTAAAATATTTTTCTCCCTGTTTATGCAAATAGTTCTAATACTTGTTTCGAAAAATCAAATTTATTTCAATAAAATTGATATATTAGTACTTACACATGTTTAAGCATAATATGAATTTTGCGTTAGCTTTGTGGTGATTTATCTCTGACAGAAATTACTTAGATGCACATAAATGAGCTCAGTTATACTGAGATACATGGCAGTCCTCAGCAGTGTGAACACACTGCCCGGAAGCATCTACCAGTTCCTTTGCTCGCCACCATACTCAAATTCTCTCACTTGTGACTTTGATCATGATTTGAAGTCACTCTTCTTTCTTCCTTTCATAGTGTATATAGATGGCTTCAAGTCTTTTCCTAAGCAAATAACATACATGTGTAATTATTCTACATATATAAATTGTTACTGATTTTAGCTTTTTACATAGTTTTACAAATGTGCCCCTAGAAGCATTGCTGAATATCATATTTCACTCTGCTCATTTTGGGGGTTATGTGGTTTGTTACATAGTGGTGTTTTTAAGTTATGCATATGACACATGGCAGACATGATTCAATACAAGATCTTGATCATGTAACACAAACTTTGCTGATATTGTTTATGCTTTTCTAAAAAATGGAAAACAGTATAAGTTTATTAAGGATATGGAAGAACTAATAAAACACAGTGGGTAGAGCATTTAATGTATATTGTGTACATCACATTTCAGATGCTCCTGTTTCAATTAAAAAGTGTCTGCATGGGCCTTTTATACTTGGAAACAATACAAGTCAAAAATGCACTTAATAAACTGGAGGTGGTAGTGCTCACCTTTAATCCTAGCACTCCGGAGGCAGAGGCAGACAGATCTCTGTGAGATCAAGGCTGGCCTTGTATGCATAGCAATTTCCAGCTTAGCTGGGGCTATAGGGAGTCACTATCTCAAAATTAAAACCAAAAGAATGTACCTAATATACTTAACCTACTGACCATGATATTACAAACACAGTACACTGCAAATTATTAGTCTCACACATGGCTAATTGGAAGCTACCACCTGGTGCCATCTGAGGAGAGTACTACATAGCATATCAAGAGACAGAAATTCAAGCACTCGAAGACTTTCTTCTGGGCATGTATCATCTATGCATCCTCACAAAGACAATTTAAGCTGAGTTATCGTATGTGTGGAACCATCTGCATTTGGTACATGTTAGGTATTGTGGTAGGCAGAAGAATAGCCCCTTAAAAGATATGCACATACAAATCCCTGGAATATGTTACATGGAAAAATGTCATATTTTCACAAATATCTCCTTATCATATCTCAGTTGATCAACACCTACATCTTCTTTCTGTCTAGCTACCTACTATGCCTATAATTTTCAAGATGATTTTGATGCTTCCCTTGGTACCTTATTTAAATGTTTCAACTTTACAAATGTATATTTTATATGCAGACTAAAATATGTGTACTGAGCTTAATTCACATCTTAAAGATACAAAGAAATAATATTCTATGAATTGAAAGAAAAGTTTTAGCTCTTTATATCCTGCAATCCAAATATCCAAAATTTCAATTTCCTTCTTCAACTCGTTATCCAGTCTCTACAGAGTGCTCAGCTCTAGTCTGAGCATTATTGATTTGTTAGGAATACAGGTTAACAACAAGAATAAAAAAATGAAAAGATACAAGCATCTGCTCTTTTACAGTTTACATGATAAGGTAAACACAAATAACTAAATAATTGTTATGATACAGTTACAGGAGGGCCAGGAAATGAAGGTAGTGTGACAAAGGGAAGTGGGTTCGGTAAAAAAAAAAAGTTCAATTTTAAAAAGAGGAGTCAGGATCAGAGAAGCAATGGTGAGGCTAGGAACCAAACAACATTTCAAGACAACATCTATGAGTAGCAAAGTGCAAAGCCCCAGAGCAAGAAATGATGGTTTTTGCAAGCATTCATCGTATCTTTCAATCAGTATTCATTGATTACCTCTCTCCAATGGGTCAGATACTCTTATGGACAAGAGAATGCATGAACGAACAAAGCCCTTTTTCTTCAGAAAACTGGCATTCCAAGTAGGAACTTGATGTTCTTTTATCACAATCCATTCTCTGCCTTGCTTGATTTTTATTAGTCATTTGTCATCTTTCTGAAAATAAGGGAATTTCTAAAAATGAAACAAGAATATCATGTTACCCTCAGATAAGTAACTTCACATAATTACTTACTAGTTTAACACCTAGTAAGTGCAGTGAGTTTATTCAAACATTACACAGTTCCCAGAATACAACATGTTGCACAAAAAAATAAATCATGGATTTAGGTAGAAGCTAAAATCTTGTCAACTGGGTTGCAAATGCTTCAACATAATAAACACCATAGCAGAACAGAAATGCCTCCACAGTTGAAGCCTTCAGTTTGTGATCAAGGAGAAAAATATTTTATTTTGCTATGTAAGAAAACAGCATTGTGTCCAATTTTAACAATGGAAGCTGTCTAAAGGAAATAGCATATATTAGAATTGTCAGTGTGACAGATGGTTGGGCTGTATATAATAAAGTCCAAGGTATTTTGACAAGAAAGTGGATAGGTCTGACAGTTCACAAATCACAGACTCAGGCTGCACAACTGAGAAAATATAATTGAATGTGTGCTAAGCAGATGCATAGTCAATTTTTCACAGCCTAAAACTCCAGATTCCAGAAGATGAACATGAGTACTCACTGTTTGATAAAAAAAAAAAAAAGCACTGGAGGCACACTATGACTAAGAAGAACTGGGCAGCCATCCCCATTTGTATTATTATTTCATTATCATATTTAAAAAAACAAATCAAAATTAGCAATTCTAAATATAAAAATACTCTTTCAAATACCAAAATGCTAGACTTAACTGGTATTGTGCTTTACCTAAAAA
Source organism: Nannospalax galili (assembly GCF_000622305.1). Taxonomy (NCBI): domain Eukaryota; kingdom Metazoa; phylum Chordata; class Mammalia; order Rodentia; family Spalacidae; genus Nannospalax; species Nannospalax galili. Next base: position 163,016 of record NW_008358101.1, read on the forward strand.
TATAGTATCTATTAAAGTACATCTGAATTCTTCTAGAACCAAGAAAGAAACACATTTCACTATTTCCTAAAATAGTTTCAAGAAGCAGGAACAGGACTATCTACTCTTTATGACATAGAGATGGAAATCTGTCCTTCTCTGGATATTTATATCAATTTGCAATTATTCTTATTTTCAGATAACACTTCTACACAGAAAATTTGGAAAGTAATGCATGTCTTTGCAAAATGAATGAGTTAAATAATGGGTTTCCCATTTTCCCTTTACCAAGGGACAACATTGTCAACCTGATGTTGTGCAAGGGTTCCACATTGTCATCACAGCTCAAAATCCCAGAGTCAGTTTGAAAATACACATGTGTATTCAATGCTCAACACTCCTGTACCAGAGTGCCTATGGAGGCCTCTGCTTGTACTAAAATGTTGAAAGGATAAAGGGAGTCCTTGAGCCATCAAATGTTTTGATTAAGAACAGAGTCAGTTATCAGGAGAAGGAAGAAATCAAGACAGGTGTTCTACTCTGTCAGAGAGCATGGGCTTTGCCTTGTTATTTCATGAGTGCTAGCAATGGAATTTGGCCTCCTCGTTACCCTTTCAGTCCCATATACAATTATGACAGAAAAATACTGAGACTAATATCAAAACAAATTCAGAATAAGCCAAAGTATAGAGAAACTACCATTTGGGTTTCTTTTAGTATACAAGTTCATCTGTGTATCTTTGGTGTAAAAAGGCAGGGTGCTCAGAAATATTCCCTGCTTATGGTGAAACTAAAAGGCACTGCTAGATGCTTTAATAAACTTTATTGCCTCATATTTGTGAAAATGATACTGCATCATTGCCAGGTGTGCTGATTCATAAATCACAGAGCTATAAAGCTTGCTAATATATCTAACACTCTCTTCGTCTTATTGATCCCTTTTATTTGCTGATGCCAGAACTCTTCCATATGTTGATACAGCATCTGTGATGTATGTATCATTATCCTTTATGCTTAATGTCATTTTCTATAAATCAATGTCCTTTTTTCCTTGAAGTGGGCCTTGAGGAATGAACTACTCAGTGCTTCCTTCCCTGGCAAAAAGACTAGACCTATGATGCAGTTGCCCTCCTTGTTACTTCTAAGGGAATTTGGAGGTGTTGGTTGAGGGACTTTTCCCAGGTGTTTCACAGTGTTACCTTTAGAAGCCTGTTGAGCAGATGCAGCAGTTTCATCCTAGTCATTGTACTATGCCCAGTGGTCTTGTGTCTGTGATTGTTATCAGCTGTACCATGTCAGGCTGCTTGGCCTTACCCTTTGCCATAATCTCACAGTTGTCCCACTTTTACCAAGTTCCAAAGGCTAACACATTCTTAGAATGTTTAATGCAAAAAAAATTCTGAAATGAGAATGTAGTTCATATTCAAAGAAACATTGAAGAGTTGACTTAAGTTGGACCTGCTGCATGAAATCCTAACTGCAGTTACATATGTTTACCTGCCAGTCCTCGATCTTGTGAGATCTTGACACCTTCAGTTTCCTATTACATTAAATTGCTGTGGAGAGAAGAATTCGGATAATATTTCCCATTCAGTCATTGCTCAGATTTTAAATTTTAAGTCAGTGGTGTCGTAGAAACAAATCTGCCTTTAAATTTTATACATTTTCAGTCTAATATGTTTAATAGACTATCATTCTAAATCTTCAAGATTCACATACTGGTCAAAATACAAACTGAAAATCATGTGTAAACATACAGTGTTGAGAATGAAGGGCAGAGACACTGAATCCTTACCAGTATATGGGGATATCTTCACTGCCCCTCTGTGCTCTCCCCTCCATGATGCTCTGTCTCATTTGTCCACAGTCATAGTGTCATGCAACTATGGCTTGGAATTTAAGAAACTGTAAACCAAAATAATCCTTCTTCTTTAAAAGCGTTTTTCTCCAGAGTTTGTCGCAGCACTGAAAAGCTACTAGTGCATCAAATTATATACAATCTCTGCCAGACCCTGTTAGACATACACACACACACACACACACACACACACACACACACACACACACACACACACACACACACATACACAGAGAGAGACACACAGAGAGAGCACTTCTCAGTCATATTCAATCTCAATTTTCTCTTTGCCAGTACACTAAATCTATCTAACATTATTAGGGCAATTCTAATTGCAAACCTTGTTGTGTTTCTTGCTTATACTCTCTTCTGAGTTGGAATCCCAGTGTGGAGTCTTGGCCTTTTAAGACTTTCCTTTATTGACTGACTCTCCAGATGGTAGTCTAACAGTTCTATGACCTCCTCTTTTACTTTTTGTAGAAATCTTTTAGTTTTTTAGTCCACTAAATATATATATTTACCGAGATTTTATTTTCATGTCCCTTCCTTCATTATTTTGTCCTACAGAAATATTTATTCTCATGTCTCTATCAGTTCTATGCAAACAACTTTCTTCACTACGTCTGTGTCTCTGACTCTCACTCCTCCAATGACAAGTGTGGATTTTCAGATAACAGGTAGACACCACGGCTTGATTTCTTACCAGAATCTTAAGTTTAAACTGCAAACAAAGACTTCAAATTTTCAATTACAAATGTTCTGATTATTTCACTTCTTGTCTCACAAAGTGAGTCTATTTCTCCTTCCTGATTTCTTTCTCTGTTCCTTTTATTAAGAATTTATTAATCTTTTCTAAAATCTACATATTTAAACATTTTATTGATACATACATTATATTCATACAATATACTTTGATTGTATTAGATACCCTCCTCTATCACTTGGTCTTGGGAGGCGGACATTTGATATAGGCGTCCTATTCAAGGATGAACACTCTGCATCCTCTTGTTCTCTGTACATTGGGCCACTATTGCACCAGTGGATATATTTTTGTTGGCCCAGTTTTTGTTGTAGTTCACAAGCTTCATGGCTGGGTAAGATTGATGATTAATTTTTCCTTCCCATAGCACCATGAATGCTCACCAGTAGATATGAGGCTCTGAAGTCTGCACCAGCTTGATTTATCTTCGTTTTGTTGTTGTTGTTGTTTTATTTTTCTGTATCTCATGTGTGTAATGTCTTTAGTAATAAGATCTTATGGTCAAGTTCTTGTGGGTAACCAAGAGGAAATTTTTCTTCCTCTTTCGATGTATCATTTGTTTTGGTATCTATTATAATCATTTTTTAACATTTTTGCTTTTCTCCTACATGTATGTATATGCATAATGTGCCTGCAATGACTATGAAGTTCAGAAGAGGGCATTTGTCCTCCTTGAATTGGAATTATAGAGGATTATTAGCCATCATATGGATGCTGGGAGTTGAACCTGGACCTTTTGGAAGAGTAGTAAGTGCTCTTAACTACTAAGCCATCTCTTCAACACAAAAGTACTTCTATTTAGACCTGAATCTCCAAATAAAAATTCATCCAGGAATAACACAAACTATGTCAGACATTTTTCTTGGTATCTTTAATGATAATTAGATGAACACACAAAGATATTTAAGAATCAAAGCCAGATGCTTCTCTGAGTCTTATTTCACAAATAAATAATATAAATAAATAATATTACCAGTCATCAAGCTCCAGCTTACAAGAGGCTGCAGCCACCAATTCCACCCTGTGTTCCACGTCACTTCACACTCCTGTTTCACTGAAGTTTTGCCTTCAATGAGTGTGTCAGTCAGCTTCTTCACTTTCATGGACCTTTGCATTTTTAACCTTAAAATTGCCTAAGAGCTAATTAGATTAATCATGTCACTTTCTACTGTAGATATAGGTAGCTCTCCAATGTTACAAATTTTAGTTCAAACTTTATTGGTATACAGTGTAAAAAAGAGCCTTTCACATGTGAGCAACAGTGATTCAGAAAACTTTTGATTTCACAATCTTCAAAGCTTTCTCCGCCCCCTCTGTTCCTCTTTATAGATTGCCTTTCATCTCTCTCAGACAATATACAACAGTCTCTCCAGGGCCCAATTCAAATCTCACCTCTATTTTGTGAGCCTAATTCTTCTAGAAATTCATATTATTTGGATGTCATGATGTGAGATGAATGCCTATCAACAATTTACATACAGGCTTGTTAATGAGTTTCTGGAAAGAGGAGAACATCTAATTCATCTTTAATCCCCAGTATTTCATACATTGCCTGGCACTCCCATTCATAAATACTTATCTAATCAAGTAAAAGTCAATAATCTTTATATATGAAAATCCTCTATGTACCTCATTGAAATACACATGAACTTAGTTCAGTGCAGATATCTGTTACCTAACTATATTATTTGTGTTCTGTCATGCTGTACTTCTAAACTATTCAAAAGAGTTCAAAAATAGAACTCAGTGGAAATGCCCTTGTAAAAAATACTTTCTGTGTATGATACATATAACATCCTCAACTAATTCAACTACAGTAAATTTCTTTTACAGAGTTTAATTCTGTAAACCTATGCAATGAAGTTAATGGGTGTTTCACATGAGTGATGGTGATATGCTGAGGTTTAAAGGAGGGTGTACAAGATAACCCAGCAGAAAGCAGATATCATATTTGGAATATAATTCGTATTAAATGAAAACAAAATCTATAAGAGAGGGCTCCACAGAAGCATAATGCTCCATTTCAGGCATTCAGAGCAGATTTATGAATGAAACATTTCATAAACAATGAATAACGTGCACTTAAAGAACCTCACACAGAGGAGAATTGCAACTGAGTATGTATAATTTGAACTAAGGTAATCTTATTTTCTGGAAAAAGCAATGAATCCTGTCACTAGACAGCACCAAAGCAAAGCAGTGGGATGCATGCTGATGATACTGAAACTCTCTCCAGAGAAATGGGGAGATAAGAAAATAATTGTGATATTTTCTATGTGTAATTTTCAGCTGCTAGTGAGTACAAACAAATACTTGAAAGTTTGGTATCTTTAAGATGAGCAGTTTAAAAGATTACACCACTCATAAAGACTGGGGAATAAAACATCAAATACTGGAGGTTTCATCTTGGAGGAACACTAATATTCCTTTTTTTGTATATTTATATATGATTTAAGGATACGGTTTCCTTCATAATTTTCACGTTGCCCAAACTGAGGAATTCTGGGACTTAACAAACATAGGAATCTGTTCATTTTCTATTATTGTTTGGCACTTATGCAAACAAATAGCCAACCAAACAATTATGAGTCTTGTCACGAATTTCAGTGTGCCTGCATTAAGTCCGGTCTTCAGAAGGCATAGGATATTGTTACTTATTTCTTCATCTTTACAAGTGTTTTAAATATTCAATTCCAGAAGAATCACTGAAACAACAACAAAGAAATCTCAAAAGTACTGAGAACAAAGTTGAAAATAGTCCAGTAGCACAATCATACGTGAAAGGAGGGGCTGGTGATATGGCATAGTGGGTGAAGTTTCTTGCCTCTAAAGCTGACCATGTGAGTTCAGTTCTTGTAACCTACATAATGGAAGGAGAGAACTGATAAAGTTGTCCTCTGACATCCATGTGTAGCATACAGAACTGTCAACATAAACACAAGGAATAATATAAAATAAATATTAAACTAAACACAAAAGTAAGGATGAGAGTCACATATATTAATAAATATTCTCCTGATAGATTTTTATATCAACATCTGCTTAACCCCCAATCTCATCCCATAAAATATAAGCACTGACTTAATCCTCGAGCATTGTTGAAGATTGAATAGAGATCTTTACCAAGGTTCTGTAGTATTATAAATTGCAAGTAAGGTAAGTTGTATTATTGCTCACCAAATACTCTCACCATCTATGGGAGGAATATTTACTTTGCAAAATTATGTTGTACGTAAACATATGAATTACTCAGTCTTAGACAGTCATGGTAGAGATGATGTGAGCAGAGATTGAATCCTGCTGGTATGATTTCATTCTGCCACTCACCTGTCTCCCTTCACCATGTAAGTCAGGCATCCTTAGTTTTATAGAGAGTGAGAAATACAATTCAATTCTAGTTAAGATAAAGGCCCATTTGAACTGCATCTAAATAATCTGAATTCTTATTAATCTGTACCTGAGTAACAAGCAGGTTTATTGATACATGCCACTAACTTTTTTTGTTTCCATAACTAATGTTTAATGGCTATGATTACTAACATTTTAAGAAAGAAATTAATTTAATCAAAACCCAAAGAGAATGAAGATATTTTTAATCATCTTCATTGCTTTACTGTTGATTAAAATAAATATATTTGAAAAAGTGAAATTTTAGTTTAGCATATGAAAACATTAATCATTGAAGATTTTGAAAGATATAGTAATAAAATAAAAAACCAAAATATCAACGTAAACAAATCATAAAATATTTCTTGCTGAAGAGAAAAGATAATGATGCTAGAAAGGGGTTTTGTGCTCCTTGTAGTCATTAAATGAAGAAAGTGTCTCAATATGTTGACAATTAGAAGAGAAATGTTAATAAAGTCCTATACATTGCAAGACATGGAATTGCTGAGTTACTTTAAACAAAACTCAAGTTCAGTTGGGCTGTGAATGACATTCAATACACCTTTGAATCTAGGAAACAAATTCTTACTCTGAGACAAGAAGAAAGAGAATGGGAGGATATCAGCAACTTCTCAAGGCAGAAGGAAGATGTACCACATAGATCTGTTCAGATGCGAAGATGATTAATGACGTGTTTGAATTAATTACAGCTGTGCTATAAATGAGTGTTGACTTGTTTCATGGCTTTCAGATCTGGCTTCGGTATCTCCCTGCTTTCCTACATCTTCCTGGCAGACAGCATCACTGTTCCTTATAATTTGGTAGATAAGCTGACCTTCAGTGTAGTAGACAATGACCCAGGCCTACAATTAAATATTATGTGCTGGACTCAATATCGTAGAGATTTACCTCCTGAGTGTTGGAAATAAAGGCTTGGGGATCCACACCCAACCCTTTCATGAAAGCATTTTTATTGAATTTTTGCAATTTTTATAAAAATTTTATTATAATTAGGTCCCCTCTCCTCTCTGCACCTCCCCTTACT
>NW_008358101.1:170199-199357 GCF_000622305.1 Nannospalax galili
AATGAGAGAGAGAATGAGAGAAAGAGAGAGAGAGACTGATTTTTGTTCCCAAATAATCTTCATTATAGGTTCATCCACTGGAGCCTAGTTAATCTACTAAAAGTTTCACTCTTGAAAGAGACTGACTCCCCCCATTCCCAGCAATATTTGGTTGCCAATAGTTCCTCAGGTAGGGTTGGATTTTTTTTTTTACCCACTTCCCCATGTCTGTGCTGGTGCACGTGTACTTTGAACTTGCATGGGACTTGTGTATGTTGTTACTATTGCTGTGAGTTCATATGAGTTACTGTGGTCTGGAAAACTGTAATTTTTGGTCATCCACCACCTCTGCCTTTACAATATTTCTGCCTTCTGTTCTCCAAAGACCCCTGAGCCTTGGGAGTTAGAAATTTGATGTAGGTGTGTTATTCTCAGGGGTCAACAGTCTATAGCTTCTTGTTCTCTGCAACTCAGCCTGTTTTGGGTTTTGGTATTAATCACCATCAGCTGCATAAGGAAGCTTCTCTGGTGAAAACTGAGAGATGTACTAATTGGTGAGTATAAAAATAAATATATATATATATATGGCAGAAAAGTAATATTGGACTCTCCCCTACACCCTGTGAGCTGCCTAGCTTCAGGTTCCTATACTTGATATCAGTGTCATTTATGGGCTCCAGCCTATGAAGCAAACCTTAAATTCAATTATAAAGCAGTTGGTTACTCCAATATTATTTGTGCCACTATTTTACCAGTGGGCATAACTTGCCAGGCCAGTTGTTGTAGCTCACAGGATTTGCAGCTAAGGTAAATTTCATGATGCATTTTTCTCTTTGGGTAGCATGTGTAGCACTGTGCTAGGCAGTAGAGATGAGCCTGTCAAGTCAGTAAAAGCTTGATTTCTCCTTTTTCTGTAGCTCATGTATGTAGTGTCTTCATCAATAGGATCTTGCGGTCAAGTTCTGGTTAATAACCACATGGGGGTACTAGATAGTATTCTTTGAGGGTCTATGAGAATCCTGGTCAACAACTTCAAGAATGCAAGTCCATTTCTCGCGTTGGGGTTTTATTTTTGTGAAACATTGTAATGTTCAACATACCTTAATTTCCTTGTCTTTTCATTGCCTTATATGATTTCAAGAAAACTTTCTCGCAGAAATTCTACCTTGTCATTTCAGCTTTTCTTGGTTCCTTCTTATAAACCATTTTTGGTTATTATAAGCCTCTAATTTACTAGAAAAAAATCAGGGCTTTATAGTATATCTCCCAGAAATCTACTCATCTAACAGTATTTTTCCTTCTTGAAGTGAAATCTAACTTCTTTGAGCAGGAATATTGGGATGTATTAATCACTTCTTCCATCCTGGGTACTTACAAATCTGTGCTAAGTTTTATGTATTTGTTTAAATGACAATCAAAATTAAAAATATAAAGTGAGCAAAGACACTCAAATTCTGCCATTATTCACAAGAATACCAGTACACCTTTTTAGTAAGATTTTTTTTTCCCTAAAATCTGTTCTTAAACTACAAATCTCTTTCAAACAATTCAACATTTAAGGTTCAGTTATTGGTCATTTCTTATTTTCAGTGCAAGAAATACTGTTTCACTTTTAAAAGAATCAACAGATTTATTCAAATACTCTCATATAGAAAATTACTTTGGAAAAATGAGGCTTAGATTTAGGAATACAAGCTATATGAATTATAGTAATTTAATGATGCAGGAATTTACAAAATATTTTTTTTAATCAGAAGAGGATGTCTTCAATATATTTACCATCAAAACAACAAGAACATCTAACAAAATCTCGACTTAATAGTCACTAGTAAGCCTGGTGATGGTGTTATATTTTGAAGTTTATTCAATAATTTCACATTCTTCCCACACTGCAGACTTCACATAAAAATGATAAGAAGAAATAGACTTGTTCCTGGTCATATAAGTTGTATTTTTAATAAAATTATGTAATCCAAGAAGAACATTTTGAGGTATAAAGTAATTAAATATTAGGACTTTCCCTCTCAGGAATCATTATATTTTGTCCATGGTGTTTGTTGTATAAAAATGCTTGAAGAAATTATTTCCTTTGATACTTGAGGCAAACCTTACAGATTTGTTTATAAAGAAAATATATAATTAACCATGCATATATGCAAACAGATCTACGTGTGGGTTAAGTTTAAAAATCTAGAAAGGAGAACAAGACAGATTACAATTAGGTGATGAGGGAAGATCAGAGCTGGAAAATGACACATGGGACATGAAAGAGGAGGAGAGTCTGGGGAGGGTTACAAGGGGGAATGGGGTAATAGAATGGGGAATACAGAGAAGTAGAACAACAAACCACACCTTGAAATGTCCTTGTATCTAATACATTATATGCCGATTTTGGAAGAATAAAAGAATAAAAAAGAAAAAGTATATGTTTTATATACATATATATCTATACCTATATCTATCTATATATCTATATATAGATATATGAAGGCTATGTTTATTTTGTGGAAACAATGTAAGGCATAGATATCAGAGTAAGTTAATCTCAGCATAATTTGAGTGACTATTTAAACAATCCATACTAAATTGTTCATGGAAAGATTACTTTGAATCAATTTTTTATTTTATAGGCTTACATAATTTTATCATGAGAATAATTAGTCCATTTTTGCTTGATCATTTCTCCATTTTCCTTTACTGTATTATTGGTATTGTACAGAACTATACTTTCATAAACAAAAGAATAGTAATTTAGTGATTAAATCATTACATAGACTACATATTACTTTAAAAATAGAGTGCTAAGTATTGATCATAGTAAATGTCAATATTATAACTTTTTTTCTTCCTATTAATGTTCGATTTATACAGTAAAAATTTCATTCACATTTTTTCAAATAATTACAGATCCATGCAAAAAGAATAAACAAATAAATTAATAAACCGTATAATGAACTTTTCTTATTGTACTATGTCTATTATATAGCAAGTATTTTGTCTAAGCTGGGTTTCATCTCAATATTAAGAGAATATAATTAAATATATTTGAACTATTTCTGGTATTATTGAAACCTTGAGACTGCATTAGCATGCAATTCGAATTATTTATAATTTTTCTCATTGGATATCTATAGTGTTTGAAAAATCATTTATTCTCTTTTGAATATTTTTATTGAGTTGAGGTTTTGTGAATTTCATATAATAGACCTTAACCAAATCAAGACTTCTCCCCCATCTGTGCCTAGTATAACCCCCCACGCCCTGATTTCATATATTCTGTCAGATATGTTAAGTTCTATCTGTTCAAACATTTGTACTTAGACGTCCTTAGGTGCAAGTTCATCCACTGGAGTCTTGTCAGCCTATCTAGAACCACTCCCTTAAAGATCTACTCTCCCTCTGTCCCAGCAGTAATCAATTGCCAATAATTCCTCTGCTAGGATTGAGGCCTGCTGCCCATTTCCCCTTTTCCATGCTGACATTTTTGTATGAATACTGAGTTTTTGTATGACTGATTCAGCGTGGTCTTGCATATGTTGTCACCATTGTTGCAAGTTCATCGAAACAAGTGGCCTGAAAGCCTATGTTTCCTTATGTTCATGCACCCACCCTGGCTCTTATAATATTTCTGCCCCTTTCTTCCTCAATGGTCCTGAACCGTGAGTGGGTGAGGCTTAATATTTGACTATCATGAAATCATTACACAGCTTTACACCTTTACAGCTATGATACAGCTCATATTGGTAGACAAGGGATAGGAGTAAATTTTTTTGTATTACAGAGTGGAAACAAAAAATACAGTAGGATAGAATACATGCTGTTTTGAAACGGAAACCTGGATTATTATTAAATAAATATCATTTTTTAAATTTTGGTTAAAGTGTCTTACTCTGCATCCCATGCTGGCCTAGATTAATTGTGCCTTTCTGGCTGCCTCTAACTGAAAGCATCCTCCCTTACTCAGCCTCTCAAATGTTGGTCTTACTGGAGGAACCAGTGCCTGGCTATAAGTGAAACTTTGCCATTTCTGTACTCCACTTATGATCAAATGCTAGCCTGATTCTTGTAGTTTTCTAGTAGCTGGATGAAATTTGGTATTCTTGATCCCCTGTTGCTTAGAGGTTAGTTTCTGACCAAGCCTTTCCTATGATTGCGGGTTTCCACTCATTGCTTCTCATACTCATTAATATAAATTCACCATAAATGCCTCTGAAGGTATACTAATGCATATCTTAAAATTTTCAAACTTTTAAGTGAATATTTGAGTTTATTTCCATTTTGATGTATATGAATATTACCTCTTGCAAAAATTAGATAATTTATTGCAGAAATATAAACAAGAACCATGCAATCAAAAATAGATTGTATTTTTAAATACACTTAAAGTAATATTCTCTAAATAGTGGCCAAAGAAATAAGAAAAAATATTAACTTCCAAAAACCACCTTCTTTTCTTAAAGATTTTTCTGTCTCTGATTCAGGAACAATAAAATGACTCTAAATTATTCCTATTAGAAAGGTGAAGGAGAATTGATTACCAAATTTTTCTCTAAACCCTTTGCTCTTTTGACCCATTCTTGTAATCGTTACTATTTTGCCTTTTCTGAAATCGATTTCCTGTTAAGCCATTTTCCTTTCTTACTGCTTATAACTGCATCTCTATGGTAAATGACTCTTTGGTTTGGCACTCCCAAATTTTTTCACTGACATAATAATTATGCTTATGTACTGGGTCCACCTAGACTCTGGGCTAAGGACACGTTTAAATCAATGAACAAAATCAGATGAGGGAAGTTCATTAAGTAAGGGAAAAAAACAGAGAGAAAGATAAAATTTGTGTGTGCTGCCACCAAGGAAATAGATTTTATATTTTAATGAAGTACAGTAACATTCTTAGTAAAGACCGAATTTTCACATTGTCGAGAATGCCTATAAGAAAATTTCCACGCTACTAGCACTGAAACTTGTCATCATTAGTGTTCAGGATGAACTGCTTAAGCATCTTTGTCTCAGACACATAGCATGTCTACTAAGGTGGATTCTTTCTCCTCCTCCCCCTCTCCTTCTCCTCCTCCTCTGTCACCTCCTTCTCCCTTCCTCCTCTTTTTTTCTTATTCATCCTTGTCTTTCTTTTTGATGCTTATTTTCCTTCAATCTGTGATTGTCTGGGTACTGGTATTTAACTCAGTGTTTTACTCTGCTAGGCAAACATACTATGACCTAGTTTCATCCCAGTTTTCAAACCCACATTTTTTGATATTCTGACTGTATTTATTGTCCTTTGCATGTCTCTGTATAGAAGGATTTGACAAATGGTGTCTATAGGAAAATGTTCATTGTTTTACTAATAAGATTTAAAATATCTGTTTACTGTAAATTGTATAAGGACCATCATCCCTTTAATTCTCAAATATTTCAGAAAGTGCTTTACTTAGATATTTAGGAATAGAATAACCTAATTAGGGATTCTTACTGTATTTCTGTAGGGTAATGGAATAGTAACAATACAGGTATTCAGAAAATAAAACAATAAGAAATGATCTTTGCAAAGTATCATTTTACATTAAGAGCTGTTGAAACTTCATGTTCATGTTTATTTTCTGTGAAAGGGTACTGGAGTTACAATAAATCTACAGAAAATATATTTATTTACAATTAAAATGCGTATTACATTTTAGAATACTTCACTATGTTGTCTCTATTTGTAAATTCCTATTATATAAGTGTACTATGGTTTCTGCTTATACAAAATAAATGCATGTGAAGAATGATCTCAATCATACGCCATATACTGCAATTGTGTCAAGAAATAGAATTGCACAGGGAATGCTAGTTTTCTCATATTTCTACCATTCATTATCAAAAAGTATTCAGTTCACTTTGAGGATCAGATGATCTGTGAAGGGATGAACAATATTTGTGACCATTTTTCATGCTATTTTAGTTTTATTTTCAGATCTAAGTGGATGTATATTTCAGTACAATTAAGCCAAACAGAGAGGACAAAACCAGTAACAAGTCAGGGTGATGTTGCATCGTCGTGACTGACATTTTTCACGTAGTTCCACCTTTTCACTATTCACTCAAACACTTGTCACATTAAACTCATGGGAAATGTTTGCTTTTTGTGCTATTTTCTTGTGGAAAGGAATCAATGAGCTTTATTTTCATAATCTGACAATGGCATACCAACAAATACATTATATGAAGATGTATAACTGAAATTTGGTATAAAAATAAGACCCTGCATTTTATTATTCAGTGTTAAGAGTTTAACATGGCATCGTCTGTATCACATATGAGAGAGTCAGAAAGGATTTATGACCTGTAGAGTCAGGACCTATGGAGGTGTTTGCAAAGTGCAATCATTCTTTCCTTTATTTTAGTGATGTCTAAATTTAACTCAAGACATTGTGTCTTGGTCAAAAAAAAAAAAAACAAAAAACCAACAACGCTTTCTCTTTGTACTTTGAGACATGGAGAGATAGTAAAGATAGGAAACATAAGAAAACAAAATATTGAGTTTTATGAGAAATTCTAATCTCATTGTGTTTCCCTCAAAATTGATTACCTTTCTTTTTAAAATTATATCTTAATTTTTGAGAATATTATGCAATATATTTTGATTTAATTTAGATCCCTTCCCCCATCTTGAATACCTACTGACCTTGCCCAATTTCATATACTCCTCTCTCTCTCTCTCTCTCTCTCTCTCTCTCTCTCTGTGTGTGTGTGTGTGTGTGCTTTCAATATCAAATCTGTATCTCTAAATGCCCTTTGTTGTGGGAGCCTAGTATTATTGTTATACCATAAGTAATGCAGCTCTGAACTCTTATGAGATAAACTTCCTATTGCAGGATGGTGATTAATGTAGAGACCCACAACTCTCCAACACAGAAAGAATAAGAGATTGTAGAGCATTTATTCCTGAATAGGACACCGTATCATACTCTGCCTTCTAAGGCTCAGGGATCCCCTAAAGAGGTGACTTTTTAAAAAATTAATCTGTTTATTTGCTATTGAACTGGTAGTTCCTTGCATATCCCTGATGCTAACTTCTTATCAGTTATATGAGGCAAACATTTTCTTACATACTACAAGTTGACTCTATTGTTATTACATGGACCTAATTCTGACATTTATTTTTTCTTTTTCTCTATGCAATATTTTCCATATCCAAATTATTCACATCAAATGCATGCCATTGTTTGCATTAATGAGTTAGGGCTCTGTTTAAAAATTTGATCCATTTGATTTGGTTTTTAATGGACTCTGTAAGGTTGAGGATCTAGTTCCATTCTTCAGCACAGTTTGCTGTCTATGATTAGTGGATTATTGATATTATTGATGCATGGTTGTATTTCTAGGCCATCTCATTAGTTATGCTCACTAAAAGAGGGCTCCCATTTCATAGAGAATACAAAATCATCATTGTTTGAACAACCAGAAACAGCTGTCCATATTGTTGTACTCAGTGCACTCTTAGCTTAGGACCACCATGCCTGATTATCTGTGTCTTAATCTGCCTTTACAGAATGCACACACATACAACAAACTCTGGAAAGTGGAATTATTAGTTACAAAGTTAGGCTGCAGAAGCTTGAAGATGTAGTGGATCAATTGTGATTTGATCACTCAAAAGTCAATAAAGCAGCCAAGGAGAATAGATTGTTTCCTGAACATGACCTATGTTAGAATAGAGCTGGACAGCCCTGACAGGCAGACTGTCCTAAGTTGTATTGACTCAAAGACCATGCAAGACAGTGTGTTAAATTTGTACAATGTCCTGCTCTTAGAGGAAAATGAATATTACTTGGGCTATTCTGTGCAGTTCTTCCCTATCGTGAGTTTTCATGTCACTAAAAGGGAAACCAACAAGACCCAGTCTGCTTCAGGACAGTGATAACATTCACAGGACTTTATATTGACAAGGTGGTTAATGGTAAGAATTAGTGACAGGGACTTGCATGGTGAGAATTCTGGATTGTCTAGAAGAAAAATGAATGGTCATTCAAAAAGAAGTACATCTAAATAAAATGTTTTCAATGATTCATCAAAATATAACACTTTCCTAGTAAAATATAGGGAACTGTATATTGCAAAGTAGAGAGGACACATCACTTTAAACCTACTGGAAAACTCTTCACATCTCTTTTCTGTTCCACTGTTTCATGCATTTGTTTTTATACTACACCATATTGTTTTGATTGCAATAGATCTGATATATCATTCTATATCATGAAATGTGAAGTTTTTCATTTTGTTGATATTAAAGATTATTTTAGTTCTGGGGGATCTTTTGTGATTGCATATGAATTATAGATTATTTAAATTTTTTCTGTAAAATTCCCATGGAATGTTGACAGATACTATTTTGAGCCTGCATTTCCTTGAATAGTGTGGATATTTTCATAATATTACTAGTTCAATTCATGAACAAGGAATATTTTTACCTTTATTTTTATCCACTTCATTCATTTCCATCAAAATTTCATGATTTTCAGTACACTGAAAATTCACTTACTTAGTTCCTTGTCTCCTCCTGCCAGAGATGAGATTAAATGCGTGTGCAAAACCACACCCAACATTTTTATCACATGGGTTCTAGGGATCAACTCATGCCCTCGTACTTGTAAAGCAAGCTCTTTACTGATTGAGTTATCTCCCTAGTCTTAGATAGATATTGTGTTCTTTTAAGTTATAGTATAAATAAAATATACAGTTAGCCAACATGCATTTGTGAAGGTATTTGATATTGCTAATAATTAGAGAGTTTGAACTCAAAACTACTATGATATTTATCTGTAAGAATGCCAATTACCAATAGACATATATATGATAAGCTGTAGTCAGTGTGTGGACAAAAGAGAATATTGCTATTGCTGTAATTAATGTAAACAAGTACAACCATTGTGAGAGCAGTGTGAATTTTTAAATAATACTTCCACATGCGCGAGAAATTCCAGTGTCTAAAAAACTGGAAACCGAGCATGGAGAGATGGATCAGCAGTTAAGAACACTGACTGTTCTTGCAGAAGACCCTGATTCGAATCCCAGCACCCACATGGCAGCTAACAACTATCTGTAACTTACCAAACTTGAGTGATACTTCACATTTACTGTAGCATAATTTACAGTAAGATGTAGAAGCAAATGCAATATTAATGACCAGTTGAATGGACAGAGAATTTTGGTATATATGTTTATTGAAATATTACTCCATCTTCATTAAATGCTGCGTAATATTAAAACAACCTACTACTATTTGTAGCAGCATGTGTGGGCTTCAGGAACATTATGCTTGGTGAAATAAGCCAAGTATAGACAAATACTGTGTGATACCACATAATGTGGGGACTAAGAATCCTAAGGTCATAAAAGAAATGAGTAAAATGTCAGTTGCCAATAGCTAGGGGAAAAGAGAAGTGAGCAAAAATGATTATCAAAGGAAATTAAGCTTCAGTGATGTGAGGAATGGTTTGGAGTTCTACTACACAGCAAAGTCCCTATGGTTAACTATACTATGTTGAATACTTAAAATGGACAAAGACAATATATCTTATGCTAAGAGAAAGACAAGAGACCAAGAGAAAGAAGAAACAGTAACAGATGATGTTATGCCTATGACCTTGATTGTGGTGACGGATTCAAAGTTCATAGTTAATCCTATCATTGAATTTCATACATCATATATGTACATATTTTAACAGATTAATCATATTTTAATAATATGTGGTGCTAAACATAATGTTCCTCAGAGAGTTATAGGAGCTCAGAATCATGGCATCATAATACCTTCAGAAAGGCTGATGATGGCCTTCAGTTTTCAGCCTTTCAAAAGCCTTCCTCACCCAAAGTATGAAAGCCACAAAATGACAAGGGAACTACATAGAGTATTAAAAAATGAAATCCAGTAGAGGCCTCAATCGTACAAGCTTTATATTTCTACTAATTTTTCCTCTCCCCCAATATTGGGCTGTCTTCTTAGATTTGCTTGTTTCCTTGCGGCTAGGAAAGGGAATCAAAAATTGATCACAATTGAATTTCCCTTGAGCAAAATGAGGAAAACTGAAGTGAGATGCAAGCTGAATCTGAATAAATGCAATATCCTTGAGTATAGCTTATAGACCAACAACTGCTATAAAAGTTTATTTCAAAGACAGGATTTCAGAATCATGAAATAATTTTATAAGTATGACATTGTATATATACAGGGTTTAAGCCCCACCTAAAATGAGTTTTGTTTCACTAAATCTGACTAAACCACATAACTACTGCAATTATTTAGGTGGAAGTCCTTATTTGGAATATTTCAGAGCAATTTTTCTTGCTTCTATAAAAATATTTACAGTCAGTCTTCAAAAATGATTCTAATGGTCTATGTCATTCTAAGATATTATATTTTATAATGTTCTGTTCACCAAAGAGCCTAGTGTTTTGTTCTGACAATTTTTCAAGGAAATTGTACTTTTACAATAAAAACAAATTTTCAGCTCATGAAACCCAATGCTATGCACCCAGATGAAGTATTTATGGTATTGTCATTCATCACTTCAAATGTCAAAGGTTATAGAAATTGTACTTGATTTGTTGTTTTAGCACCTGGTGTAGAAATCCTGCTTCATTACACAAAAATTGGAATTGTAAGAATCATTACAAAGAAGAATCAGAAAGCAGTGGATCATTCTTTCCTTAAAAACAAAGCAGACAGAACACGACATAACCTGAAAAAAGGGAGAAATAACTTCAATCATGGCTCTTCTGTGGTGAACACGCAAGCCTTGTGATGTCCTAATGAGTGATCTGCAGCTGAAGATATCAAATCCTTCTAAATCACTTTATTTCTTGTGTCTGATTTCTACCATAAGAAAATGTAGTACTGTTTAAAGGACTATTTCTCATGTTTCCATCTATTTGTATCTTTATTTACTGAAAGAAATTTTGATAAAAAGTATTGATTAACTGGGCATGCCTTAATCTCGACACTCGGGAGGCAGAGGTAGACAGAGCTCTGTGAGATTGAGACCAGACTGATCTGCGTAGCACATTCCAGGACAGCTGGGGCTACAGGGAGACTATGTCTCCAAAAACTGTTGTATTCTTAACAATATTTGAATAAACTGAAATATAAGGAAAAAATGTAATTCCTTTTCTTTTCTCTTAATTTTTTCATTTGTTTCTCTGGTACTAGGCGGTTGAACTAGACCATGCTAGGCAAACACTATTCTTGGGCTTCATCTCCACACCAAAAAGTTCATTTATTAACATTTAGAAAAAAATGTATCCACCATTCAGTGAGTTTTAGAAAAAAATAATGTACAAAATACGTAGTCAGGTGAAATCACTGAATAAATTCCACTCAGAATAGGTATCAGGCAGTGAACTGGAAACCATGGGGCCACACACCACTAATCTATAAATTGAATTTTCCAGTTAAAAGACATTTAAATCTCAAATTAGGCAGGAATTACAGAAACAGATGCTGTTTGTTTTGTGGTGGGTAGAAGATTCTGGGTCTCTAGAGGCTGTACTCAAGTGCAACAACTGAAGCATCTCTACTCCAATTAGTATAAGGCTGGATGATTTCTGCATTTCCTAGGGTTGCTCTCATGTTGGAAGTCAAAATAATATCCAGAGAGAGGTCTCACTGCCTACATCAACCATTGTCAGAATGTATCAAATAAGGTAAATGATAAATAGGTTTCTAATTATATTGATAAATTTATTTTTAAATTATCCAATCAAAGTTAAACAAAAATTTATAGGTGTGAAAATACATGCACATTATAACTAGTACATTAAAAAATAATGATTTTAGAATAAAATTAAGGGGCTGCGTTATCTTTCAGTCGGTAGTGTGCTCTTGCGACACCATATAAAACTGGGCATCATGTGGAACACCTGCATAATCATTGCAATACAATGGTAGAGGCAGGATGATCAGATGTTCAAGGTTTCCCCCCAACATGCAGTAGATATGTGAAATCCTGTCTTGGTAAATAAACAAATAATAATTAATATAATATATAGAATCCAGAAGAAAACCTGCTACTGCTATTTTTCCTAAACCACTATAAGTTTGAACTGTATTCTAAATACTTATCCTTATACCCATAGATAAGTGTAGCTCTCACCTCTCACCAATAAAACTTCAAAAGATGAAGACTATTACAGAGATCCATAACTGGTCAAACTACATAGATTAAGTGCTTAAGTCCAACTGATCCATCTAAAATGCACACGTTACACTGAAGGTTCAGGAAACAATACAGAAGAGGGAGTAGAAACATTGTAAGAGTCAGACGACCAGGACAACTGTGGCTAGAGAGTGTCTTCCAGACATGACAGGGAAACTGCACCCATGAAATTCCAATCATATGGTTGCCTAAAGAGGACCCGAGTGATGACATCACCAGTTGAGAATGAAGAAATGGCACGGGGTCCTACCTCTAGATGAAGATCTACAGGAAATCGATAGTTACAGAGAGAGGGAGAATCTGTTTTCTCTAAGGTTGTGTTCTTGGTAGGTTATCCAGTCCCATATGGCCAATCCTAAACATATGTACATATAAACAATGCTAAGTGGGACCAGTAGGCTATA
Organism: Nannospalax galili; assembly: GCF_000622305.1. Lineage (NCBI taxonomy): Eukaryota > Metazoa > Chordata > Mammalia > Rodentia > Spalacidae > Nannospalax > Nannospalax galili. The sequence goes on from NW_008358101.1 coordinate 182,780, forward strand.
TATATATATACCACATATGTATACATGTAATAATAATAATTAAGGAAGAGATCACAAAATTGAGAGGGTGTCTGGGATATGTGGGAAGAATTGAAGAGCCAAGTGGGAGGGGTGGAAATGATGTAAATACAGTGCCCATGTATGAAATTCACAAGGAATTTATATAAAAATATAATTAAGTAGAAAACAATTATTCATATTTTAGCAAGAATAAAAGATGACCAATAAAACATTATCTTCCAATATAATTTATTTTAGATTTTAAAAGAGGGTAAAGAAGTATAGAAAAATGTAGACAATTACTTCAGTTATTTTTTTCTTTAACAAAATCTCAGCTAGCAATAACTTTTCTTCTATTGCTCATACACAATATTTTCTAGCATATTGAAATTATTTCTAGAATCATATTTTTAGAAATAGATTTATTTGTTAAAATGGATTATGAAAGTATGGATGTGAACAAATCTTACCTGTGCTGTCTTGTTTTTCTAAAATAAAGCTTTTATACACAACATTAGGATAAGCAGAGGGCCACATATCCAACTGTGCTACTCTGTACACAGATGGCAAAATGCTATTCTCTTGCGTGATAGCTAATCCATGCAATTTAAAACAAAGCTTTTTACATTCTCTCTTTGCAACATTTCTAAAAATAGTTAAAATTACATCTCCAAGTTTAGAATACTTCAGAATGGTCAGGAAAACTTTTCTGAGGCTCGAATGACTGCTTTGGAGAGACACATCATATAAATGCATACCACAAATACAAATGATCAAATGAGGATTACAAAAACTGATAAATATATGCCAATATAAGTACAGTGTCGGTGACTTGCGAACTTAGTAAGGTAATTGAGATTTAAGGTATGCAAAGTAAAAAGAAATAATTTTTAAGCAAGTGTTTAACCTGTATTGAAATGGAATCTATATATATTTTTAGTTATCCCTTTCAAATTGAAATATTCTGTCCTGGAATGAGTAGGAACTGTTTACTCAGGAAGTAAACAAAGTACGTAAGACCCAAAAAGTAAATGAAACTTAGAAGGTTGAGGCAGTTCCTGAAAGATTCAATATTCACAAGGTGCCTCCACATATCATATAAGCAATACCAATTTTTGGGGAGAGAAAACTCTGATTAGTGACCTGCAGTGCTGCCTCCAGTTTGTGCAGAGACTTCTAGGGATGCAAATTTCATCAACTATTACCTCTGCTGGGATGGGCTTTTCAGTGATGTAGTTGTCTTTCGGTCATCTATGTTCTTAAAGATGTCTTGTAAGGACTTAAGTAACTCTGTCTTAAAATTTATTCCTAACAGGTTATCCAGGTTGATATGCTTCCTTTGTGAATCAAGTTGGTGTCCCAGTACATCCATCATCAGTTATGCTTCTTATTTAAGTCTTTCTTCAGGTTGTCGGATGCTGTCTGGTATGCCATTACAACTGACCTACACTTTTACTGGTTATAATAGGGAGAACAGTTTTACTTCTCTGTGGGCAATCCTGGTATGGTCTGTATCAGTGTTGAAAACAGAAATACTCAGATTTACAGTTGCTAAAAACTATTGTCTTGTCTTTCTCCAATCCAGGAATATAGTTTTTCTTTCTCTACAATTACTGTGGATTGCTTCCCATAGTTAAAGAAGTGCACATTTATGAATGCAAGCAAATGAATCCAGTGAGGATAAGGGGCAATACTCTGATGCACAGCCTCAAAGTGTAATGTCTTTTAGAACCAGATAGTTTTTCCTCATTCTACAATAAGCCAAGATTTGGTGACTGTAACTATCCTTAGTTTTCAGATGGTTCCCCTATTAGTGATTCAATGAGCCTCTGAAATTTTTCTCTGCCTTTTTTATGTGCTAGTTTCTTTTTTGACCATACAGTTCTCCATCCTCAGAACCATCTAATGATTCTTTCATCATTGTGAGTGCCCTATTTGCACCATCAGGGCATGCAGTAGGAAGACAGCTTATTCAGGGACACACACTGCAAGTCATTGAGCTGAGAGACGCTACCTTGCTCTCCTCTGATTTATGATTTGTACAGGGAATTGAAACTATCTTCTTTGTCTTTTCCTAAATATACACACAAATATGAATGATTAGACGATCACTGTACATAACATTAGGAGATCATTGGTTATGACAGATTTAAATTCTATCTTCTGTGTATATCTAGTGATAAGCAGGTACCTTGTCAGTTATTGGAGATATAGTAGTATTTTTAATACAGTGCAATTTTCACACACCTATCATTTCCCTCATAAAATAATTTGAAGTAAGTGCTCTAGAGAACACAAAGCTGACAAATGTGTTTATGATCTAGCTTTTTAAACTGTATCTATGTCTAAATTGCATTGTGTGATAGAGACAAAGAAAGCAAAAGTTTTCAGACAAATTCTTTGATGCATGTTTAAAGGGACATACTTCACTAGGAAAGGTACCAAACAAGTGCAAACACACATCACCATGTTACAGAGATGTTTGTGTTTAGATTCCAAGTAAGAAAATTAGTGGCTGTGAAGTTCTAAAATAATGCCACATGTGCCACTTTGTCGGAGCTGTATTGTCTGTTTTGTAAGGTTAGATGGCAGATATACAAATAATTTTGAGTGGAGCAAGGAGACCATTACACACATCTCCAAAGTGTGAGGAATCACTGAAATGAAGACAAGAGTAAGTGGGGTTTGATCTGTTCTAGTCCATCACTCTCCATCTTACTCCCTTGAGACAGTCTCTCACTGAACCTGGAGCCAGGCTGGCAGGTAAAACATCCATGTCATCCTTGTGTCTCTGCCCCCTACAGTGCGTAGGAAGGCCCTTCTACTTGCCCGAAAAGATGACTGAGACTTGCAAAGAAAAAGACATCTTGCCCCTTCTTTATCAGAGTAATTTCCAATCACAAATACATGGGGTTGTTAATTTTTTCATGAAATAAAATATCTGTGGTTAAACCCGATGAATCACTGGTTTAAATTCCGTTGAATCACTTAACTTTCTGTTTTTTCTTTGCTATTTGAATATGAGTTACTATTTTACCTATCAATAACACATTGAGTAAATTACTCTCCAAATTCTTCCATAATAAAAGCATTCCCAATCTCATCTTGTCTTAGAATCTTCAGGTTCAAAGAGCATCCACTGTAGCTCAAGGCTATCTACAGTCTAAATATTTCACCAAAGAAACTGGGATAGTTTTCCTGAAATGTTCATTTGTTACAGTGAGCCACATAGATAGGGCAATCTGTGAACACTGGAGAATCCCTAAGGAGGCTGAGGAAACAGAAGAAAGTCGGGGAATCTGTTTTAATTACCCAGGTGATCTTGAGAAAATGAGGTCAAGGTTTGAAAAGAGAAGGAACAGCAGGCATATTGCCATCTCTTCAATTTTGCTGTTCATTAGAGAACTCAGGTTTTCTTCTCTGCTGTCTGTAATCGTAGCCACTGTGTGCGTCAGTGTGCAGTTTTCCTTTTTGCATACCAATTCTGAATTTTAGTATTCAAGTAAAAGCTGGAGTTTAGGAAGAACAAAGTCATCAGCTCCATGCATAACAGCAAATATTGATTTAACATTAATAATAATATGATATCTTAGAGTAGTTTCATCCACTTCTATTTTTTAATATTTTGTTATGACAGTATCTAGTATAGTGTTAGAAATTTGTTTTCTTATAATGCTTGCATGTACTTCATTATTTATTGGGGATTAATGAGAGAATATAAAAGAATTAACTGGTCTTTGATTTACTTTGGAGGACTTCATTTCTAAATGAATATTACATTTATTCCAAAAAGTCATGAAAGTGATGTAATACTTTCAAAGCTATGTTTTAACAAAATTTCACTAAAAATTAAATGTATAATAGAGAAAAATAGTAAACAAATGGTCAGTCCTGCTTCCCTGTAACTCAGATATTAAATTTTAAAAAGTTCCTAGATTTTTTTGCCTAGCATGTGCTAAGCACTGAGTTCATCCCCAGCAATTCAAGGAAGGACAATTATTGAAAAGTCTTGCTCAAACTTTCGGCATTGCTGCACAGAGCTGTCATCCATAAACTTCATGTCCGGAATCATACCATTGAGTTATAAAATAATTTCAAAAACAGACTAATGAAAGTAGGAATTTTATTAAAAATAAGTGTCCAAGATGCTTCTTTCTAAAGTATTACAGAATAGCTGATAAATGGTAAATATATTTTACACAGTGATGTGTTTCATTAGAAAGAAAATACCAAGAACTCCATTTATGCATCTGAATTTCATCAGCATAAAATAGGATGAATGATGAATTTTCTTATAAATGAAAAATGGAAAATGTTGGGGGCCTCTGTTATGTGAAGTAGAAGTCTCTTCATATCCGGATAGCTCACGAAGCTCGGAGTTATGTGCTGAGACTCCTTTCATAGCAGGGTGCCTTCCTGGCATTTTTCCTGACTCTCCTTTTGAAGTGCCCGCCATAAATGCCATAACATAAACATGGCCTCTGGCTCTAGGAATACCATGCTTTCCTGTGTGATTTTTCAGGTAGTCAGCAGTCTGGCAGCATGGCAGAAACCCACTTCCATATGCAAATAGAATGTCTCACAAAGTATCTATCTGGCAGCATGGCAGAAACCCACTTCCATATGTAAATAGAATGATTCACAAAGTATCTATCAGCCAAAGCTTTTACCACTACCCCCATGGTATAAATATCCCAGTCTTTCTCTCAATATCAGAGAGCTGGGTCTCAGAGAGCTGGATCACTTGAAGCTACACTTAATAAAAGCTGTGACACAGGCTAAGCCGAGTCTTGAGTCTTGTGTCTTACTACCGGCGACCCAGCCTCTCCAGGGGACGCATTCCTCCGTCACCGACTTACGGACACCCTAGCTTTCGCCGTCCTCATACTCTTGCCACGTGATTCAGTGGCCAGTGGACCTCACATCCTGAGGAAAGTACATGGGTGAAATAAGGATGGGACCGGCTGAGTAGACCTCAGCAGCAGAGGGACTTTTCAGCACCAAAAAGCAGCGGACAGAGACGTGCCCGCCGCATCCAGGAGACACGAGTCGCTGTGCCACAGGACGCGGCCCGCCGGAGAAGCCTGCGGGGACGTGGCCAGGCCCTCCGTGCCGCTTCCAGGGCGCGCAGAGAGCCCAGTGCGCACTATAGGAAAACATCAAGCCGTAAAAGGGATTTCTTTGTGAGTTACATTTATTCCATACTTTTAATTTTTTTAGTAAAAAAAAAATATATGTCACATAACACGTTCAAGCCTAAATCAAAATGACTATTTACACTGACACTCTTCTAGTTGAGGTTCTTCCTTAGTAAATTATTAAACAGAAGTTATTTTATAATAAAGATTGTTTGGAATTTATCCTTTCATAATATACACATTCACTGACCCCCGCAAACTTGTTATGGATTAAATATACAATATTTACCCTGATAGCTGAAAATGTGGTTCTGACAAGTGCATATATTTATTCCAGATCCTTGGAACTTTGAATTTGCTTTATGGCAATGCTTAAAGCCCACAGAGGCAACAAAATACTACAAAACATTACAATTATTTTTAATGATATTCTTGTGGCCATCAACTTATTTTCAATTTGTGGTTTATATTTAAACAAACACTTATCTTTTTTAGTCAATACATACACATGAAATATGAGTTAGAAAAGGGCATTTTCCATGATGTTTCACAGTTTGTGTATATTGTCTTTTATCTAAAGTTGTTTCCATGAATTCACTGTATGTTAATCTTGTTAATATACTGACCAAATTTGTTACAATATTATATGTACTTTTTAAAAGAATCATATTTTACTTACAATTATATTTTTCAAGTTATTCTTTTATTTTGATGGGAAACTACAGATTAAAATTGGATCCTTATCACATAAAAGCACTATAAACCAAGGCATGTTTTACTCGGCAGCCATCAAGTCTTCCTCAATGAAGTTTATGATGAAAGAAACATAGGCATTTTTTAATTCCATTTATTTATTGACTCTGTGTGTGTGTGTGTGTGTGTGTGTGTGTGTGTGTGTGTGTCCGAGCATATGCTGTGGTCAGAGGACAACTTGCAAGAGTTGGCTTTCTCCTTCTACCATGTGGGTCCCAGAGATTGAACTCAAATTCTCAGACTTAGCTGCAAGTATCTTTACCCACTAAGAGATCTCACAGCCCTGAAGATTATAACAACTTTTGTCCTATTGCATATCATAGGTAACTGTAGTAAAAATGTACTGAAGGGGCTACATAGATGGCTCAGTATTTAAGAGTATTTGCTGTGCAATTATTTGCGCTGGAGCTTAGATTCCAACACCCATTCTCAAGGTGAGCATTCAAAAGTACCATCTCTGAGGGATCCAAAGACACCTTCTGGCTTCTGCACAAAATTGCACACAGAAACACACAGAAACACACACACACACACATACAAACTCATACACACAGAAAAATAAAATAAAATCTTTAAATTATGTCCTAAAAATTCAAATTAGAAACGTAATTTAAGAAAAGTTAAAATCATTGATATGTCACTTAGGGTTGTGTATTTCACAGATGCCTAATCTCTGTACGTGACCAGTTTTGGAATTCTGTAATAGTCTCTGTCTGTTATAAAAGAAGGTTTTTTTGATGAATGGTTACTGACATACTTGTAGGTAAATATAGGGATCCATTTTTAGCACATAGTAAGAAATTATGTTTGTCTAGGTATGTGACAGCCTTAGGGCCTCTACACCTAAGGCTTGTGGATCATAGTGGAGCAAAGGGTAGAGAGAATACTAATACACATCTCAACTCTCATCAATGAAGCTTCTTAATGCAGCAGAGGGCAATGAACATCAAGGGCTACTGATGACCAAAGAGTAGAGAATAAGAGTCTGCAGAGTGTGAACAGGTCTCTGGAGAGGGCTCCTGTATTAAACGTTATCACCCAGGGCTCAGGGACCATTGAAGAGGAAAGGCCAGAAAGATTGTAAGAGTCAGGGGAGGAAGTGCATAACCATATGGAAATAGAGTCTTACAGGCTCTTGGGACCTTGCTCATGTGAACTTACAGAAGTTGTGATAGCATGTACAAGACCTATGCAAACTCAAGCAGACAAAAATTCAGCACAGAATTATGCCCCAATATTAGCCAAACAACTATTGGGGTAGCTGTTTATTGCTGGGTGAGGGAGACCTTATCTTTTATAAGGGAGTAATTCTAGATAGACTGATTAGAGTCCAGTGAATAAACTTGCACTGAAGGATGTCTGGGAACACTAAGTTCACTCAATATACCCTAACATAAATGACAGAATGCATGAAAACCAGTTTGGGGAGTCTATGGGAGCATTCCAAAGGGGAGGGGGTTATAATGATAATTAAAGTGTTTTATAGAGATACACAAAATTCAATAAAAAAGAAGTAAAGTGCCCAATGTCATCCCTTGCCTAAAAAAAAAAAAAGAAAGAAAAATCAACACATTTTCTGAATTTGAAAAAAAATAGATTTGTATCCCTTCTTCTACAAATATGACATTCCTTAAAGTGTCAAAACGAAGGGCATTCTTAATACCATAATCTTTGGCCTGATTTAAGATGTGATAGGTATATTTGAACACACACAGAGATTTATAGAATACTACACATTGAAAATCTTATAGTACATGGGTTTCTATCTATACATCCTTCATTTCTCCTATTTAAACATCTAACATTTAACTGAACTAGTGTCTTCTCCAAGAAAGCAAGCCCTGTTACAGTGTGATGCTTTTAGTGTTTAAAGACTGTATTCCTGGTGCTGTTCAGCCTAGGAAAATCACAATTGTTGATCCCTGCCTGACGCTTAGGAAGTGGAGCTAACTCTCTGCTTTTACTAAAAAATTGTTCAAACTTCTATTTTTACACATACATTAATACATTGGAATTATCGTTTATTATTATTAAAATATGGGATGTTGGAAATAAAATCGCATTCCTTCTTATTTTCTTATTGCCAGCATATTGTATCAATGAATAATGAAACAACTGTTTTGGTAAAAGAACTATCCTATATGGCTTAAAACTATGTGCATGTCTTTGCATAACATCAATTTCATTCCACTAAATGAGAGAGTAAATATTACCTGGCTACTAAATGGGTTCCGTGCATTCCTATCCCAAATGTGTGGGTTTTTACTTTAGAAACATGTCTACAACAGAGCAATCTCTGAGCAAGTCAATTGTAGATGAGTCTCACACAGCTGCATGCTCTGTACTTCGTTCTCATTCTAGCAGAGCGTGACCTTGTTCCCGAGGAAAGCAGTATTCTGTTAACCTACATGTCCTCACATTTGCCTCCTTAAAACATTGTGTCTCAAATTAGCAGTCAGTTAATACAACTTCATTACAATGCAGGGACAAATGATAACAAACTATAAGGGAATGGCTGCATTTCAAATTAAAAAAACCTTATTGGCCTACTACTCTCTGAACAACCCTGACACTTGAGGTTTTGGTTTCTTTTGATTAGAACTCTAACACATGCCAGCAAAGGGCAGAGCTGATCACTCTCCTCCATCAGCAGCAGCATGGGGAAGCAGAATTTTCACCAGTCCGTCTCTGTTGCTGAGTCTGCAGAGGTGCTTCAGTGGAATCCCTTAATTTTGCAGGCTTCAAGAAGACACCTGGACATTTTTAGTCCCCATCATGCATTCAATACTCATACTTAAGTGGGAGGGAGGAAACTAAAATCTGTTTTGGTATTGTTAAAGGAGTGTGCTTTCTTGAAAACAGTGAGGCTTTAAGAAGGAAGAGGAAAAATTAAGGAAAGCAGTTCTCTACCCACCCATAAGACTAGAAAATTAATACTTTATTGTAATGATGCAAATAGAGAAAGAAAGAAACAGAGAGAGAGAGAACAAGACAGAGAAAAAGAGAGAGAATGATAGAGACATTGGAGGGTATTTATATCAAATAAAAGTTTCCTTTTGACTGCTCACTGCTTATTGTACAAATAAGTTTGTAGATTTAGCAACATACACTACCCATAACCTACTTTAGTATATCTTCCTCAACCCAATTAATAACTTACTTTATGTGTTTAAAATAAAAATTTGCAGAAGTTTACTTAAAAGTAATTATCCAGCAAATTCATCTCTGGTTTTAATGATGATGATATGTTTGTGTGAAGCAATTTGAACAATAGAAATCCTTTTTGAAATGAAATAATGACACTAATAATTTTATTACATTTTTACTATTCCACTTCAACACATAATTGCCTGTATTGAAAAGGCAGAATACATAATTATGAGAATAAAAATAAACGAGTTTATACATATATTTCACAAGTTGAGACAGAAATATACATAAATTCAAAGTGATTTTAATAACATCAATTAAAAAATGATAGTTATCAAAGTGTAAAACTTTTAAAGGCAGACATCTTGAAAATATAGCAGAATACTTCATGCAACAAGCAGTGAAATTAAGTAATAAAGTGCTGTGTAGTGCTGTGGTGAATAATTCACATATACAGTTATGATAAAAGTCAACAAAGATGAAAACACATTCTTATCATGATTAAACATTCTCTACAATATTAAAGGCCAAGGAAGTTACTGGTGTGAAAGTGTACTGGATGTTTTGCTGGAGGTAACACCACTACACTAACGCTGCGTTTAGTCAAAGGTATTAAAAGCATGGATCTTAAAAAATATTTTGCACTTGTATACAGTATACAGAATCAAAGAGCCCTTATCAAGGGCAGTTTGGTACAAGCCACAGTCCCTTCTGTCTTCTCACAGAAGTGCCCTATGCTCCTTGTCTCCCCTCCCTATCAACACTCCAGGCTTGTAGCCATTCTCTACTGTGTCATTATTGGGTATGGAGAATGATTGATCATCTAGGTTTGTCTAAGACATTCCAGTTACAAAATGGAAACTTCTGTGTCAAAACCTCCTCACAGTTGGACAAATAAAGAAGGCTGTTCGTCTACCTACAATCTCTACATTATCAGTTTCTGGGGGAAGTGTAAATATAGTAGAATTGGCCTTGCAGTAGGTTAAGGCAGAAAGAGAGTCTGAGAAACACTGAATATCCCGTCCCATTTATTTGAGGCTTTTTTTGCTGTGGGAAATGAACTGATATCTGGCTCATCATTAAGCAAAATCTCTGAGAACAGAAGTCCAGGCACTTTCCTGAGGTTTGGATCTAGAAACTGATGTGTAGGATTGCCTGTAATCTCTGGGAACCAACTGACATTGAGACTTGATAGTTGCAGATGATCAGCAGGTAAAGGTTATGGTGTCTTCGCAGGGCTAAGAGGGACAGTTCATGTTGTTACAGCTCCAGGGTTCCTAAATGCTGCCCAAACACATCAGAAACTGGACTCAGGAGAAACAAATATGTTGAAAGAGGCAGGTGGCACAGTGGGGAACAGAGAGAGCTAGGACTCAGTCATTCTGTCAATATTTATGTTGTCTTATATTTTGCAGTAAGAATGCTGTACATGAACAAATAATGAATGAAAATATTTCTGTTACATTTTGATCAACCAGAGGATTTAGGGATTCCTGAATCTGAAATAGAGTGATTTACAAAAGTGACTTGAAAGAAAACTGAAAGGCATTGTTGGAAGTTCAAGGTTTAGGAGAGGCTCATGTGGAACAAGTTAGGATGAAGGTACTTATCTTCTCAAACAAATGAAGACTTAGTTGTTGGAAGACCAACCCCAAATGCTGATTGTCAGTTAGAACCTATATGTTTCATACCTGGAGAAACTAACTTGTTTTCTTCACCTTACCCCAATCTATAACTATAGGAGAGTGTTAATAATTTTAATATCTTCATAATTTTATGATGATTACCAGAAAAAAAGTGCTTATCACAAATGCTATTGTTAAAAGCTATTATTGGCAGTTATTATATTTTTTCAAAGGAGAAAAACTAAACAGAAGAGATAAAACAAGATTACATGTAGATGCAATAATTGACCTTCAAACACATAACATTTAAAGAAAAGGTTTATGTAGATGTTCAAAAACTGCATTAAACATTGAAAGGAAAAGAAGAAATGATGGTAATAGGGCACCAAGTTTCAGACAGACAGGAGAAATAAGTTCAGGTGATATACTGTCTAGCTAGGTGATTATGAGAAATATGTTCAGTATTTAAATAGTTATAAATTGTGAAATTTGAATATTATCACCAAAAGAATTGGAATGTGAGGTAGCAAATATTTTAATTAGCATTGATGATAATTTTACAATAAATACATACATGTAGTAAAGCATCATATTTAACCTCATAAACATGGGACTGTCTAGTTAAAATAAAATGTCTTTGTATTGGTTTTGATGCTGTTGTTAAAACACCATCACCCAGCATATTCCTGAAGGCAAGGCTGACTCATGTCTCTTCTGCTTTCTACTCAATCGTCACCTCCCAGCCCTCTCCTACCATATGGCTAAAATCACAGACTCCCTAAAAGCTTGTGAGGTAGAACAGACATTCACTACTTGTAAGGTTTCTCCAACAAGCTACATGAGACTTGTGTAACTGGGAATTGGGAAAATTCTACTATTTCTGTTGAGATCAGACATGATTATTTTTTCCAAAAGTCATCTCTTCTCTGTTGTTATATTTCCTGTTTTTACCGCATGGAGTGCAGTAGAAATATGATTGTGGTAGAACCAAAAAATATATAGGTATTTTCACATTTGTGAATTTCCACTCTTATACCAGGGGCACACACACACACACACACACACACACACACACACACACATACCTTTATGTAGCTAGAAAGTGTTTACTTGGTACCTGGACTCTTTTATTCTACAGGAGTGATTCTGCTATTTTAGAAAACAAGCAGTTGTATTGATTTTAGCAAACATACCTGTGTTCTACTTTAGTGGTTATTACTTTACACTTGAAATTACTCTACACTTGCAAAGTTATTTCATAAAAGTATCTGGGAGTCCATTAATAAAAAAAAATCCTGTAGAAGTATATTCATGACTCCGTAGAAAAGAAATCACTCTAAAACCCAGATCCCTAAGTGGATATTATGAAGTGGGACACTGGATTCCTTGCTTTGATTATCTATAAGAAATTTATCATGCTTCATTTGTTTTGAAGTAAAGCATATTCAGTCTAAAGCAGTTACTACCACAGGACTAAATTTAAAAGTGATGAAATTTAACTTTAAGAAATATTATCAGTATATTTGAGATTTAGTAAATTCTTCAAATATTTATTACCATAACTTTGGCTGTACTTTTGACTTTTAATACTCTATTTTCTTTTTTTTTAAAAAAATATTTTATTTTTTTATGTGTATGAGTGTATTTCCTGCATATATGTGAGTGTACTCATGTCATACAACACCATGGAAGTCAGAAGAGGGCTGTGGATGAACTGGAGATAAGAACAGTTCTTAGCTGCCATGTGGGTGCTGGGAATCGAACCCTGGTCCTCTGCAAGAGCAGTGCTCGTAATTGCTGAAGCACCTCTCCAGCCCCAACACTGTATTTTCAGATACTTAGAGCAAGAAAGTATTTGCTAGAGTAAGGGAAAATTTTTAACTTGTAACCAAATTTAAAGATACAAATTCGGTCTATAAAGCTTCTAAGTGTGAGATAAAACCCATTTGCCTCCCCTCATTGTAGTGAAATTCCACAAGCACTTTATGAGCTTCGCCTTGCTTCTCCTTCCCTGTCCTGATGATCCTCCTCTCTTCCCCTCTACTCCCCCCTGCTTTCTCCCCAACCCCATTCTCCCCTCTTGCCCCTTCTTCTTCACTATTCTCCCCTCTTATTTTTCCTGTTTATTTTTTATTAAAAGATATCCAAGAACCCATTTACTGTGCTTATACTAGAAACAATTTATTAATTGAACGTCTATTGAAAAACAAATTTGTAAACATTTTAGATAGTCAAACCAAATACATGCATTTTGTGACATATATTTTCTATGTGTATATTTTGCTACCAATCTTTTGAACAGATTTTAAGTTTATTATTTTAATCATTTTGAGTTATTTCTCATTTTTTAGAGTGACCGAACAAGGCAAAGGAAGAATTGATAGAGAAAAGCATATTTTCAGCTACATGAAGGGGAACTCTGAAAAGAAGTAAAATAATTTTAAATCCACAGAAAATTCAGCACTTTGAATACACATAAAATATTATAGTTATTTGAATTATATCATGGGATTAGACAAAGAGACTGCATGCTCATCTGAGTTAGAAATATACTCTAGCTCTCTGTGATCCGCAGGCTTCTCTCTCGAGGGTAAGTCGATTGGGCCCTCTGTGCCTTGACTCCCCAAGCCTCACTCACCCCCCCAACTCCCCCCGCCTGTCTCTCCTCCTAGCCTGGGTCCTGTCCCATTCCTTGCCTTGGCCCCCCAGACACCTGGGGAAACACCACTGCTTCCTGATCCTTTTCATCCAGAGCAACTCAGTTCCTTCTCAGGTCCCCAGGAACAGCTCTAGGCCTGACACCGCCCTCATATCCATCTGCCTCCCAGGGTCTGCACAACAGATCAGCCTCTTTCCTGGACTCCTGGGCTGACCTTTCCTCTTCCTGGTCCTTTGGTCCAGACCAACCCAGCTCCTCAGTGCAGTCCCCAGAAGACCTTAGGGGTGCCATCTGCCCCAATCTTCCTTTGTATCTCTGAGTGACAGGGCCACAAGCTGCCCTAGACCAGCATGTTTCCTGGGCCCAGCTCCTAGGCCAGTCCAACCCCCAAATTCCTGAGGTAAAATCTATCCGGGAGGGATCCACACCTTAGGAGAAAGCCTGAGAGCCTCTGATCCTCATCTGACTTGGCCTTTTGTGGGAACTACTGAAGACAAAAGCAATCTGGCAACTCCAATATAAAATCAAAAGAGAGAACCAGAAGCTTAGAAGAACCAGCCTTTCATGTCCCAAAAGGAAACCACAAAGACACATAATGTTCCCAAAAGAAGCAGAACTAAACTTGAAGGCCAGAGTCTCACACAAGAATCAGAAACTACAAAAGAAATTCACATGTCAAAATCACAGAGAAAAAAAATAATAACATGAAAAACCAAAATAACATATCCCCACCAAATACCAGTAGTCCTCTAGAGGAGTACAATGAGAATGCACTAGAGATAATGCAAGATATGGAACTCATAAGAACAATTATAAACATGATAAAAGAATTCAGTGAATTTAAAGAACACAGAATTTAAAGAACACACAAACAAGCTAATCATAGAGCTGAGGAAGATAGGGATAAACTTCTGAATGAATTCAGAAAAGAGCTAGAAATATTAAAGAATACACAGGCTGAAATAAAGAATGAAGTAAAACACTCCATAAGCAAATAGGAAACGACAGGAGAAAGCCTCACCAATAGGATGAATGAAATGGAAAATAGAGTATCAAGACTGGAAGATAAAGGGGACAAAGTAGACCAGTCAAGCAAAGATTTTGAAAAAGAAAAGAAATTATATGAATGGAATATGCAGGAATTGTGTGACACCATAAAAAGACCAAACTTATGAATTATAGGCATACAGGGAGGAGAAAAATCCCAAGATAATGGTATGGACCAGATCTTCAACAGAATCGTAGAAGGAAATTTCCCAAATTTAAAGAAAGACATGCCTATACAAATACAAGAAGCATGTAGAACACCAAACAGGACAAGAAAAGAAACTCTCCACCGCACATCATAGTAAAAACACTAAATGTACAAACCAAAGAGACAATACTGAAAGCTGCAAAAGAGAAACAACAAGTCACATAGAAAGAAAACCCATTAGGAGTACAGCTGACATTTCAGTGCAAACTATGAAAGCCAGAAGAGCCTGGACCAAAGTATTCCCAGTTTTAAATGACCACAAATGTCAACCCAGACTACTATACCCAGCCAAAATGTCTATTATAGTTGAAGGGGAAAAAAAATCTTCCATGACATAAGTAGCTGAGGAATTCATGTCCACAAAACCTGCCCTTCAGAGAGCTCTGGAAGCAATACAAACAGCTGAAGAAAGGAATGACTATACCCAAGGGGTTGCAGAAAAATTCAATGAAGGTATAACTATGGAAAAGTACAACAACATCACAAATGTAAATAGAAATAAAAATGACAGGTTTCAATACTCATCTTTCATTAATAACTTCAAATATTGATGGACTGAACTGCCCACTCAAAAGACACAGACTAGGTGAATGGGTTAAGAAAAAATCCCCATCTTTTTGTGTCTGCAAGAAACCCATCTTAGTTTCAAGGACAGACACTATCTTAAAGTGAAAGGCTAGAAGAAAATATACCAAGCAAATGGTAATAAGAAAAAAGCAGGTGTAGCAATTCTAATATCTGACAAAATAGATTTTATACTAAAACTAATCAGAAGAGGAAAAAGAGGGCCACTTCATTCTGATCAAAAGAACAATAAATCAAGAAGATATTACAATCATAAACATATATGAACCAAACTCTGGTGCACCCAACTTCATAAAAACAATACCACAGCACTTTAAGACCCAGATTAACCCCAACTCATTAATACTAAAGGACTTCAATACCCCACTGTCTCCATTAAATAAGCCAACAAGGCAGAGAGTTAACAGAGAGACATCTGAACTAAACAATACCATATGTCAAATGGACTTAACAGACATCTACCGAGAATTCCAACCAAGTACCAAAGGACATACTTTTTACTCAGCACCACATGGAGCCTTCTGCAAAATTAACCATATACAAGGGCACAAAACAAACCTCAAGAAATACAAAAAGATTGAAATAAATCCATGCATTCTATCAGACCACAATGCAATAAAGCTTACAAACAACACTAGAAGAAGCCCTAATCACCACATGAACACATGGAGACTAAACAACATACTCCTGAATGATGAATGGGTCAAAAGAGAAATTAAGAAAGAAATAAAAGTATTCCTGGAACTAAATGAAAAGGACAATACAACACAATAAAATGTCTGGGACATGCTGAAAGAAGTTAGTAGAGGGAAGTTTATAGCTCTAATTGCCTACATCAAAAAATCAGAAAGAACACAAATAAATGACTTAATGTTGCAACTCAACACACTTGAAAAGCAACAGCAAACGAAACCCAAACCCTGCAGACAAGAAGAAATAACAAAAATCAGGGCAGAAATCAATGAAATTGAAACAAAGGAAACAATACAAAAAATCAACGAATCCAAGAGCTGGTTCTTTGAAACGATAAACAAGATTGACAGACCGCTAGCCCAGTTAACCAAAGAAAAGAAAGAGCACCCCCTAATCAACAAAACCAGAGATGAAAGGGGAAACATCACAACAGACAGCAGAAAGATACAGAACATTATAAGGGAATACTTTAAAAACCTATATGCTACTGAATTTGAAAACCTAAAAGAAATAGATGGATATTTAAAGGCATGGGAACCACCAAAACCAAACAAAGAAGAGATTAACAGCTTAAACAGACCCATAACAAAAAGAAATTGAAACCTCCTGACTAAAAAAAGGCCAGAACCAGATAGATTTACAGCAGAATTCTTTCAGACATTTATAGATGATCTACATCTAATACTACTTAATTTATTCAAAAAGATAGAAATGGAGGGA
>NW_008358101.1:199761-204455 GCF_000622305.1 Nannospalax galili
CCATATATAACAAACCCACAGCCAACATAATTCTAAATGGAGAAAAACTGGAAGCATTCCCATTGAAATCAGGAACCAGACAAGACTCTCCACCATCTCCACTTCTCTTTAACATAGTACTTGAAACTCTTGCAAGAGCAAAAGACAAGAGAAGGAAATTAAAGGAGTAATAATTGGAAAAGAAGAGCTCAAATTATCCCTTTTTGAAGATGATATGATATTATATCTAAACGAAGCCAAAAATTCCACACACAAACTCCTAGAAATTATTAACACATTCAGTTAAAGTGGCAGGTTACAAAATTAGCCTACAAAAGTCTATAGCCTTTCTATATACCAATGACAAGCAGTCAGAGAAAGAGCACAGGGAAACCCTCCCATTCATAAATGACCTCTACAATGAAAATTTTAAATCTTTAAAGAAAGTGATTGAGGAAGACATAAGAAGATGGAAAAAAAACCCATGCCCATGGACTGGAAGAATTAATATTGTGAAAATGACCATCTTACAAAAAGTCATTTATAGATTCAATGCAATGCCCATCAAAATCCCCATGACATTTTTCACAGAATTGGACAATACCATCCTATGAATCATGTGGAAGCAGAAAAGACCTCAGAAAGCCAAAACAACTCTGAGCATTAAGAGCAATGCCGGGGGGATTACTATACCAGATTTTAAGCTGTATTACAGAGCTATAGTCATAAAAAAAACATGGTACTGGCACAAAAATAGACCACAAATATGAGAAAATAAGCTTTCAGCCACCTGATATTTCACAAAGGGGCCAAGAGTATTCATTGGAGGAAAGACAGCATGTTCAGCCAATGGTGCTGGCAAAACTGAATCTCCACTTGTAGAAGATGAAACTAAACCCCTATTTTTCACCCTGCACAAAAGTCAATTCCAAGTAGGTCAAAGACCTCATTGTAAAGCCTGAAACTCTGAAACTATTAGAAGAAAACTTTGGGAAAAACCTATAAGGTACAGGTGTAGGAAAGGATTTTCTAATCCGGACATCAAATGCTCAGGAAACAAGGGCAAGAATTAACAAATGTGACCTCATTAAACTAAAAAGCTTCTGTACATCAAAGGAAGTACACCAGGGAAGTGAACAGAAAACCCCCAGAATGGGAGAAAATCTTCACCAGCGACACATTCGAAAGAGGTTTAACATCCAAAATACATAACAAACTCAAAAAACAGAGTCAAGATAAGAAGCAACCCAATTAAAAGGTGGGCTATGGAGCTGAACAGAAAGTTCTCAAACTAAGAAGTAAAGATGCCTATGAAACATCTTAAAAGATGTTCAATATCACTAATAATTAAGGAAATGCAAATTAAAACCACTTCAAGATTTCATTTTATCCCAGTATGACTGGCTATGATCAAAAGAACAAATGATACCATATATTGGAGAGGATGTAGGGAAAGGGGAACACTCATCCACTGCTGGTGGGGCTACAAACTTGTTCAACTCCTATGGAAAGCAGTGTGGAGAACTCTTAAAAAATTACAAGTGAACCTACCATTTGACCAAGTTATACTGTTCTTTGGCATATACCCAAATAACTCATCCTATTGCAGAGAAATGTGTATATCCATGTTTGTTGCTGCTCTTTTCACAATAGCTAAGAGATGGAAGAAACCTAAGTGTCACTCAGTTGATGAGAGGATAATGAAAATGTGGTTTGTTTATATGATGGAGTTTGACTCAGCAATAAAGAAAGATGAAATCATGAAATTTGCAGGTAAATGGATGGAACTAGAAACTGTTATACTAAGTGAAGTAACACAGACTCAGAAAAAAATTGACATATGTCCTCCCTCATATGTGGATCCTATACATAAGTGAGTATGTATCCAGACAAAACTACAGGAACCAGGATAATGGAAAGGAAATAGGGAGGTAAAGGAAAAGAAAAAACCTGGAAGAGAAGAACAGTAGGAAACAGGCATTAATAAGGGAGATATGGATAAAAATTGGATTAGTTTAAGTGAAGGGGGAGGGAAGGGTATACAAGGAACCTAGGAGATAAAGAGAAAGAAGTAGCTCAAGATGGGTAGGACCATAGGAAAAGGGTATTATTGGGGGAGAAATTGGAGAAATGGGGGCACCTTAAGTGGGAAAACCATGATGGAGGGGTGAGACAATGTGAAAGATAAGTAATGACTAGCTAGTTTTGAAAAGCAGAGGGAACAATATTATTCCAACAACATACTTACAAATTATACATAGCAAATCAAGAAATATATGTCTAGATAAGGTTCATCTGAGAACAATTGGTCTTTGCCCAAGATTTATCTACATGACACACAATAATTCCAAGTACCAGACTGGTGGAACTAAGCTTCTTGGATGTTTAACAGACATACTTTGAGGCCTATAATAATTTGGTCAGAGGGACATAAAGGACTGTTGAGAAACCCTGCTGTTAGGGTTGTAGTCTTCCATGTCCGGATAGCTCTAAGGGGCTTGGTGCCAAATGGAAGGACTCCCCTTTTCAGCAGGGGGCCTCCTGCTCTCTTCCTGACTTACCTGGAAAGTGCCACCAAGCACGGATGCCTGACCTTATTTGGAACATGACCTTTGGCATAGTTACCTAGAGTAAAAACTACCCCCAGGTTTTTTCTATATCATAATCAGGCATTGCCTGATAGTCGGACGATAGGAGCCCACTGCCACATGTAAATAAAGCATACTATGAGCACCTATCAGCTGAGGCTTTGGCTACTGCCTCCAAAATATATTTTCCCTAGTTCTACCACTGAATAAACGGAGCTGTTTCACTGAGTCTGGAGCTGTTTGCATCATTGAACCTGCCTCCCTGTAAGGGCTTTCTTCCGTCAGTGCTCACTGGCCATCCTGACCCCGATCGTCGCTTCTGCTCCCCTTGTCCTCGTGGACCAGTGGCCAACGACCCACGAGGAGAGGGAGAGACCCCACAAAGGACAGTTTTTGCTCCTTGCCCTCTTAGGTCGACTAGTTCCAGGGGACTATGAGAATCTACCAAAATGTCTTGTAATTGTGGTGGATCACCTGTCCTCTTGATCAAGGAAGCCAAGGAGACCCCACTCCAAGGAGACCCCTCCAGATGACTTGAACCAGTGTTTAGTCTACAAAGAGGAGGGTCAACACAAAGGAATCATTTCCTCCATGCTTCCAAGTGAAGCCTACCATGGTCCAGCATGACCTTTGACTTATCTTCCTTCACATAGGTGGAACTGGTAAAAGAAATGAGCCGGGGGCTCCTCCCAAGCCCATGGGACTCCTGAGGGACAGATCCTCAAACAACCTTAAGAGTAATTATAAATTGGTTTATCTGGGCCAACTCTATGACCTTAAACATCCAAAAGGAAAGTATAACCAAAGATTAAAGGGGTCAATATAATTTCTTAAGAGACCATATGCATAGGCAAAGGCTACATAACAAGCAACAATGCCAAATAGGAGATACCTTCTTTTGAGTTGTTGGCCAGGGTGGCCAAAGGGACTCCCAGATAGCAACCCAGCATAGAACTGGGAAAGTGAACAGCAGACTCCAATCTTATCTAAAGGAATATTGACAACTGATTACCACTAGAAGAGGAACAGCTGACTCTCCTAAAGCAAAGCACTCTAGATAGGCTGACTAGATTCACCAGAAGGGCAAGTAATGGAGAATGGCTGAGGGTGCTGACAACACAGCAGACAGTAGCAGGAATATCATAGTATAAGGACTCTAGTGTAGGGAGGGAGGCTATGGGAGGGTGCTATCTGGGAAGTGGGTGTATATTCAAATAAGATGGTTTGGGATGTTCTGTGTGCATAGGCAAAGGCTACATAACAAGCAACAATGCCAAATAGGAGATACCTTCTTTGAGTTGTTGGCCAGGGTGATCAAAGGGACTCCCAAATAGTAACCTAGCATAGAACTGGGAAAATGAACAGCAGACCCTAATCTTATCTAAAGGAGTATTGAGAACTGATTGCTGCTAGAAGAGGAACAGCTGACCCTCCTCCTAAAGCAAAGACCTCTAGATAGGCTGACTAGATTCACCAGTAGGGCAAGTACTTGGTATTGGCTGGGGGGGCTGACATCACAATAGACAGTAGCAGGGATATCATAGTATAAGGTCTCTAGTGGGGGGAGGGAGGCTATGGGAGGGTGCCATCTGGAAAGGGGATGTACAGTCAAATAAGATGGTTTGAGATGTTCTGTGTGATATACACACAAAAAAATCAACAAATTTTTAAAAAATGTTTTATATTTGAGGAAGCATGGGAATTTATGTCGTACTAATTAGTAGATGTCTTAGTTTGTTTCTTCATTGCTGTGGCAAAATACTCTGACCACTACCAACTTGGGGAGGAACACACACACAAAAGTCAACAAATTTTTTAAAAATTATATTTTTGGAGGAAGCATGGAAATTTACATCATGCTAATTAGCAGAGGTGATAAACATGCTAAAGGAGTATTGACAACTGATGGATGCTCAAAGAGGAACAGCTGACCCTCCTATAACAAAGACCTTTAGATAGGCTGACTAGATACACCAGAAGAGCAAGTAGTGGGGATTGGCTGGAGTGCCGACAACACAGCAGACAATAGCAGGGATATCAGAGTATAAGGGTTCTAGTGGGGGGAGGGAGGCTATGGGAGGGTGCCATCTGGGAAGTGGGTGTATAGTCAAATAAGATGGTTTGGGA
>NW_008358101.1:204696-245666 GCF_000622305.1 Nannospalax galili
TATTGAAATATACCGATGACTTTATAGACATACACATCTGCCAAGAATCCTAGTATAACCGATTATGACTAGTAATAATCAGATGCATACAGATTACAGATGCATGTGCCAACATCTCAGTGTTAGTAGCAAAAACTGAGTCTTTCTGCAAGGAACAATATATTCTAAAATTAAATGGAGATATTTTTTATTTTATTTATTTATTTTTATTTAATGTATGTGAGTATTCCTTTATGTGTGTAAGTGCACCCATGTCATGCAATGCCCTCAGAGGTTAGAAGAAGGCATTGGATTCCCCTGGAACTGAAGTTATGGACGGGCTCTGGAGTGTGTTACTGAATATGTTAAATATGTAGTGAAATGCTTCTTCTAATCATGTAGTTACTAAAAATTAAAAAGAAATTATTAAAAAATAATTAGTAGATGTGAAACATATTACCATGAAATCTACCCGATGTCTTTATATCCATGCTCAGATGCCAAGGAGCTCAGAAAGTAACCAACTGTCATTAGTAATAATCAGATATATAGAGATTAGAATTGCATATGCAAACATATTAATTTCAATTACATTAATAATGAATTTTTTCTTTATGAAACTGTGTATTTTAATAATGAAATGGAGTTTTTTAAAGGTTAAAACCTCATTTAATTTTATGTCTCATAGGGTATTTATACTGAGTACAATATTGTATCACTGTAGTAATTCAACTATATATAAACATAAAAATTTACAGCCAATTTTGAAAAAGATTCATCTTAGCTCAGAAAACTGTTACTGAATATGTCAATGCTGTTGTAATGAAATGCTTCTTCTAAATATGTGGTTATTAAATAAATAATTGACTGTAAAAAAAGAAATATATTCTAAAGTCAAAGATAAAATTGTTTATTA
This sequence comes from Nannospalax galili, assembly GCF_000622305.1. Classification (NCBI taxonomy): domain Eukaryota; kingdom Metazoa; phylum Chordata; class Mammalia; order Rodentia; family Spalacidae; genus Nannospalax; species Nannospalax galili. The sequence continues at coordinate 205,592 of NW_008358101.1, forward strand.
GGGGCTGGAGAGATGGCTCAGTGGTTAAGAAAACTGGTTGTTCTTGCAGAAGACCCAAGTTCAAATCACAGAACCCACATGGCAGCTAACAACCTCCCATAATTCCAGTTCCAGGGGATCTGACAGCCTCTTCTGTCTTCCACAGTCATTGCATAACATGGCTGCACTTACCTGCACGCAGGCAATAGACACATATGCATTAAAAAAAATAATAAATAAAAAATAAAATATAAAAAAATTATTTTATCTGACAGGTAGTTTTCAATAAATAGCATTCTAGCATTCCCATTATTATAATGAGTTAAAGTTTAAATTGGCATCCAAATATTAAAAATATGGAATAACAGTATGTTAAACTGTTATATATGAAGTACGTATTTTAATATGAAAAACATGAAGATCATTTAAATATGTTCTATAATGTGTGTATTAAAATAACACCAGAAGAATTTCAGGTATTTTATATATTTTCAAATGGTAAATAAAAAACAATGATGAAAATATTTAAATCTCTTCATGGATATATTTAGTAGTGAAACATACAACATTAACAGGGTGGGGAAATTTTATTTTATTTTATGAGCTTCTTAGAATGGTTGGAACAGAGCTTAATGGTAAGCTTAGGTCCTCTAGAAAGGTCAATTACCTTTCTGGCCTTTGTTGAAAATTGCCAGCATGAAGTTCTTTCCATAGGGTCATCCATGTGAACTATTTCCCTTAAATGTGTCCCCGGTTATATTAGAAAGTTTTATTATAACTTCAGGGTAGCTCTCTGATAAATTGATAAGGATATCTTTGAATGAATTTGCAGCCATAATAAAAGCCCTTTGCTCATAAGAGTTCAAAAATGCAGAAGTAAAGCATTCTCTCCAAGGTGATTTGGGGTTTGAGAGAGCATATTGCCAGGAGCCACTTCAGTGCATTGGGCTGCTGGATCATCCTTTAAGGCCAAAGGACATGCTGGTTGCGACACCTTCCCCTTCCTTTCTTGTCCATGAAACATAAGTAGGATAACAGAAAAGATAACAGGAGATCATTAGAGACATATGTTGGGCAATGGTAAGGAGGAACAAACATTTTACATCAATGATATTTGATATGTAAGACTGCCTCCATTTTATAGATACAGGAAAAGAACTGGAAGCTAGTGGATTTGTCCACACTCACATAGAGGTTAAGATTTTAAATCTACACTCAGTTTTTCACTTTGATGGTGACAGGGATTAAATCCAGTGGTTAGTGCATTCTGTGTTAGCACTCTTCCACTGATCTACAATCGGCTGTTTACATTGTCTTTATCACTGAATAACTCTTCCCTGTGTACAGTTAAAGGGTAGCATAGCTGGCTGGATTGCTAGGATCTGAAGACTGTAACATAGGCACTCAAACATTTCATGGCAGCTACTCATAAGTGATTCTCAGAGTAACGCATTTCCAGGTTGTTTTCATCTCCTGATTCTTTTTTTTTTCTTTTTTAATTTTTTTCATAATTTTTTTTACAGCTACCTAAAGACCACTATGTATGGTGACAGATCTCCTTGAGGGCTGTGTCCCAGGAACAAGGATCCCAGGGCCTGCTACAGAGAGTAGTTAGATGCGGCAGGAGGGGCTTTTGGGCACCATCTTGGAAATGATGGGCACGGAAAGGAATAGACCCTGGTGTCTCGCTCATGTGGACAGGAGAGGGGGAGTTACTGACCTGGGGGGAGACTGCAGGCTCACAAGGCCTGTCTTTCTCTCAATCAAACAATAGAAAAAAAGGAGAGTCAACTTTCCTATTCTGTCTTTAACACCCTTCAGTCCATCCACTCACCTGTCAACTTCCACAAGCTTACTCTGGTATGCTGCAAAAAGAAGAAATGCTGCTTCTGCGACAATCAGCTGTTGGACAACATCAGTGTATCAGTCTTGAAGATTTAGAGATAAAGCTGGTTCTGAATAGAATCCAAAACTCACATTGTTCTCTTGTATTCACATGGGATTATATTTAGGAAGGCCTGAGACGGGTTCTGTGAAAAGTAGACACACAAGTTACATTTGCATCCAAAGGATATTAAATATAAAGAGCATATTTTCACTCATTTCTGCAGCTCGCGTCAGTCTTACAGGTTATCACGTTTCTCAGGAGTTAGTGAAGATTAAATGTACATCATCATTTTGAAAAGAAATATAGTCATGAGTGTGCTCTAAATTTTGTAATTTATGTAGATAAAGAACACTAGGATTATGCAATCAAATATTCTTTAAGTGAAAGTGGTTGTGGTTGCTAAATAACACAGTAGAGGAGATTCCTGCCTTGCATTAGGTCAATAGGAAACTTGAGAAAAAAAACTCTACCCCTTGGAGGGTCCTGTTTATGAAAATTAAAGTTTATTAAAGGAAGAAAGTTGAAACTGAAGTGGTTCCTTGTATTTCCAAACCAGCTGCCTAGGAAAGTGTTTCCCCAGTATGAGCAGACAGAAGTTGATACAAATCTGGTCCAAGGGGAACAGGCTACTTCTCCAACTGGAAACAGAACTTGGCAGAGATGCCCACATGGTACTAGTGTGGCAGGCATGGGACACAGAAGATTGAAGGAGCATGTAGAACAGTTTTAGAGAACAGCTGAAGCTAGGTTATATGTGATATGGTTAGAATCCTTTCAGAGAAGCCCTGAAAGGTCATTGCATGAAACTATAAAGTGAAGCCTCAGCTGCAATAGAGATCACAGAAAAATGATGATGCCAGGACCAGAGACCACAAAGCAGATTTGTAAGCATGGAAAGGAACTGAACCAGGAGAGAATCTACGTGTGCTGTTGCTGTGGGTGTGCATATAGGGGAAGCAGGTCTGAATATGATTAAGATGTATGAATTGTACAAAAATTCAATAAAATATATATTGTAAAAATGAAGAAAGAAGATAGAGAGCTGTATGGCAAAACATCCCTCAGTAAACCATTGGTCTCCATTTATCGATGAATGCAACCACACACACACACACACACACGCATATGGCCCCATAAGTAAACTATACACTGAATATTAAAAGGAAATTAGAACTCAAACTAAATCATGCACTATTCTTAGTAAAAATGAAAAATGGGAGAATGATGGAAGATGAAAACATTATTCCATGGAAAACACTGCAGACGACTCTTAGTTCTGAGTTCACATCAGGCAGCTCACAATTACCTCTCATTCTAGCTCCAAGAATCCCACACTCTCTTCTGGCCTCCATTGGCACCTGCATTCTCATGTACATATCAAACAAAGACACACATACCTATACAAAGAATTAAAAATGAAATTAAAAAAATGAAAAAATAATGAGAGGGAAATAAACCAAAAAATTTAAAAAAGACAAAAAATAACAACAACAACAAAATTATTCATCGGCTGATGAGATAGCTCAGCAGTTACAGGCATTTGTTGCCAAGCCTGACAACCTGAGTTCATTCTCTCAGACTCATATGGTAGAAGGACAGAAGCGATTCCTGCTGGTTGCCCACATTCACATGTGCTCCAGGGCCCTTGTAACTCACACCTCCACACAAATAAATAAATGTAAGAAATATTAAAAAATATTTGTGTGATAAGAATTTGGAAAAAACAGAATTTGGAAAAGCAGATAGTTTTCATATCCTATTAAAATTCTGGAAAATAACAAGGCAGTACTTTAGGTGAGAAATGGGTTAAATGGTGCAATACAATAGAAACTTCTTTGGATATAAAAACTAAATTGGTGAAAAGAATGACTGTATTTATAAACTACAATGAGATCACTTGTACTTATAGTTAAGGCATCACATATGGCTGACAGCAAAAGAGGCCTTTGTGAATACGTTCATGACCTCAAAGAAAATGGGTATTTGGATCTAAAAACAATCTTTATAAATTACATAGGATATAAATTCTTTTTGGAATATTTTTAAATTTATTATTTTTATTTTATGTGTATGCATGTATTGCTGTGTGTAGGTAAGTGCACCTGTGTCATGCAGTGCCTGTGAGGACAGAAGAGGCTGTCAGATCCCCTGGAACTGGAGTTAAGGACAGTTGTTAGCTGCCATATGGGTCCTGGGATTTGAACCTGAGTCTTTTGCAAGAACAACCAGTATTCTTAACCACTGAACCATCTCTCCAGCCACAGGATATAAATTCTTTAGAAAATATTTACTGGCCAGATACAAGAAAAATTAAATGTAAATAGACAAAATAAAACATAAATTAAAAGAAAAAGTATTTTGAACCTAGTATAAAAATTAGGTAAAAACAAAAATTAATAACTATTTAATATTAAATTCCAGCAATGTACCACACACTAAAAATTACTGTGCTGGATAGCTTTATTTGTCAACTTGACACACTTGGAAAGAGGGAACCTAAATTTAGGAAATGCTTTTATTGGATTGGCCTTATGGGAATGTCTGTGAGGCATTTTCTTGATTGTTGAGTGATGTGGGAGGGCTCAGTCCACTGTGATCTGTGCCAACCCTGGACAGGTGGTCCTATTTTATATAAGAAAGCTGGCTAAGTGTAATCCAGGAGAGGAAGTCAGTAAGCAGTGTTCCTCTATGGTCAGTGTTCCAGGTTCCTGCCCTGAGTTCCTGCCTTGACTTCCCTTGATGGTGGACTGTGAACTGTAAGCCAAATAAACCCTTTTCTCCTCAAATTGGCTTTGGTCAGTGTTTTTATCACTGCCATAGAAAGTAACTAGGACAATTTTGGTGCAGACAAAACAGTACATAGCCTTGATTATATGTCATAGAACTTGTATTTTAAATTAAAACAAATAAAGAATAAAAAGAACAGGAAAACCCTGAATGAATACAGCAAAAATCTTACATGTAATGACAATCAAAATTGATATGATATGATAGCAAAAAGTAACAACATGAGTAACTATTAGTCTCAGAAATGCACAAGATAGCTCTTTGAAAACTCTCATAAAGCATGCAAATATTTGAACATAGAGAATAGAATCACAAATATTTCAATCACCAAGATTCAAATAGTGGACCAACTAAATAGAATGAAGCTTTTTTAAAAAAATGAATGCTGTTTGTGAGAAGATATCAGAAGTTTGAGAAATTTTAATGAGTTTTATATAGAAAAATATGAATATATTAGAACAGTTAAAAGTATATAATGATAAAGATCCTAGAGTCAAAAGAATGTGTTACAGAAAAAGTATGCTCATTAAAGTTAAAAATCAGAGAAAATTCAGTGGGTTAAAATTACTGGATTTTGCAATGGAGTTATTTTAAGTTCACATTCTCCTGTGCAAAGAAGTGTACTGGCAGTGAATATGGCTTCTTGAAGATGTTCAGACTAAATCGGAGGCTTTAAAGTAAGAACACAAGGTAAGTGGTTGTATTATTGCTATTACTTGGCTCTGTCTACTGGTGCTAATCTTTTAAAGTAGTTCACACAGACAAAATATCTTGTTCTGTCTTCAGTAATAGGGTCTTATTTTCAAGGCCTGGAAAGAAATCAAGGGTTGTCGCAATAGCCCCTGTTATTTTGGGAGCCTCTTGGACTACCATGACCAACAACTCCAAGGTAGGTATCTCCTATGTGGCATTGTGTTTATTGTTATACAGCCTTCAGCTATATGCATGTATTCATTTACATATATTGTATGTGTATTTTTCAGTAGGGTTTGAACTAATACATTTACCTCTGGATTTTCACACCAGCTGAGCATTATATGTCTGCTTTCTCTCAGTCAGCCTTATTTCTTGGGATACTAGTTCTTACTGGAACTGAGTTCGCTGTTTGGCTAAGCTGAAGTCCCCAGGAGCTGCCGCTCTGTCCCTATTTCTCCCACACTCATCAAGTGCTGAGATTACAGACATACCCTACCTCACTGGGCTTTTAGGTGGGTGCTGACAACCAGAACTCAGATCTTTATTCTTGTACAGCAATTACTTTACTATGTCATCTGTCCTGCCCCAAAGTGTATATTTTATTTAGAGGAATACATTTTAATACAGCTTTCGTGTTTTCTATACTAGCTGTCCTTTTTGCCAGTCTTCCTCTTCTGAATTTTTTGTTCATCATCAGAGAACTTGAATGCTCATTGTATTTTCTAGTAGAAATGCATGCTGACCCGTGTCCTCAGTATGTGGTTCTTCAGTATGTGTGCTCCCTCAATATGCAGTTCTTTCCAAGAGTCCTCACTAGAAAGATCCTCCTGAGGCTGTGTAGTACATTAGTTTATACAAATCGGCAAAGAGGAGGGTGATGAAGAAGAGACCTTAGCCAGATGTTGAATTACCAGGCCTTTGGGGTGAGATTGCTGTTCTTTGGGTTCTAGCATTGTTGTTCTTTCTTTGTTCTCCACATCTACCTTGGCGACCCAGAGATTTCTTCACATAATTCAGCCTTATCATGCATGCTGATAGGCTTCAGCACTGACCATCCAATTTCTTCAGAGCAGTCCTGGGCTTTGCCTAGAACAAGAATCCTTGCTGCTTGAAGCTCACAGTAAAAGAGCAAGGAGGACAGCAGTGGCCTGAGGTTTTATGGTGCTGCCTTTTAATTGCATAGATTCCCCTGCCCTGGTCCTCCTCTTGCTCTTTTCTTTGTGCATCTAGCTTTGATTATTTCTGAAATTGTAGTTTCTTTTGTACTGGTTTTCACCCTCAGGTGAGTTGTTAAATTTTTTCTGTTTTTTTTTCATTCTTATCCCTTTGATAATTACACATTTATCTTCCAGGAATCTGTCAATAGGTCTTGAATAGAGATACTACACTTTCATACTTGTTAGCACTGTAAAAACTTTATTTTAAAATATTAGGTGTTTTTATGGGTACATATTCATTGTATATATTGATGGATTTCATAAACACATTTCTATATGTGTCCCATGTACATTAATGTTATTAACCCCACCGTTTTTTCCTTCTGTCCCTGCTATTCCCATTCATTTTCACAATCCCTCTTCTACTTCAATGTCCTATATGAATAAATGACTTAATGCCTATCTAAAATCTAGGACTTACATATGACAAAAAATGTGATATTTGTCTAAATCTCACTTACTTTGCTTAAAATGGCAATTTTCAGTTTTGTCCATTTTTTTTCAAACAACATAATTTTGTTCCTTATGACTGAATAAAATTCCACTGAGTTTTGAAAACTCCATTGAATATACATATATATATTCATTTTAGTTACCTATTTATATATTGAGAAATAATTAGGATTATTAAATTATAAATTCACTAGTAAATTCACTAGTATTAAATTATAAATTCACTAGTATCAATAGAGTTGCAATATACAATATACCTTGATGTGCAAGTATCTGTAGTATTGATTTAGAGTCTTTTAGATGTATAGCCATAACTATATCATACAGTTATTCTACTTTTAGGTTTATAAGGTACCTACATACTGATTGCTCTAGTGGTTGGACAATTTACAATACTACCACCAGTGTATAAGGATTATGTTTTGCAAAATTTATACACTGTATTTTGATCATATTTAGATTTACCATTGCCTGCTGAATTTCATGAAGTCCTATAAATATATATATATATATATAATATATTTATTTATGTTATAAAATATATATAATATTTAAGGCCTATCAAGTCATATGTTCCCCAGTTTCCTTTGGTGTAGGTCTATCCACAGGAACCTGGTTAACCTACCCAGAGTCACAAACTTATAGACATATTGAAGACTGACTCTCCCCCTCCAAGCAGCTAGGGCTGGGGTTTCCTACCTACTTCCACATTCCTATTCTGGGATTTTTGTCTGACATGAGCTTATGTGGATCTTGTGCATGCTCAACTGGTTAGGATAACCATTCACCCTGGGGAACGGGAGAACCGCTATGTACTTTTAATTTATATTTCCCTGATTACTAGTATTGCTAAATGTGTTTTCCATGTGTATATTGGCCATTTTTACATAATATTTTGAAACTGGTTATTTTATTAGCCACTTTATTGATTGATTATTTAGGCTTTACAGTATTTAGTTTTGAATGCTATTTATTTATTTACTTATTTATTTTTATGTGTATGCATGTACTGTCTGCATGTATGTAAGTGCACCCATGTGTCATGCAATGTCCACAGAGGACAGAAGAGGCCATTGGATCCCCTGAACTGGGGTTACAGACAGTTGGTAACTGCCATGTGGGTGCTGGGATTCAAACCTGGGTCTTCTTCAACAACATTCAATGTTCTTAACTGCTGAGCCCTATCTCCAGCCCTGTTTTGAGTACTTCATATATATATGTGTCACTCGAGTTCCCTCTGTATCGCCTGTGCTATCAAACAAACCATATAACATATCTTTATGTGCATTTTTTAACTTACAAAGGAATGAGTACCCAGTGCCTAGCCCCACACCACGGCTCAGAGCCCGCCATATCAGACCGTGCCACGCCCATAGTCACTGCTAGCATTCACTGCTACTCTCACTACCCATGGCTCGTGGCTTCCATCTCAAGATGGCTTCCAGCAGCCCCTCAGTACTCCACGCTCCGAGGCAGGCCCAGCCCCTTGGAGGAGCTAGCCAATTGGGAGACACTCAACCCCTTTTCTCCACTCTCACAATCTTCCTGTCCATCTTCGGCTAAGGTCCCTGAGCCTTGGAGGGTGAGACAAATGTAGGGTGATATCTCTTGTATCATGGTGAGATGGTGGCTTCTTGGGCCTCCCCATTATTCATCTTTAGACCATGGCCACTGATCGATCTCAATGGCGTTTTTTCTACTATAAAGACAAATGGATGGATGTAGGCACATTCAAACAAACATGAATGCAAAAACAGATGCCTAAAAGATATCCCAGTAGGTATACTATATTCATTAAACAGTATACTCATGATGGCTTCTCCACTAGAGACTATCACCTTTCCCAACACAAGGTTTTGGCCTGGTCTATAGCACCAGGTGTGTGTTCCACCCTTAGGAGCAGGCCTTATCCAATTAGAAATTGGTCAGTTGTACATATGTTGGTCAAGCCATTATTGCACTTGCAAGTATTGCTTGGCATATCCATAGTGTGCAGCACACAGGGCCCATCATTGAGTAGAATTATAGGGGATCCTTTCTTCCCCAACCATCTGCATAGAGTCTTCTGGAAATATGAACATCATCCATCCAGTGGCACAGAGTTTTTTGGCTTAGTTTCAGTTCCATCTCTTCTTCTCCAGTGCCCACAACATGCAGTGTCTTCAGCAACATTTACTTACCGACCTTTCTAGTGTACAGCCAATGTTAATGGCAATAGCCTTGGTGAATTGGAGGACCTCTAGGATCTCTCTCTGACCAACAGCTCATAGGGAGATAACCCACTCCTGGTACTGTAGATTTTCTTAACAGTTGTATAGTTTGGGAGTCTCTGTCCTCATCTTACTCAACATATATAAAACTCCCAAGAATCTTACAGCTATAGCTGGCCTTTGCTTCTTCAGGTATCATTCAAATGAGTTTCACATCTGTAAAACACTCAAAGGGATGTTAACATTATATATTAAATCAATCATAGACAAGGTCTCACACAGCATGGAAAGGTTTTGTCCATTCGTATTAATTATTTTCTATATAGATCCTTGTTAGGTACCATAGCATGGGAATGAGACATTAATTTGGTTAGCCCTTTACCATTTTTAGTTATCCCTTTGGATTCTTTTATTCTTGATACACTTACAGGTGTTGGCTCCTGTTGCCTGACCCGCACTGGGCTATGGAGGCAGGGGGTTTCTTCTGTTCCTGCTGCACTTGTTGGTTCCCTGAGTCAGACAGGCACTGTGTCTACCTCCTGACTGTAGCCACATCTGGGAGAGAACTTGGTGGTAAAACCTGCTTCCACCCCTAGTATAGATTTTATTAGAGGAGAAATGCATCTTATTTAATCCTTGGGCATTCTTAACCACCCCTTGTAAAGTTGTTGTCCTTTGAATGTCCATTGTAAACTGTTCTGGTTTTAAAACCTTCCAGAAACACCTTAGTACCAAATTTGGTTTTCTATCAATTTTTTCTCTGGGAATTTGGGCTTGACATAAGTCTTGCCACATTTGTCTTTAATTAACCCAAGTGGACCATTTCTATGGTCTGGTCTTTTTTATATCTCTTATAGGATATTCTGTCATTTTACAGACACGTTTTCATGCAGGTCAGAAAAATGTAGATTTTTCCAAAGCCTCTCTCACTTTAAAAAAGGTCCTGTCTCATCAAAGGGCTTAGTAAAACCGTTAAAGCCCCATACCTTTCTTGAGGTCCCAGTTGAACGAAGCTTTCTTTCATATCTCTGGTGAACACAGTCTTATCTGGCCCAGTGAACTGGAAATCATATATTGCTTTTCTCATACTTAGTTCTCTCAGTAATGCCTGCCCTTCCTTTATAGTCCTCCAGCTCCTGATAATCATGTTAGTCTCCCTTGGTGACAACCATGTATCTTTAATGCCTTCAACCATATGCCCCATTAAGGATTTCTCCCCTCTGCATTGGCCTAGGTTGAACAGCCTATATCACAAGGATAGATGGGTGGTTATATAACTCAGCTGTGAAGCTTCTGAAGGATTTAGACTGATGTCATTTTCTCCCATGTCCCATTCTCTCACAAGCCATGTGGCCAGGGTCTCTCTGCTTGCTTGCTTGTAAGTTTTTTCTATTATTAACAGTTCTAGCATGGAATATTTCCTAGCTACAGCACAGTTAGCTTTTTTTTTTTCCTTATTACTATTATCTATCTTTTCCTCTGAGTCCTTGGACTTTATACAAGTCAAAGTGTCCCACCTTTTTTCTCTCTCCAGCTCTGCAACTGGGTCTGCCAGTTCACTCTTTTCAGCTTTCCCTGCCTGGGACACATCTTTTATGATGCAAAGTGGCTGCACTCTCTGTCTGGGCACTCCATTTGGTTCCAGAACAGGTAAAAGATTTTCTAGCCTTTGGGTAACCTTTAACAAATCTTCACATACCACCAACATATCCCCACAATTACTACATAGCTGTGGCCACCGCTTCTGAGTGGCTGGCCTCTTTTTAGTAACCCTTTGAAAAAAAACACATCAGTGCCGCCATCAGTGCTCTTCTAAAACCCATTCTCAGTTTCATCATATCCTGACAGGCTACACCAATTTTGTCACCCAGAGTTCCCTCTGGGTCTCCTGAGCTATCAAGTGAACCATATAACATATCTTTATGTGCATTTATTAGCTTACAAAGGAATGAGTACCCAGTGCCTAGCCCCATGCCACAGCTCAGAGCCCGCCATATCAGACCTTGTCATGCCCATAGTCACTGCTAACATTTGCTCATGCCTCTAGGGCCAGTGATCTTGCCCCAGGTCCATAAGAGTCAGGCCATTCTGTCCTTGAGCTGCCGTGTGGCTGCATGTTCCCCACGCCACGCACACTACCACTCATGCTACCCACAGCTTGGGGCTTCTGTCCCAAGATGGCTTCCAGCAGCCCCTCAGTAGTCCATGCTCTCAGCAGGTCCTGCCCCTTGGAGGAACTAGCCAACTGGGAGACAGTATGCAAGATATAACTAAATAGTATTTATCTGCCCAATGTATATGCTGTCTGTTTAGTCTTGAGTGTTTCCCTTGTTGTACATGGGCAATTAATTTCAAGAAATCTTGAGGGATCAAAATGGTAGAACTGGTGGCATGCCAGGCTTTAAGTGACTGAGTGCATATGCTGAACCACGTGAGAAACCTGGAACACAAGAAGAATATTTTCCTGATCTTGGGTGTTTTTATATTTATCTGAAAATTCTGAACTCAGGACTTGACCAGTAAGAAAGAAAATAACTAGGGATCCTTGATCGCGGTGGTGGTGGTCACTTTCTGTGCAAAGTCAAAATGCTCTTTCCTAAACACAAATATAATCATTTGGATAGAATAATCCAGTCACAATAATAAGAACCACTATAATTGAAACAATGACATCGTTCATGAGCCTAGAACTGTGGTTGCCTTCTGTGATCCTGGAGCTTTCCCCTCCCATGAGTCTGGAACTATAGCCTTCAACCAGGTTGAGTTGGATCTCTGAACACCCACCACTGTCTGTTTCAAACCTGGTCTGCTCTCACCCTTGGCCAGAGAAGCTTATTTTTGAAGTGGACAGTGGTCAATGGAGATATATAACTGGTCAAAGTGCTGAGAAATAGAGACTGAGTGCTCTGTACTAAATGGGACATCTGTCCTAACCCCATCACCACCAAGGCCCAGGGAAGACCATGGATGAAGAGAAGGAAGAATGCAAGAGTCAGAGGATGAGTGGAGAGCTGTGAAATGCTGTCTTTTTGGCATGAAATAGCTATTGCAATTATAAACTCACAAGACCTGCACAAGATCAAGCCAGGCAAAATATCAGCATAGATGGGTGGATGCTCTCCACACTGCACCATTTACTGAGTAGCTATTGGCAGTATATAATTTCTGGATGAGGGAGAGTCATTCTTCTTTGAGGATATGGACACTGATCAGGCACCACACTCCAGTGAGTGGCCCCACAGCCTTCTACTTATGAACAGCACTGTCAGGACTTAATGGATTATTTTTTAAAAATGAAGTTGGGAGGGGATGTTGGAAATTTAGAGGGGAAAACAGGGTAGACATGATCACATTTCATTGTGTACATATTTGAAAATCTCAAGGCAATTTTAAAAAGAAAAAAAATATTAGTTTTATTCTTATGCTACTGGAATACTTTTCAGAAAGTCTTTATATCCTGAAATGTTTTCCCTGTTTTTCTTCTAACAGTTCCATTTGTTCAGATTTTACATTCTCCTCATTGAATCACTTTGTATTGATAGTGAGAGATATGGATCTAATTTAATTACTTTCCATGTATAGGCTCAATTTCTCTGGCATCATTTGCTGGTTTTGACTTTCAAATACTTTAAATAAAATTGTAAATACCCATACTTTCATATTATATCTAGTTAGGAAATGTGACCCAACATTTATCAAACCAAATTATACTTTATTAAACATACTAGTATGTGTTTTCGTAAAAATTTCAGACAACAGGTCAGAGAAATCAAGTAAACGCTAGTATTCCATCCAAAGAATCTTGCTTTTGCCTTTGAAGTTTATTTTAAATTGATTCTGGGAGAAGCATATGGAAAGCCTTTTTTCATATTTTCTCCTTTTATCTTCCCTTCCCTTTATTCTATGAAGAAAAGGAGATGAAAATAGCAGAGAAAAGTTGGCACAGGCCCTCTTCATGATTTCAGAGGTTAATGATTAGGTTATTTTGCTTTTGGTTAGAGATTTAACTCCACTTAAAATAGGAACAGAATAAAGGCATCTGATATCACCATACTGTCTGTTAGTATGCAGCTAAGTCTAGAAATAGGTCATCACTTAACTTTATATTCAATCTTAACAATAACAGGGGTCCTAGCTTGAATTTTTGTTGTTTCCTTTTTTTAACTTTTTTAAAAATTTTATTTATTTTTTATTTTATGTGTATGCCTGTATTGCCTGCATGTAAGTAAGTGCACCCGTGTCATGAAATGTTGAGGCCAGATGAGGCTGTCAGATACCCTGGGACTGAAGTTATGGGCAGTTGTTAGCTGCCATGTAGGTGGTGGATTTTGAACCCAGGTCTTCTGAAAGAATAACCAGTGTTCTTAAATGCTGAGCCATCTCTCCAGCTCCTGTTGTTTCCTTTTTAATACAGGGTCTAACTATGTATTCCTTCCTAGCCTTCTAATTACTATTTAGCTAACCCAGGCTGTGTTCCTCCTCCCTCAGGTATCCAAGTGTTGTGATTACAGATATGCAATGACTCTGTGATCTAACACTGTGGAATTTTCAGTTTTTTCTTAAATTCTTAAGTGTTTAGTACATAGCTTATTTTTCCATAATTGAACCTCACATTGCCATATACAAAAATAGCTCCCCAAATTGAAACTTCTGATAACCCATGCCTATGTCTTTTCAGTTAGCTCTCACATGGTCTACCAGTGAAGATTCCAGAATTCTCACTTGTGTTTTAAGCACTGTACCATATGATCTATTGTTCTACTTGAGTTGACATGGGCCCTATTCTCAATGTCATCATTGCCACAGGTTCACGTGTGCAAGCTGCCAGTGGCCTGAAAGCCTCTGCTTCCCTATGTTCATGAACTAGCCCTGGCTCTTACAATCTTTCCAACCCTCTTCTGCAAGGGTCCCTGAGCCTGTGGTTGGTGAAGTTTAATATTGGAGTACTATCCAGGAACAAACATTCTGCATATTCTTATTCTTTAAAAGTTGGCCAGTTGTGGTCTTCTGTGTGCATCCCACTCTGTTGTATAAGGAAGCTCCACTGGTGAGAGTTGATGGATGCACTAGTTTTCCCTCTACCACCTGTTCCACTATGTTCCGTAAGCCTTAGGTGTAGAGGTTCAACTGTAGAAATGTTGACAGGTGTGGTGGCTCACGCCTTTAATCCAAGCACTTGGGAGGCAGAGGCAGGAGGATCTCTGTGAGTGTGAGTTCAAGGCCAGCCTTGTCTACATAGTAAGTTCCAGGTCAGCTGGGGCTACAGTTAGACCCTGTCTCAAAAAGACCAAAAAAAAAAAAAAAAAAAAAAGAAAGAAAGAAAGAAAGAAAGAAAGAAAGAAAGAAATGTCTCCTAGGGGGGCAGGAAAGATGGCTCAGCAGCTAAGCACACTGGTTGTTCTTGCAGAAGACCCAGGTTCAAATCCCAGCACCCACATGGCAGTTAGCAACTGTCTGTAACTCCAGTCCCGTGTTCCGAAAGCCCCTTCTGACCTCTGTGGGCATTGCATGACCTGGGTACACTTATCTACATGCAGGCCATACATAGATACACTTAAAATAAAAAATAAATAAATAAATTTTTTTTAAAAAAAGAAAGAAATGTCACCTAGGATTTGGCATCTCTCAGTCCTATATCCTCTGGGTCTGAGCAGTTGTGGGATTCTGTAGTAGTCCCCATCTGTTGCAAAGTTCTGGTGGGGGGGCATTGATGGAGGAAGGGATCTAAATTTGATTGAGAACTGTTGTATGAAATTTATAAAAGCTCAATAAAAAATTTTAAGTCTACTATTCTCAGACTAAGATTTGAGCTCATTTATCTCTCTTACTATTTTTTTGTTTTGTTTTGTTATGTTTTGTTTTTCCTTTTAGATTTATTATGCTGTATGTGATTTCTGGTCTTCATCTGACACCAGAAAATCTCACCATTAGATTCTAAATTGTACTTTGAACAAGTTTATGTTGGTCCTAGTATCTTTTCTCTCTAGAAAAAGACATTAAAACTACATTTCAGATAAATAAGTAGATTGTGATTTAGGGAGGGGTGCAAACTCAAGTGCCAAGGGAGGTCCAGGACAAATAATGTAAGCAAATGTACTTTCCTGGGGACACCAGGGAACACTGAGCACTGAAAAACTTTGCCAAAATGCGTGTAAAGCAAAATTACATTGCAAATATTATGAATTCTCCTACTTAACAAAGAATTGAACAACTGTGGTCTATACATAGCCTGAAACTAAGAATTTGAGTTCTCTTAAAATAAAAACCCAACACAGAACTAGGGAAATGGACAACAGGTCCCAAACGTAGCCGAAGAACAATTGGCAACTCATTACTGCTGGATGAGGGAGAGTAGATCTTCTTTAAGGGAGTGACTCTAGATAGACTGACTAGGTGCCAGTGGATGAATTGCACTGAGGGACATCTGGGTACAAATGCGTGACTGGATACGACTTAACATATAAGAGAGAATGCATGAAGTCAGCTGTGTGTGAAGGGACTATCAAGGTTGTGGATGGGAGTTGGGGTCTAAATTTGATTAAGATCTATTATTTGAAATGCACAAAAACTCAATAAAAGTATACATTAAAAAAGTCTACATTTCTACTGAGACATTTCCCTTGCTAAAGACTATTCTCAAAATTCTTGGTTGAAACCTCAGTGTGATAGTGTCAAGAGGTGGAGCATTTAGGATTGGAGGTCTTATGTTACAGCAGCAGAACCTTCATGAACGGGATCAGTGTCCTTACAGGAGGAGCATCCCTTCACCTCATTCACAGCAGCGTATGAACTAGGAGACAGAACTTCATCAGATGCCGATGCCCAATCTTCAGACTTCCAGGTCCCAGAAATGTAAGACACAATATGTGCTCCTTTTGAGCTTCCTAGCTTATGATATTCTTTGTTGAGCCTCTAGTCCCAACATGTCTCTAGTCCCAACATATATTTCTTTCTCCCAAGAAAGTTCTACTCTGTCATTAGAAAACTTCTCAGTTTTGCTCTATCAAGATTGTAGACCTGAGTCTTTCTTCCATCTCCATTACATTGGCCAGTGGCTACAGTACCTAGGACAAAGACCTTGCTTTAAACTTTACCCTTCCCAAAGGAGCTGAATCATCTAGGGCAAGTTGTTCTCTGAATTCCACTTTTCTTTTTTGTTTTGTTGTTGATTTTTAGTCAGTTTATCACTACCTTAAACAGAGGTCAAGATAAAAACTTATAAAATGCCATAAATGATATTTGACCTTCTAGAAATGGATAACAGGATTTTTGCATATTTTTATTGAAATTCTGTGCATTTCATACAGAACATCTTAATCATCTTTATATCCTCTCCCCCATCAATATCAGCCCATTGGATTTCATGGATTCTTTCACATATGTTAAGGCCTATCAAGTAAAGTTCAGGTATCCAAATGTCAAGTTCATCCTCTGGAGTCTATTAAGCCTATCTACAGTATCCCTCAATGAAGATCAACTCTCCGTCACCCAGAAGTAATTAGCTGTTCTTCCGATAGTTCTTTGGCTAAGATTGGGGCCTGATACTCATTTCCACAGTTCTATGATGGCTTTTTTGTGTTGAGTTTGCATGGGTCTTGTGCATGCTGATTCCATTGCTATATGATCAAAAGAGAAAGTTCCCAAAGGCCTTCAAGACTTTGTTTCCTTATGATCATGTATGATCTCTGGCTCTTACAATATTTCCACTCCTTCTTTCACAATGTACTTAGAGCTGTGGGTGGGTAAGGATAGAGTCCTATCCAGGGACACACTCTCTATAGTCTCTTACTATCTACACTTTGGCCAATTGTTGCCTTCTGTGTGCATAGTCCTCTGTTGCATGGTGAAGCTTCACTGGGGAAAACTGATAAATGCATTAGTCTTCTCTTCCTACCCCCTGTTCTGTTATGTTCCTTAGGTGTAGAGGTTCCATTATAGATGTGTCACTTAGAGCTGGGCATCTCCTTGTAGATGACACTTACTGTCTTTATATGACCAGTTCTGGAATTCTGAATAGTGTTCATTTATTATAAAAAGAAGATGCTTTGATGAGTGGTGAATAGTATACTTGTCTATACATATAAGATTCCATATTTAGCACATAGTAAGAAATTACATTTGTCTAGAGATATGACAGAGTTAGAATTTTCTCTAGGATCTATGACCTCTCTAGCCATGTGTATTTGGCTATGTTTACAATGTCTCACGTGAGTTCCCTCCCACTGAGAAGACATTAAGTCCAATTAGGAAGCTGTTGATTACCCCCACTACAAAAGTGCCACTACTGCACTGCTATACTTTGTTGTGCTGGTCATTGTTGTGGTTCTTATGCGTTAAGACAGGAGTTGGACCACTGACTGCTTTTCTCCCTTAGCAGCATACACAGTATCCTCCCTATGAGAGCTAGTCTTCAGAGAGGAGGCCATTTCCAGCTCCATTGCTGCAAGTTCTGTGTCTGATATATACCCTGTCTTCAGCAATAGGGTTTTACCTTCAAGCTCTGGGAAGAAATCCAGGGTTGTGGCAATAGCCTGTGTTATTTTGGGAGCTTCCTGAGCTACCCTGACTAACAACTCAAAGGAGGTTTCTCTTGTCTGACACTGTGTTTGTTACATAGCCTTCAGGTATGCACATGCACTCATATTCAGATATTATATGTATGTTTTTCAGTAGGTTTTTGAACTAAAATGTTTTTCTATAGTTTTCCATAACACCTAAGTTTTATTTACCTCTATCCTCTTCTCTCCTTATCTAACCTCCTTCCTGCCTCCCCAGTTATGGTCACCTTATTTTCCCCTTGATAATACCTGTCTCCTATTACCCTACCCCCAACTTAAACTCCTTCTTCCACTTTAACCTGGTAGTTCCTTGTATATCCTCTCCTCCTCCCTTCCCAGTTGAATACCTCAATTTTCCCCATTTTCTCCTTTTTAACGTCTCTCTCCTACTGTCCCACGCTCTCTGGCTCTTTCCTTCCTTCTACCCCCATGGTTCCTTTCCATTTTTGCAGTTACAGCAGAGTATATACTCACATATAAGGCTTTGGTGCTAAAATCCACCTCACTCTTTTCTCTGAGTCTGTGTTATTTCACTTAGTATAACAGTTTCTAGCTCTTTTACTGTTGTTTTTTAAAGAATGATTACAAGGGCTGGAGAGATGGCTCAGAGGTTAAGAGCACTAACTGCTCCTACAAAGGAGCCTGGATTCGATTTCCAGCATCAACATGGCAGCTAATAATCATCTGTAACTCCACTTCCAGGGGATCTGAGGCCTACTTTTGACCTCTGCAGGCACTGCATGATAGGAGTGCACTTACACACAAGCAGACAATACATGCATATACATAAATAAAATAAAAGAATGATTACAGTAATTAGGTGGTAAATACATGTTGGGAATATAATATATATTATATTATCATAAGTTTTCTGTCATATATATGTATATATATGTAATGAGAGAGATTAAATATTTCCTGTTGATATTTTCCTTTTTCCTACATACTCACTGCATATATCATTTGTTTTTCTCTTGACCACGAAGTCTTCTTGATAGTAATCTTATTCTAAGATGATAAGATTCAGGACCAGTATTTATCACAGGGATGCATAGTTATCTATTACAAATTTTCCTAGTATTATATAAGTGTTTTCACATGGCAATATCCTCATGAATTTTTATTGAAGTTCAAAACATTTGCAGATATGTAGAAAAAGTAAGTAAACACAAAGTGGAATATCTAAGTTTAAGAAAACTCAAAACTGTGAACTATAATCAGTTTTTATTGCCTTGTTTCCTTTTAGATGCTTCTCCAGGGAGGATGATAGTTTAAATAACACATCTCTATCAAGTTCAAGTTTTGCACACCCTTTATTATTATAACCTTATGAAATTATCAGCAGAAAAGAGTCTGCTGCAGATTGTTGCTGTCTATAAAAATACAAAATGTATTAAATCAGAATGGGTTTTAGAAAAACTAAAACATCAAATATTGTACAAATCACCCAGCTGCCTCAGCTTAGGAAAAATATCTGAAACTTCCTATGTGGACTAGCACTGCCAACTGACACATTCTGTTGTTTTAAGCAAAGCTTTTTAAAATTTCATTGCTTGAACAGATCTTACAGACCTAGTTTTCTGGCCAGAGTTGTTTTGCTATTTCCCTGGCTTATGAAGTTTCATAGGATGAGTTTTAAATTACTCTGGAGATGGCCATAGGGGCCATAGGGTACTCTACTTACGTCATAAAAAATAACCTGGCAGAATGAGAATGTGTGTGCCAATCTGTAATACTACACAAAGGCTTTTATTTCAGTGTGATGCAGGGCACAGAAGAAGATTTTTCTTAAACATACATAGGGATAGTATAAGGCTTTCTTGTATTTAAATATATTCTCTAGTTTTCTGTAGGGCTGTTTATTCTTCAGGGGAGACATTCCAATCAGCTTTTATTGAATTTATTAAATAATTATACAACATTTATCAGAAATCTAAGGATGCCTTTATGCTATGTACTTAAGGCATAACTTTCACACACATCTCATCATTAGCCTTTAGCATTTTTCCAAATAAAAAGTATTAATGATAATGTTTGCTTTTATGATTTCATAGCAAATGACTATCATTTAAGACATTTCAAGTTGACATGACAAGCTAAAGTGGTTGACACTTGATGAAAATGTCTTTTTCTGCCTCATTAGATACAGTAAAAAGTGAGGAAGGAACATTTCTGCCATTAGGGTTCTGTTAGATTTTAGACGTGATATAATTATATAGCAGACTGTGATATAAAATAGGCCAGGCGGGTGCTTTGTTAAGTGGAACTCTGGCTCCCAGAAAAGTACACAATGTTACTTGTTTTTACTTTGTACCTAAGACTCTCAAAGCACTTGACAACAACCAATGGCTCTAATTTGGTGGTGAACATGTTGCTGGAATGTTGAGTCTAGTAAATTTAAATAACAAAAAGAAATGAGTGTCATGCTAGAGGATGAAGAAGTATGAGGTTCTTAAAATCCTGCACCTCTGATTTTGCTGTTTATGGTGCTTTAAATATCCTACTCTGACTAAGAAATAATGAACAGGTTCTGGGATTTTCCTATATGTGATTTTCACTTGCTTTATTGCTAATGTATTGATTAGTTTCCTAATGAGGTCACACAAAAGTTGTTGCTTCTAAATAAAAGCTTTGCTACAAAGGTTACCATTAATGAAGACTGTAAACTACAGTCAATAAAATAGTTGCAATTTCGTTCTCTTTCTCTACATCAGGAATGTTCCTCCTTCAGTCCTTGTAGGAAGTACCCTGGGACAGAAATGATTATATGTACTTATTTACTTTATACCTTTTCTATCAATCTTAAATTCTAACAAGAATGAGCACAAACGCTTAACTTGAGTAAATTGTCATGACCTAAAAATAGTCTCAAGTCCTTGAAAGAATTCATTAGAAGTTTAATTGTTCATCTGATCAACACCAATGTACAATATTAAAGTTTCTTAGAGAAAGCTAAATGTGGTATGACTATTAATGGGTAATATATTAAGTTTCTCATTTGTACAAGATTTCAGCCTAATTAAAGAATTGATAATGTACTCTGTTTTCAGATTAACTTGTTAATTTAATCTGTAATTTTTAGAAAGGGGATTACCAGAAGTTATATCAGCAATGATTAACTCAAATGAATGAAAATGTTATACCCACAATGTGTACAATTAACACACCAGTAAATAAAAATATAAAAAAAGAATTTGTTGCCACTGAGACCAAGGATTGTTTATGCAAGTCTGAGATATAGACATGTCAGCTGCTACTGCTTTTATGTTTGGCAATTTATCTTGTAGTAGATGAAGATTCTAGTAGTGTGGTCTCATCACTTATCATGGGGTTAGGAGTACTCATGTCTATGAAGCATGAAAAATAACCACATTTACATTGAACCCCAACATAAGTGAAATGTTGCTAGTTTCATGTTCAAAGAATATTGAATTTTCTGACTAAGCATTGATGGACCTGGGTGGGTTGGCACACAATCCCAGCACTTGGAAGGCAGAGAGGCAGTGGCAGAAGGAGACAGATCAGTGTGAGTTCAAGGCCTAGCTAGTCTACACAGTGAGTTCCAGCCTAGCTAGTGCTACATAGTAAGACCCTGTAAAACAAACAAACAAACAAACAAACAAACATAGAGAAGAAAACTCTCAATAACTGTGCTCTACTCCAGCTATTAAATACTAATGGGACAAACTGCAAGTGGCCCCAAATGTCTATTAGTGCTACATGTAAGAAAAGATAAGACCATCTGCCTTGGGCATTGTGTTCTCCCTTATTTATCAAATCTACTCATGTCTGATCCATTATAACTAACAGATCTTTCTATTCTGGGTTGTTTCTCTGCAAGCATTTAAAGATGCTTTGCTGACCGAAAGTAAAGAAATGCTACTTGAGGAGAACATGAAATGCAAGCCAATGACAGAGGCAAACATTTCCAAACATATCATCTAATATAAGAATAATGCTCAAAATAAGCCAAGAACTCTTAAACTCAGCAAGATTTCCCAGCCATCCTACTAAAAGACAAGCAAATGAGCCCAACATACACCTTATTGAAGGAGATGCAGAGATGGCAAAATACATATGTATAGATTTTGTCATCTCTTAGTAAAGACTTATAAATTAAAATATGGAAATATCACTATACTCCTATTAAACTGAATAAGACAGGAAACTGACAACACTTGAATGGAAGCAAGTATGTGGAGAAAGAATTCTTATTCATGGTTAGTGATGATTCAAAATGGAAGCAGTCCCTTTGAAACATAGCCTGGAAGTTTCTTACAAAACTCAATGCACTCTTCCCAAATGATTCAGCATATGCAGCTTACAGAATTTAATCAACAGTGTTGAAGTTTTATATCCATGTAAATCTAAACAAAAATATTTATAGTGAGTTTATTCCTAGTGTCCCATTTTTTTGTTTTTTATAACGTTTTATTCTTTTCTTCATCAATTATTTTTATGTTTTTAATTATAATTTCAGTGAATTTTTTTGGTTTCATACACTACATCTTAATCATATATAGCCCTTCTTTTCTATATGCGACCCCTATAGCCCATGATTTCATGCTTTTTGTCATACATGTCAAGACCTATCAAGTCAAGCTTCTGCACCCAGATGTCCTTCAATGTGAGTTCATCCACTGGAGCCTATACAGCCTGTCTAGTGTCACTCCCTTAAAGAAGATCAACTCTCCCTCTCCCTGCAGTGATAACCTGCCCATAATTCCTCACCAAAGTTGTGGCCTCCGGCCCATTTCCCCAGTTCTATGCTGGTTTTAATCTGACTGAGTTTACCCAGGTCTTCTGCATGCTTTCACCATTGCTGTAAGGTCATATGAGCAAACTCTCAGGAGCCTGTAAGACTCTGTTTCCTTATGGACATGCACTTCCTCCCCTGACTCTTATAATCTTTCTGCCCACTCTTCTGCATTAGTCCCTGAGCCCTGGTTGGTTGAAGCTTAACCCTATATAGGAGTCCTGTCCAATGATCCGCACTCTGCAATCTCATATTCTCTACACTTATGCAGTTGTGGCCCTCTGTATTCATTGCCCTCTTTTGCATGAGGAAGCTTTAATAATGAGAGTTGAGAGATGCATTAGTATGCTCTCTACCCACTGTTCCATTGTGTTCCATGAGCCTTAGGTTTAAAGGTTCCATTACAGATTTGTCACTTAGGGTTGAGCATCTCACAGACACTTACTCAGTGTTTGAACATATATAGAGCTCTGTAAGTATGCCAGTCACCACTCATCAAAGAAGCTTCTCTTGCAACAACAGAGACTGTTATTTATTCTTTTGAAATTTTTATGCATTTTTGACAATGTCTCCTTAGTCCCAGTAAAACTTTGGACCTGTCTGGCCTCAGTCTCAGAGATCTGCTTGCCTCTGCTTCCTGAGAATTGGTATTAAAGGCACATGCCACCACAACTGGTGTAAAATTTTTGTACATTTTTATATTGTATTTTGATACTATCTATCCAAAAACTAACTTCCTTCAAATTCCCTCACTGGCCACCTCCCTCTCTATCAACCTCCAAACTTGATTTCCTCCATTCTTAAATGAATAACTCTCTGAATGGAAGTAGTGCTGTCCATATGTGCATGGTGTGGTCCCGTCCATTGGGTCATGTGCAATCTATCAGCAGTCATGCACACAAAAGAGAATAACATTCCCTACCTCTGCAATCATCAACTGCTAATAGCTCCTCCTCCAAGGCTTGGACCTGGAGGACCGCTACCCCAGTCATATTGGGCCTGAGGAGATGGCTCAGTGTTTAAAAGCTCTTATATCCAAATCTGAAAATCTGAGTTCAGTCCCGGCAGCCCACATTGTAGAAGGGGAGAATGAACTTCCATAAGTTGTTCTCTGAACTCCGCATGGTCAGAGTCGTATGCTCCCTTCCCCCACGTAAATAAAAAACAAAGAAATAAATAAGATTAAAAATGTAAATAATAAGTAAAGCATTGTGATTGATAAGATCATAGAAGGAATTAATGGTTTCTAACTTCAAGCTGAAGAGCATACTGTTTGAGTTTACCTTGTGTTTGACTCCTGGAAGAATGTAACCATCATCATCCAATACTAATGTGGAATATAGTGTATTGTCTGTCCTCTTGTGATTTTTGTGAATTTGAACAATTAAGTGCTGCAGATTTGATAGATTTCATCTAACAAACAAGCTCTTGTTAACTTAATGATCTTTAACTGGAAAAATAATGTAATTTTATAATATATTTGCATTATTAAATATTATAATACATATGAGTATGTAATACTACAAAAGTATTAATAAAGTAAGCAATTATCTATAAATAAATATGGAGTGAACCAGTAAATAAAGCATTTTATAGGAAAGTGAATTTTTTCTACTACACTTATTAAGATTCAAATCTCTCTCTCTCTCTGTGTGTGTGTGTGTGTGTGTGTGTGTGTGTGTGTGTGTGGTATGTTTTGAGACAGGACCTCCTTGTAGACCAGACTTCTCACAGTGATCCACTCACCTCTGTCTCCTGTGTGCTGGGATTAAAGGTGTGTGCCACCACACTCAACAGTAATCTTTTCATTTTTAAATCAATTAAAAAAGAATGTCCTGTGTACCTATAAATATTTTATGATTTCCCATATAGCATTATAAAATATAAAATATCAACAAATTAATATGGATAATATCCTTTACCTATTCATCTCACTTTATTATTTTTCTGTCTTGTCCCATCCCTAAGACCTGCTGGCTTCTGTATTACAGAAAAGGTCATGTAAACTCTGTTTTCTATGTACTAAAATGCTGAATTGGGGAGATACTTTAAATTGTATGAAGACAATGTAGACAGTTTTCACTAACACCAGCTAACCAACATAATTTAGAAATATCTTTATGAAATCAGATTTTCTCAGACATTGTATTGAAAGCAAATCATAACCTGAAGGTGAATGTTTTTTGTTTATTCTTAAGAAGAATAAGCCTGATTTTAATTTCATCTCCACAAATATGCTGAAACTGCATATAAATATATGAATATTTATGTGTAAAGAACTAATAAAGGATGGTAATGAGAAAGAGATGCTACTTAATCAAGTATTCTTTAAAAATTAATTTTTGTTTAATTGTAATGAATTTAGTTTGAGAAACCAGATTTCTTCCAACTGATCATCAGTAGATGGTTTAGGAACAGGGGCACAAAACAAATCTAGTTTTCATTATGTGCATTTAGTTTAAGCCATATTAATATGATTTGTGTTTCTACAAAAATAAGCACAAAGCATAATGTACTCTCATCATTTACTTTTTATTGTTCACAACAATAAAAAATTAGTATGCCATGGTTCAGAAAGATGATGCTTGCACACATGCACACACATGCAAGTACACACACACACACACACACACACACACATATATATATATATATATATACAAACACATACACACATGTGCACACATACTTTCAGAAGCTTTCTCTTTTGTTATATCTTCTGTTTGTCACCCAACATATCTTCTTGGACATAGATTTCAACTCTTTTTATTGCACAGGCTAGCAACTGAGTTTCATAAAGGAAACAGATCTCCCTTTTAATAGACAAATCAGAGGTCATTAGAAAACAAATATTGTATTTTAAGCTATATTACCTCTGAAATATGCAATATGTAATTTTTGTTTTTAAAAATACTTCCATTGATTTTAGAATTTCATACCCTATACAAGCTAGATGCACATATGGAGCCATACACAAGATCTTATGGAAAGCATACACAAGATCTGTGCAAACAGTACAGTTTTATAATGAGAAGGAAATGAGAAACTTTCATAAGCTGATCTGTGAACTTTTGGACCAACACAAAAGTGAGAAGCTCTAGAATGCTTTTTTTCTTCCCCATCATTTCAAAGAGTTTTCAATTATAGTGTCTTTCAATAACAAACATCTTTATGGAGGTATATTTTCAGACACATTTATGGAATATCATGACTTTAAGGACACTGTTTTCCAAATATATACTGTGCTCAATATCATCTCATTGTTGCTGAATATTTTTCCCTGGAAAAATATTAGACACTAGAAGTTTAAATTACCAAGAATCATATATCTATAGTAAGTGAAAATGTGAATAATCAATATATTTCTAAATATGGGTAAAAACAAACTGGAAAACACTCTTTAAGAGCTGAAACTGTGTTCTTCACAGTACAGTGTAAAGTTATTCCTCTGAGGGATATTTATTTGCTAAGTACGCATTTCTTTTTTCTAATCTTAAAAAGGAATAGCTACAATCAACATTTTTACGTTTCTTTTTTCAAGGTTTTCTACCTAACAGTGATGAATAATTATTTTTTCTAAATTTTATTCAACTGCCACATAGTTTAATATCTCTTTTCTCAAATGCAAACAACTTAATTCTCAAGGTGAAATAAATGCCTTAATTTAAATATTTAAAAGAATCATTGTAAAGCCATAAGAATGGACCAGTTCCAAATTATATGTTTTTGTGTTACTCATTAAGTAATGTATATGTATTTCCTTAAAACCCACTAGATTTTTTTTTCTGTTCATGATTAAGGTACATTATACACAGCAATTAATGTTTGAGAAAAGTTGAGAAAAAATAGTATTTAAATTTTATTGATTTATTTTTATTTTATGTGCATGAGTGTTTCACCAGCATGTAAATAAGTACACTCATGTAATGAAATGCAGTGTGAGGACAGAAGAGGACATCACATCCCCTGGAACTGGAGTTATGGATGATTTTTTTCTACCATGTAGGTGCTGGAAACCAAACCGGGGTCCTCTGTAAGAGCAGCCCATGTTCTTAATTGTTAAGTGATCTCTCCATTCCCTAGAACAGTATTCAACAGATGAGGTGAAAACTTGACTTCTACTTGCAGAGAAAAAGAACTAGGCTTCTAAGTCTCACCATACACAAAAATCAACTTTAAAAGATTCATTTATTTAAAGATAAGACACAATAAAATCACTTGAAGAAAATAGAGGAAATGCTATATTGGTCTGGGAATTATATACTTTTGGATTAGACTCAAAATTAAAGGAAATAAAAACAAAAATAAACAAATGGGTCTATGTTAAACTATAAAATTTCTCCATAACAAAGGAAGTGTGAAAACAGAAGATTCAAACTGGAAGAAGAAATTGGCATGCTGTACATTGAATAGACTTGAAATCCAGAATATATAAGAAGCACAAAACCTCAGCAGTAAAAGTATGGATAAACCAAGTTGAAAATGAGCAATAGACCTAAACAAACATTTCTCAAAGACACGGCCAAGAGTGTATATGAACAGATGCTCAGCAGTAGCAGTCATCAGGAGAATATGGATCAAACCACAAGATATCACTTTTGTTTCTCCGATCAGGGTGGCTATCAATGAAAACTACAAATGGTAGCAAACGTTGGCATGGGTGTCAATAAAGAAAATTTCTCACAAACTCTTGGTGGGATTGTAAATTATTAGTCATGGAGAACAGTGTGAAAGTTCCTCAAAAATTAAAAATGGAACCTACCATATGGGCTAACTAAGAGCAAATAAAATTAATTTCTATGGCCATGAAAATAGACTTAACATGTTGGAGATATTTGCACTGTCAAATTTAAGATATCACTATTCATAACAGAAAAGTGCTGCCAAGTTTGGCATCCATTAGCAGATGAAGGAAGAAGAAATTGAGGGATATTGTACACTGGAATGCTGCTGGAAGAATTTGGACACTTTTTGCTAGTTTTACTATCACATAACCCTTCTCTTACTGTCCTGTTTCTTCTCCCCTTCCTCTAATTCCTATCCCCAGTCCCCAGCACGTGAGGACTTCTGCTGTTCTAGTTTGCTTTCCAATTGCTGTGACAAAACACTCTGACCAACACCAACTTGGAGAGGAAAAGGTTTATTTGGCTTACATCCCCTGGGTTAGGGAGCCCAAGTTAGGAACTCAAGTCAGGAACCTGGAGGAAGGAGCTGAAGCACAGAACATAGAAGAACACTGCTTACTGGCTTGTTTCCCTGGTCCATGCTCAGCCTACTTTCTCATACAGTACAGGACAACTTGCCCAGGGGTGGCACCACCCATAGTGGACTAGGCCCTCCTATAACACTCAAAAATCAAGGAAACAACCCATAAACATGGCATGGCCACAGGCCAGTACAATGAAGAAAACTCCTTAGTTGAGGCTCCTTCTACCCAAGTATGTCGAGTTGACAGATAAACCTATCTGTACAATTGACCCTTTGCCAATTTAACACACAAACACATCAGTATTAAACTACAAGGTCTCCATTTCTTATCCCCAAGGTCTGATGTTAATATCAACCTCACAACATAAAACAGTACAATTTTAAAAGTCCATAGCCCTTTGAAAACTCAAACACTTTAAAAGTTCAGTCTCCTTTTAAAGTCTCTCAACTGTGGACTTCTGCAAAATAAACAATTAAGTACTCTTTTATTTCAAAGGGAACAGGCACACTTAGGCAAAACCTAATTCAGCAAAGTAGCTCAAGGCTGGACATCTAGAATTCACGATCTTCTGGACTCCAAACAGTTTCAGCAGCTCCACTTCTCCGGCTCTGCCAACCACAGCCAAGCTCCATTCCACACCTGCTGCTGCCCTTGGTGGTCATCCCCTGGACCTGGCATCTCTAAAAATCTGCGGTCTTCAAAGAAAATTAAGCCGCACCTTCACCAAATGGGCTCTTCTGGCCTCTCAGGGTGCAGTGCCTCAGAGTGTCTCCATGACCCCGTCAATCCTGGACACTACAACTGAGTTTGCACTCTCAGGTGTGTCAAGTTGACAACTAAAATTATCCAGCACACCTGCCGTAGATAATCTATAGGATCGACATTGATTCTCACTTTTTCACTTTTATTTTTAAAAAGAGCTGAGAATTCTTATTTAGAATTTTATCTTCTTTAATATTGTATTTTATCTCAATATGATTTATATTAACTAAAGTACCCTCAAAGTCCCTTAACTGAGCATAGTGGCCTGTGAGACTGTTTACATTCTATAAGTTTAGCCTTGTTTGAAGCTGGGCGACACTGATGCCAAGCCCTGGAGCCATTTCCCAGCTTTCTCTTCCCTGCCTCTGAAGAGATGAGGCCCTTTTCATATGCTGCCAAGGTTACTAGGACACTTTCATTCTTGACTTTCAATTTCAAATTTGATTTAGAATTCAAACCAATCGGTTTTGAGGTACCTATTACCCTTATGCTTTCAAATATTGAACCAGACAGTGGATTCCTTTTCCACTAATACGTCACCTCAGTCTCCACCAGGGAAAGTTGATTTGATTTTTCCTCCTTCGCAATCCTCTCTGCAGGCCATGTGCTCAGTGCCATGGTCCTCTTTGCCATCTAAGTAGTGTACAATCCACATCAACATCTATGTTTGTAAGTCACATTTTCAGACTCCTACTCACTGGTCTCACTGGCAAAGCTATCAGTGTTAACTGTGTCCTGTACCCTCCCATATGGTGGACAGCTTTGGCAGCACAGAATTATAAAGCCATTTTTCTTAAAAATTTGAAACCAATATTCTCTTGACTCACGCCTTGATTTTTCTACTATGGAAGTTTTATATATCCACTGTGTACTATTTTTATTAATTTGGGGGGGTTATACTTTAAAACATTCTTTATTCTTTAATCACTAATTTTCTGAAACATCAGTAAAAGCTCTTAGGTTATCCTAAAATCTTCCAGGTCCCATTTAGCCCTTCCATTCTACAAATACAAAAGTGTTAGTTGTGGGAAATGGTATGAATTATTCTTTATTGATTTCCTCCCCCCTGTTTTCTCTGTTTGGGAATATTTTGAATCAGATGTTGAACTACGAATGTTTTACTAATTGTTTCATCCTTTTAGTGCTGTTATTTTTATTTTCTTCTTTTATTATTTTCTGTGCTGCGTGAGGACAGTAGGGGCTGATTTCTAAAAAGCTGCTATAATTTTGTTGTTTCTTTTTAATTCTCATTTTCTACTGTATTCTTTTCAGTTTCCCAAAGCTCTTTCTGGAGAGAGAGAGAGAGAGAGAGAGAGAGAGAGAGAGAGAGAGAGAATAATGCATGGAGGTTACCTAATAACTGTCAAGAGACAAGAGTCAAGAGTCAGTTCTAGCCTTCCAACATGTTGAGATAGAGTCTCTCTTGTCTTTTCTGTTGTTTCGCTGCAAACTCCAGGTACCTGGCCCATGAGCTTCCACGATGATTGAGTCACCTGTCTTCACATCTAGGGTTTCCACAGGACTGCTTGATTTACAGATGCACATTACTGCATTAGACTTTCTATGTGGGTTCCAGGGATGCCACCTGAGTCATCAGGCTTTCTCAGATAACGACTTTACTTGTTGAGCCATCCCTCTGGCCCAGCTGCTTTTTTTCTTTTTTTCAGTGAATGGATATGTTGCTTGTCTCTAAGGAAGTTGATTATATATTTGAAGTTTTACTTTATTTTCTGCATTGCTTACAATTCCTGGGTTCCTGTTTAGTACTTTCCAGTTTGATTCCTTTTACCTTAAAGGATTTATCCAGATGGCAAGTGATCCCTGCCTGTCTGTTCCTAATTAAATGTGAGGCACTAAATAACAGATTGGAGGTTTTTTGCATACGCTGCAGTTGGAGGTGACTAAGGAGGATCCCAGGTGTTTCACTAATTCTTCCACTGTTAGTATCTCCTTCTTCCGGGAGGGAGGCCTGGCACTGCTTGTGTCTAGCAATTGTGAGCCTCAGTGCCTGTGATCTGAGCATAATGGATACATACGCATGTACATCATCATGATTCTGTGTGTGGACTTTAATTGTTCAGCCATGCGGACCCTCACTGTTCAGCATGTGGACCCTCACCCTTCATGTAGACCCTCATTGTGCAGCATGTGGACCTTCAAATTCCACTGGGTGAACTTCTACCTTCCAGGCCTCACCAGGGCATCCTTGGGTCTAACAGCCTACTCTCTACAATTCCAAATGACTTCTACTTTACCTTCACTGGGAGTAGAATTTTAATATTCTGCTTAGGTGTTCATGTGTGTGTGTACTACATGAGACAAAGCATAGCCTATCTAGGATTGAACAATATATCCAGATATTGACATGCTTCCAAAAGTGCACACCAATTGCCTTCCTCATTCAAACCACATACATATTGGCCTTTTCACATAGCAGGCACCTTGGATTTCTTCATGGGTTTCTCTCCAGTGGCTTCAGTCCATCTTACTTCCCCCCTTATGGTCACTGACATCTGGGTAAAGTTAATCTTGTCTCAAAAAATTGACTGTCCTTTACTCTTTGTTAACGGCATTACATTTCTTCAAAGAGGATTTTATAGTTAGTCATTTTAGTATGTATGCAAAGTCTGGTCTGTTCTGGTCTACTGTATGTTATCAAAACACCAAAGTTAACTTCTAAAACAGCTGCAGCTGTAACTCTCTCCTTCAACTCTCATCCCCAGTTGTTCAGTAACTTCTTCAATTCAAACACAGGAGGGCATCCTCCATCAGTTCTCCAGACTCCATTCCCCAAACCACAACTTACTTCAGAATATTCTAATGATGAACCTGAGTTCTAATTCCTTTCTTGCCCTATCTAATTCCATTCTTCAATGGCCCAAAATACCCAAACAGATACCATCCAACTGTCCCCTAAAAGTTTTGGCAACAGTTTTTCTAATTTTTAAAAGTAGTTTTAAAATGCTTAACTGGAGCTGGAGAGATAGCTTAGTAGTTAAAAGCAATGGCTGCTCATGCAGAAAACCTGGGTTCAGTTCTTGGCACCCACATGGCACTCCAGTTCCAGGGGATCCAGTGTCCTCTTCTAATCTCTGTGGGCACTGCATAACATGGGTGGACTTACATATATGCAGGCAAAACATTCATGCACATTAAAAAATAATAAATAAATAATAAATTTTAAGTGCTCAACAATACAAATTCTTCATACTCTGATTCTCATCCTCCTCTCAATATAACTGGATTATGAATGATCATGTTTCTGCCCTTTTCAATCAGGAACATATGAACAAGTATTCTCTCTCTCTCTCTCTCCTCTCTCTCCTCTCTCTCTCTCTCTCTCCTCTTCCTATGTACACACACTCACATGTACATATTTTCCATCAGTATTGTCATGTGCTATGTACTCATAGCTTTTATAAAATTATGTATAACCAAAAAAATAGTACTGTACAATAATAAAATTTGTTAGCATTATGTGGCTGATGACAAGAATGAATTGAAACCATCCCTGAGGGTGATCATCAACTGAGCATTGTGATGTAGCTTCTTTCTGCCACATTGTTCCACTCCATTTTCCTTAGCATGATTCAATTCTATCATAGTTTTGTTTGTTTAAATTGCTGTTGTTCTGCAAGGGAACCACTCACTGCTGGTCCCAGTTACTCAGGCCCTTAGAGGTTCAGTTAGCATATGAGGGTAAAGCTTGCCTGGACAACAGGACAAGACCTCTTTCACATCACACTAATTAATTTACCACAAAACAGCCATTTATTCTGTTGTGCCTGATATCTTGGCTCTGCTTCCAAATATACATATGAATCTTGTCCAAACCATTTTCTGTAACTCGCCTTCATTTTGGTAATAAACAAAAATGTACACCTGACACATAATATTCAATTTCACCATCCAAATAAGAAAAAAATTTACATTTTAGATACTTATAAATATTAAGAGCTAAAAGTCAATATTTTGAGAGCAGAATTTTAAAATGCCCTTTATATGCTCATGGTCCCCAGCTAAAACTCACAGCAGAGTTAAGAAAGTTACAGGTTATGAGCTAAATCTACTCACTGATTGATGATAAGAGTACTCCCAAATAGCCACGATATTCAGAAACCTGTAACTATGATGCACTGTCACAATTTAAAACTACTACATGAAAGTCGTTTACTTAAGACTGAATCACTGTGATCTTTCTAAACTTACATTGTGGAGAAAATCATCTCCTAGAACTAGTTATGAAGGTAATTGGGTGAAATCCCAGGAAACTAGATTATCAACAGGGAAACATTGCAACAAATGACCAAAGCATGGCATTTAACAGTATGGAAAAGTCAATCCTAATTCCATATATATATTTTAGCTATAATTTACTGCTTATGTGTAGTAAACCAAAATACATTATATTTTCAAATCAAACATTCAAGAAATAGATTGCCATATTCTCATAGAATTTCAATGGCTACCTATAGAACAGTCATGACACATAGGGTCATAAGTAATAATGACAATATCAAAGCACTGAGTGTCTTTAGTAGGTAATAAAACACTGAATGCACATTCGATAATTCTTCCTAATTTTAGTTTTACTAGGCAGCTCTAAATTAGCTGTTGGTGATGTGCCTATACCATCTAGCAGGTCTGAGCAAAAATACATCAAATTTGATAGCAACCACTCATCCATATTCTGAAATTTTTAAATTTAGATTCAGAATTATTTTTCCTGTGACCATCCAGCTCAGAAACATATTTTACACCTTTTACTTTGTTTTATTCTTCTGTAAACTATTTCATATAAGATCTATTTTCAAACTGGGGAAGTGGCTCAGTGGTTAATAGTACTTTCTGCTCTTGCAGAGAACTGGAGATTGGTTCCCAGCATTACTTCAGGTGGTTCACAACCTCTTGCAATTCCAGCTCATGGGATCCAACACTCACTTGTGATTTCCATAGGCACCTACAACCTGTGATGCATGTAAAGGTCCACAAACATATACGTAAAATGCAAAGTGAAAAAGAAAAGTAACGTGGTTCAGCTCTTGCTGAATAAATCCTTACTAGTATCAGTCAGTTCTCTCTTCCCAATACAAAATTATACACACACACACACACACTCACACACACACACACACACACACATATATATATATATATATATATATACTGTGTAGGGTTGAGAATAAAAAATGAGATCAGATATAAAAAGATAAAGTAAATATTACAAGAACAGCCTTAATTTTGAGAATGCTTGGCAGCAGGTTTATTACAAATAATGGATGTTAAAGTTATACGAACAGTTAACAATAATATTAAGACCTTTAATGAATGGCTTGTAGATCAAAGACTCAAAATCAGTATTCACCAACACTTTGTGCCCTACAAATCAGTATCTAAATAGATTTTTCATAATCCTATTGATTTCAAATTTGAGGAGTTATATTTTTGAGAAATGTTGTGTGCATGCAGTGTTGTTCTTCCAAAGCATGCAAATATCATGCATCTAAAATAAATGATAAAAATAATAACTTTAGTATTTCACCTAGTAACGTATTTGTTAACCAATTGTAAGACAAGCATTATACACATTTTTTGCTGAGTTATATTTTTAAAATTAAAGGTCAATGTAAAATATGAGATTATTTTCTATGAAAATTTCTGAGAATAATTCTAAGCAGGTTTAAATACATTGCTTGCATGAGAGTGCGTGAATCCCCTAATCTTCACATAATTCTTAAACAAGCAACAAACTCATGAGATCTCTAAATCCACAAGACTGTCTATTCATGTTGCCAACAAGCCAGATGGCATTCCAACTTTAAAAACAGGAGAGCATTTTCAATATCCATATAACACCTGCTTGCTCTTGTTATTATATACTTAACAGAGAAACTAAATAAAGGATGCTATTTATGTATAATATATAAGTTTAATGATTCAACTAAGGATATATATGCATATTCTATTGTCTTATTATTATACTCATTTACTGCTTATAAGTATATTGTTATCACATAACATTTTAGATATAGTAGCAATTTCACAATTAAGAATCAGTCACTTACTTCAAGTTTATTTCTTTAAAGTAATAAAAGAGACATTGCAGCATTTCTAAGTCCATTAATTTTGAGAATTTTGAAATTATGTACAAACACTTCCCTAAGGATTTTTGAGGACCCTCACTTTCTTGTCTGTGGAAGATTGTAAAATATAATGAATGACATAATGATACTTTCCATCCATATGGATAGCAGAAGCTTTGTAAACATCAAAGAATAAGCTTTAAAATGAACTGTCTATGAATATGCAGACATCAATATGGATATGAATAGCCTGTCCAGATGCTTTGTTGTATTCTTTATTCCTTTTTAAAAATATTTTCATTTTTATTTATGTATGTTTCTATGTGCATGGCATATTTATGTGGGTACCATTGGAGGCCAGAGAGGATATTGGATCCCTAGGAGCTGGAATTACAAATGGAAGTGAGCCTCTGGACATGAATACTGGGAACAGAATTATGGTCTTCTAGAGGAGCAAATGTAGTTAACCACTAGGCAATCTTTCCAGATCCACAAATTTTTAATTCTTGTAATGTGATTAATTTAATCACAATAGATAGTAAGACAAAGAAATCATGTGAGAGATGTCCTACTGCCATTTAATTTTATGAATCTGCATAATCATTTTGAAGATTCTTTCTGGCGGATTGCTGTTCATCATTTAGGTTCGAACATTCATACTACAAATCTTTGTAATGCAATTCTCTTCATACATAGACTGAGCAGTGATCATTAGGTAAATAGTTAAGATATATTTTACATTTGAATCAATACAGTCATCTTGACCTTAAAAAAATTAGTTACTCTTAAATCCCTTCATTCTAATCCTACATTCAAGGAATAGCTATATATTGTTCAATTTAATCCTCTCTCTCAGTGCTACTTTTACACAAACCCCTGCATTTTGATAGTGCTGTACTTAATAATTCATATCTTACATCAAACAAATAGCTCACAGTAGTTATTTTTTTAAATTTGTTTTACTTTTTAATTATATATTTAAATTGTGCTTTTGCAATTTCATACAACAGTTCTTAATCAAATTTAGATCCCCTCCCCTAGCCATAACTCTCCCATCCCCCCACCGAACCTCATATATTCTGCCATATATGTTAAGTTCTATTCATTCAGGCATTTGTACCCAAATGTCCTTCAGTGTAAATGCATCCACTGGAGACTAGTAAGCCCATCTAGTGATAGTATGTAAGTCATATTCTCCCTCAACCAGCAGCAATTAATCAGACCCAAATAGTTCTCAGTCTAGTGTTGCCTGCCACCTATTTCTCTCCTCCCCTTTGGGTCTTTGTTTAATTGAGCTGTGAGTTGGCATGGGTCCTGTGTTGAATGGCACCATTGCCGCAAGTTACTATGTGCAAGCTTCCAGTGGCCTGGAACCCTCTGCTTCCCTGTATTTATGAACTAGCCCTGGCTCTTACAATCTTTCCACCCCCTCTTCCACAATGGTCCCTGAGCCATGGGTAGAGTTCCATAAGGAGTCCTATCCTTTATTCTTTATTCTGCAGTCTGTTATTCTTGAAAACTCGGCCACTTGTGGCCTTCTGTGTGCACCCACTCTGTTGTATACGTGAGCTTTAGTGGTGAGAGTTGAAAGATGAATTCGTTTTCTCTCTACCCCTTATTCTGCTGTGTTCCATATACCTTAGCTGCAGAAGTTCAGCTGTGGATGTGTAACCTAGTACTGGGCATTTCTCAGACGTATGTTCTCTGTGTCTGATCAGGTGTGCAGTTCTGCAGTAGCCTCCATCTGTTGCAAAAGGAAGCGTCTTTGATGATTGCTGTACAGTATTCTTGTCTGTACATATAAGAATCAATATTTAGCATATGATAAGAAGTTTCATTTGTCTTGAGATATGGAAGAGAGGGTTTCCTCCGGGATCTGTTTCCTCTCCTGAGTTTACAGTTTGGCTGAGTTCCCATGAGTTCCCTCCCATTGGAAGAGCTTTAAGTTCAATTAGATTGCTGTTGATTGCCCCCCAGATAACAGTGTCACTACTGCACCAGTAGAGGTAGTTTGTTCTGCTGGTCGTTATAGTTATTAGGCTTTAGGGCTGGGTTGGACTGTTGATTGTTTTTCTCCCTTGGCAGCTTGCATATCATCATCTAGAGTTATGATAGCTAAATTTCAGTAAGAAGGCTTCCAGGTCCCTTCCTGCTCCATTGTTTCAAGTCCTGTACACCATTTGTCCTGTCCTGGACAGGGAACTGAACCTGGGTTCTCTGGAAGAGCAGTAAATGCTGTTAACTGCTCAGCCAATCTCTCAAGGCCCAAAGTAGTTATTTTTGAAGAATAAAACTTGGGGCTGGAACTATTACTCAGTGTTAAAATTTGCCACATATGTGCAAGGCCCTGGGTTCAGTTCCCAGCTCTGCCAAAAATAAAATTTAACCATTTCATTTCCTTCCTTCAGCACCTCAAAACTACTTCTCTCCACTTATAGCAATAAATGCACTGTGCAATCCCTTTAGGGTCTTGGCTCCTTCACTCTTCACTAAATATATTCTGTCACACTGTATTACATTTCTTACCTGCAAGACACTGATGTTGTAATCCACTAAAGATTTCTTTGCTCCAACTTTTTCTTCAAGTCTAACAGGAACTCTTCCGTACTGATGATGTCATGCCATGAGATAGAGGTTGAAGACCATCTCTAGCTGACACGTCACCGAATCTCACAGAATTGTTTATTTTCTACTTTATTCCTTTGCTTGAAGCTGTATGCATTTTTGATCATTTTTAAGTTTTCTTAAAAGTTTGTAGCTTGTTCATTTAAAGAGATTACCTTGGGCCAGGCATGATAACACAAGCCTTTAATCCCAGGACTTGTGAGGCAGAGGCAGGGTCTCGATTAGTTTAAGGTCAGTCTGCTCTTCATAGTGAGCATCAGGCCAGCTGGGGCTATAGGCAGATCCTGTCTCAATATCAACAAGTCAAAACAAAATTAATGAATGAATTAATTAATTTAATTATTTTGTTTAATTTTATTTAAACAAATTTAAATTAATTTTTCTTGCTTATTACAATGTGTTTTGTACATGCTGAGTTAAACTGATTTGATAAGTGTATGTTGAAAAGAATGTTTTTAATTATGTTAAAAAAGGTACTTATGTAGAATTAGGAGGCCATGCATGCTGGTATATAAACATGTGCTATGCTGAATATAAGGCTTTTCTTGTGTATTTATAAATACTACATGTTCCTAAACAGATATATGTATTATATGCATATATATTATTTGTGTTGGATAGCTTTACTTTTCAATTTGACACACCTGGATTGAGGAAGCCTCAATTGGGGAATTTCCTCCATTTGACTGGCCTGTGGTCTAGTCTGTAGAGCTTTGTTAAGCATTGGTGTGGGAAGACCCAACCCACTCTGGATGATGCCACCTCTGGGCAGTTAGTCCTGTATTGTATAAGAAAGCAGGTTGATCATGGGCCAGGAGAGCAAGTCAGTAAGCAGTGTTCCTCTATGGCCTGCGCTCCAGATCCTGCCTCCAGGTTCCTTCCCTGAATTCTTACTTTGGGCTCCCTGATGAACTGTGAACCTGGAGATAGAAGCCAATAAACACTTTCCTTTCCATTGCTAGAACAATTGTTCTAGAAACAAACTAGGACACTGTCCTTTATTGGTGTCCATGAGAGGTCAAGGTCTCTTGAGTATCAAATACCCTTGTAAAATATCATAATTTGCATATATACTGCATAGTCTTTGAATATACTTTATTTTTCCACAAGTATTTTATATTTAAAAATTCTTGTTTAAAAATTTCATATGTGTTATCTTGATCATATATGCCCCTGTTCCCCACCTCATACTCCCTTCAAGACCTTTCATCACATCTCCCTCCCAATTTCATATCCTCTTGATAATCTTTTATTTATTTATTCAACCCAATGGGTTCAGTTAGTTCTGCCCATATACACATGGGCATAGGGTGATCCACTGGGGCATGTGGAGCTTAGCAGAGCCCACATTATTTCTTATTCATTCTTGTAGAGTTTCATGCTTACAATGTTTTAATAGAACTCACTACCCCCCCACTTCTCTCTCCAATTCTTCCCAGATCCTGCTCCCATGCCCTCCTTCCAACTTCGTGGTCTCTTTGTTTCTTTATTTGCTTTTTATATAACTCATTGATTCAAATTAGTGCTGGCGAGATGCACATGCGTTTAGTACATTTACTGGAGCATGGATGCTCCTACCAGGGGAACACCCCTTAAGAAAACCAATTCTCCCTCCCCAGAAGCCATCAACTGTCAACTGAGCCATAGAGATGGGTGGCAGCTCACATGCTCCTCTCCCCTCCATGCTAGAATGTTGATTTGCTTTATCTTGTGCAAGTCCTGTGGAGGTGGCCACAGTTACTGTGAGTTTATGTGTGCATTGGTTGTCATGTCCGGAAGAGATTTTTTTTTCTCCCCAGTGCTCCCTGGTTTCTGGCTCTTATGGTCTTCCTGTCCCTTTTCCTCTGATGTTTCCTTATCTTTAGGGGGAGGGTATGTGTTAAAGGTGTTCCATTTCGGAATAGCACTCCATAGACATTTATGTAATGTATTGACTAGCTGTGAGTCTGTATTAACCACCATTGATTTCTTCTTATAATTAATACAATACAAATGTGTGTAAATAGTTCTTTGTGAATAATGGCAAGAAAACTCCTTTATGTGTTTGTAACAGATATTTTCCTTTCGAGTTATTTGAATCCATATATAAAGGACTCGTGGATAAATTCCACCAAATGTATAGGTGGAAACAAAATGGATTACTCTCCATTTCTAAAGAACTTGGATATACTCATAATTATCTCTCTCTCTGCCTCACATTGAGGAAGATATTTATCAATGCCTTTCTCCATATTTTTCACACAATTGCAACCTACAGCAGTAACAGATTGATAGTTGATTTTCAACTAATAATATAATTCCTTATCTTCAAAAATCCCATTATTAGGTGTACAATTCTATCATACCCAAAGTACTTACAAAAAACTTGGAAAACTTTTATGGACAAAGAGCAAACAAAGTTATGTTTCTGCAGCTGTAAGTTAAGAGAAGTTTCCAGCTATATAAATTGTTCTGAAAATGGTATTGCTAATTCCTTAGAACTAAAGTGTACTACAAATGTACTGATTCTGTGACCTGTGGAGATCCAGCAATTCTACTGACAATAGGAACCATGAGTAACATTTATCTTTCCTTATTGCCTAAAATCTTTGATGAAGCACTATCAACCTGTAGTGCAGCAAATGGCATTAAAATTTAATTTTAATTTTATCAATCATCTAGGGAGAGATCATATTCTGACACTGGTTTTATAAAACTGTTGAAACTCACTGAAAACAAAGTCACTATAGCAAACAAAAATGTTATGAATCCAAAGGACACAGTAGCAATTTCAAATTTTTTTCCTATGTATTCAAATATCTTTGTATCTATACAAATATAATACAAAACTATAATAATAAAATTTGCCTATT
>NW_008358101.1:245705-273132 GCF_000622305.1 Nannospalax galili
TTTAAGATTTCTTCCATATTTAATTCTTCAGGTTCCTGGTCAGTTACTGCCAGCACTGTTATATAATTATGAAATCCATAAATTTTATACACTTATAAAAGTGTGATGTCATATAGTACTTTATACAACAACTTAATTTTTCTCTTAATCAAATTAGGCAGTGATACAAATGTAAAGTTTTCTATGTGAATATCATTCATCATAAAATTTTGCAAAATTTGAAAATCCAAAACGTGGAGTTGAAACAGTAAAATGTTTTTGTTTTTCTCTTTTAAAAATTTTATTATTAATTATTATTATTATTATTATTAATTTTGGTCTTTTTGAGCCAGAGTCTCCCTATAACTTAAACAAGTCTGGAACTCACTCTGTAGACCAGGCTGGCATTAATCTCATAAAGATCCACCTCCCTACCTGTGCCTCCTCAGTGTTGGGATTAATGGTATGTGCCACCATGACCAGCAAAGTTTTATTATTTTTATTTTATGTGTATAAATGAATGCATGCAAGTGCACCACATGCATGTAGTGCCTGTGGAAGCCAGAAGACAGTCAGATCCACATGAAGGTGGAGTTAAGAATGGTTGTAGCTGCAATGTACATGCTGGGTATCTATCCCAGGTCTTTGTAAGAGCACTACTTGGTTTTAATTGCTGAACCATCTCTCCAACTCTTAGGACCTGAATTTTAACCTATTAATTCTTCTTTTTTCTTTTTTTTTTTTCGGTCTTTTTGAGACAGGGTCTCCTTGTAGCACCAGTTGTCCTGGACTGAGTATATAGACCAGGCTGGCCTTGAACTCACAGAGATCTGCTTGCCTCTGCCTCCCAAGTGCACCACCATGCCCAGTCCAACTTATTAGTTTTTAGCATTTCAAATGTCAGATCATTCTGCAATAAGAGATACACATATTGATTTCCAGTTACTCAAATGCATTGGAAAGTGCATGTGTACATGTATGAAATTCTCAAAGGATAAATAAAAACTATACTTTAAAATAATTCCCTGTCCCTCTATCACGAGTAAACCCTATTACTAAATTAATGGATTATTTATCCCATAATAAATAAAATGCATTTCAGCTGTTATATCCTTAAAACTGAGAACTGCACCTTTAAAATCACAAAGGCATTCATTTCCAGAAATTACTAGAGTATTTTTTAAAATCATGGTTTTTAAAGCTGGTCAACAGGTTAACAGAATTTTAATGGTTCAGTCTATGAAGTAAACTAATTCAGTTTCTCTGACATAGCGTAAAAATAAAAGGTTACAAATGTTAGGCACTGACTGGTTAAGTATACATATTGCAAAAACAATCTCTATGTAATTGACAATCTTGTAACTATGGCTGTTAAATAATACCAATGTCTTATACCAAGTTATAGTACCATTTAGCATGTGGCTAATGTAACTGATGATAATGATATATTCTGGTTGAATCAATAGCTCACTCTGTAGTCAAAAAAATTACCTAACTCCCCTGAGCCTCCATTACTGGTATTTTTATGTGGGCAATGTAAGAAAGTAACAACTATCCTCAAGTATTATGTGAGGAGGGCCTTGGATAAGGCCCGGTTGACTTGAATATCTCATTTAACATCATCTTATGTTTATTGAATTCTGAAATTAAGATCCATTCATTTTTACAGATATTCCAGAATTTTTAAAAAAAGTTTTTTGAATTTTTGTGTATTTCATACAGTACATCTCAATCATCTTTATACCCCATTCCCCCATTGGCCTCCTCCCATAGCCCACCCCCATGGGAATTCATGCATTCTGTCATTTGTGTTAAGGCCTATCATGTAAAGTTAATGTCCCCAAGTGTCCCTCAGTGCAAGTTGATCCACTTAGGTCTAGTCAGTCTATCTAGAGTCCCTCCCTTTAAGAACATCAGCTCTTTCTCACTCAGCAGTAATCAGCTGCCAATAATTCTTCAACTAAGATTGGGGCCTGCTGTTCATTTCCACAGTTCAGTGCTGGATTTTTGTCTCCTTAAGTGTGCATAGGTCTTGTGCATGCTGACACCACTGATGTAAGTTCACATGAGAAGAGTACCAGGAGCCTGTAGGACTATTTCCATATGGTCATGCACCTCCTCCCTGGCTCTTACAATATTTCTGTGCCCTCTTCCACAATGGTCCCTGAGTCCTGGGTGGATGGATTTTTTTAATATAGGAGTCCTGTCCAAGGATCCATACTCTGTTAACTTTTATTATCTACATTTTGGCCAGTTTTGACCTTTTGTGTTCCTGGATCTCTGTTGCATGACGGAGCTTCACTGATGAGAATTGAAAGATGCATTAGTGTTCTCTTTATACCTGTTTCTATGTTCCATGAGCTTCAGGTGTAAAGGTTGCATCAAAGATGTATCACTTAGGCTTGGGTAATCCTTTCACAGATAGTCTCTGTGTGACCAGTTATGGAACTCTGAATAATCTTTGTCTCTTGAAAAAGAAGCTTCTTAGATGGGTGGTGACTGGGACACTTGTCTGTAAATGTAAGGGTCCATATGCTGCATGTAGTAAAAAATTGCATTTGTCCAGGGGTTTTTGTCTAAGATCTGCGATCACTCCAGCTTTGTGGATTTGGATAATTTTACCATACCACAAATGAATTTTCTCCAACTGAGTGGGCTTTAAATCCAATTAGGTAGCTGTTGATTACCCCCAAGATAAAAGTGCCACTACTAAAACAATGTGCTGGTCATTGAGGTGATTTTTCGGCCTTGAAGATGGTGTTCTTCCTTTACCAGCTTGTGTAGTGCTTTCAGGGGAGGTGGTTTCCAGGTCAGTTCCGGCTCCATTGCACCAAATCGTGTTTCCCAAGTATGCCCTGTCTTCAGCAATAGGATCTTACCTTCAAGTCCTGGGAGGCAATCAAGGGCTGTGGCAATAACCTGTGTAATTTTGGGAGTCCCTTTGATTACCCTGGCCAACAGCTCAAAGGAAGGTTTTCCCTGTCTGGCAGTTTTTTGTCATGTAGCCTTCAGCTATATACATGTATAATTATTCATATAGAGTAATTGTATGTGTAATTTTCAGTAAGTTTTGACTAATATGACTCCCTCTGGTTTTTTAAACTAGCTAGGCATTATTTATCACTCCCCCATCTCTCCCTTCCTAATCCTCCCTCCCCATTTAAAGTGTTCCTATTTTCCCCATTTCTCCCTTGTTAATTCCTGTCTGCTATGGTCCTACCGCTCTTGATTTTTTTCTTCCCCTTTATTCCTGTAGTTCCTTGTATAGCCCTCCCTCCTGCCCTCATTGAACTACCCCCATTTTACACATTTCTCCCTTAGTAATACCTGTCTCCTACTATTCTTCTGTCTCCACTTCCCTTTACTTCCCTGGTTCTCTTCCATTTTACTGGTTCCTGCAGTTGCATCAGTATATATACTCACGTATGAGGATTTGGTGCTAGGATCCACAAATGAGGGAGAACATGTGTCTATTGTTTTTCTGAGTCTGTGTTATTTTGGTTAGTATCACAGTTTCTATTTCCAGCCATTTTCCTGAGAATTTCATTATTTCGTTTTTCTTTACTACCGAGTAGAACTAATTGTGTAAATGTACCATATTTTCATTGTCCACTTGTCAGGTGAAAACAGTTAGGTTGCTTCCATCTCTTAACTATTGTGAAAAGAGCAGCATCTATGGTTTTGCAAGTATGTCTGCAATAGGATGAGTCCTTTGTGTATATGCCAAGAAGTGGTATAACCGGGTCATGTGTTAGGTTCATTTTTAGTTTTTTTAAGAATACTCTGTGCTTCTTTCCATAGGGATTTCACAAGTTTGCACTCCCACCAGCAGCAGAAGAGCGTTCCCCTTTCTCCACATCCTTACCAGCATTTGGTTATCATTTGTTCTCTTGATCTTAGCCTGTCTGACTGGGGTTTTAATTTCCATTTCCCTACTTAATAACAATGTTGAACACTTTTTAAGGTGTGTTTTAGCCATTTTTATTATTTTATTTTTAGAGCTCTCTGTTCAGAACTTTAGTGTTTTATTTGGATCTTTTTTTTCTTGATTTTTTTGCTTTTTTGAGTTCTTTATATATTCTGGATGTTAAACCTCTGTCATATATGTCACTGACGAAGATTTTCTCCCAGTCTGTGTGTTTTCT
The DNA here is from genome assembly GCF_000622305.1 of Nannospalax galili. Classification (NCBI taxonomy): domain Eukaryota; kingdom Metazoa; phylum Chordata; class Mammalia; order Rodentia; family Spalacidae; genus Nannospalax; species Nannospalax galili. Next base: position 249,830 of record NW_008358101.1, read on the forward strand.
CTTCATTTTCTTCATTGTTTCTTTTGCTGTACAGACGCTTTTTAGTTTAATGAGTTCCCAATTGTTGATTGCTGACCTTAATTCCTGAGCAACTGATGTCCAATTTAGAAAGTCCGTTCCTACACCTACATCTTATAAGTTATTGCCAATGTTTTCTTCTAACAGTTTTAGAGTTTCAAGTGTCAAATTAAGGTCTTTGGTCCATTTTGAGTTGCATTTTGTGCAAGGTAAAACATGGTATCTAGTTTCTTCTACAGGTGGAGATGCAGTTTTGCCAGCACTATTTGTTAAGATGCTGTCTTTCCTCCAGTGTGTGTTCTTGGCATCCTTGACTGAAATTGGGTGTATTCATTGTTTGTGTCATCAGTTATGATCCATTGAACTAGTCTTCTTTTGTGCCAGTACCTTATTTTTTTTTTATAACTAGAGCTCTGTAATATAGCTTGAGAGATCATACAGTAATCCCCCTGCACTACACTTTGTGCTCAGGGTTGCTTTGACTATCTGGTGTCTTGTGTACACCAATATGAGTTTTAGGACTTTTTTTCAAATTCTGTGAAGTATGTCATGGGGATTTTTATTAGAATTTCAGTATTTATATATTGCTTTTGGTAGGTTGGTTGCTTTCACAGTATTAATTCTTCCAGTTTATGAGCATGGGAGGTCCTTCTATCTCCTGGTGTCTTCCTCAATCTCTGGGGAACAAGATTTAAAATTTTCATTATAGAGATATTTAATGTCTTTGTCAGTCTTATTCCAAATTTTTTTTGGAGGCTATTATGAATAGGAGCTTTTCCCTGTACTCTTTCTCTGATTGCTTATTATTGCTATATTGAAAGGCTGGTGATTTTTTATAGATAATTTTTGTAGCCTGTCACTTTACTTTTACTGAAAGTAATAATCAGTTCTAATCAGTTCTATAGGTATAGTATCATATCATCTGCAAAAATGGATTTTTGATCTCTTCTTTTCCAATAGCATTCCTTTAATTTCTTTTTCTCTTCTTATTGCTCTAGCAAGAATTTCAAGCAATGAGTAGAGACAGTGGACATCCTTGTCTGGTACCTGATTTTAATGGGAGTGCTTCCAGGTTTTCCCATTTAGAGTGATGAAACTTTTCATCAGGAAACACTAATGGATTTAATCAAATATGAAGTTCACCAATTCCTAAAGGTAATAAGTTGACAGTAGGAGTTTTTTATGCTCCATTCATGTCAGAAAGAGTAGTGCATCTTAGAAGAGCATGGAAGAGGTGTGAAATAATTTAAGAAAATTGAGACAATGACCAAGGAGAATCTCCTGTGGAAGGAAATACAAAGGCAAAGCATGATTTGACAATGCAGGTTGTGGAGCTTGATCGGACTTTGGAAAGACACAAGCAGAGAGCATCATGGGAAAAAGGTGTAGAACGGAATTTCACAATTAATAACTAAAACAAAACAATTCACTGTGCTCCTCTAAGTTCTGTTCTATAAAGTATTTGCTATGTTGTAAATGATTTATAGAACGGCAGAGGCTAAAGCTGTGTGCTTTCACACATTTCTGTAGCCCTCTGCCACTGGAGTCTAATTTAAATTTTAGTGTAATTTAAACAGAGTTTTTATGGTTTAATAAAATTTGTACACATTAAAAGGCTATTAAAGTGTTACACATGGTTAATAATTCTTACGAGTTTCTGAAAGTGGTTATTATTAAAATGAGCAAAATTGTTAAGGTCTTTAAACTGCACCGAGACAAAGTACAAAATAGATGTTTAACTGGTCTAGAGAAGGTTATGCTATCTGAATATAAGTGCTTATTTCCTTTTTTACTATATGTGGATTGTAAATTATAAATACTGTGAAAAAATAAATCAGCAATGTATTGTGCTCTGAGGTTGACTTTCCCACTGACCGTGGCTCCTGCTCTAGTGACTGAAAGCCTGTGTGCCTTCTTATGCCTTTGCTTTTCTACCCATGCAATACTTAGATCACTACAAGGTAATTTCTGCTTCCTTCAGCGCTACAATCAAATAAATAATATGAAATAGAAGTCTGACATTACAATTAGGAATTAAATAATCAAATACTATTTTTCTTTAAGATGAAATTTTCAGTTATTTTAAAAAGTAAAATCTATGAATGACAGATTTCAAACGTAAGAGCTGCGAAATGTCATCATCTGGAAGACAGCAATTCTAATCACAAACTCACAGCAGCTGTGGATGGCTGCACTAGAAAGGAAGCCATTGTCCTCAGTAACATAGTCACTGGTGAGTGACTCACCCACAGCTTTACACTCAGACCTTTGTAAGCAGCCCTGGTTAAACCCAGTGGTACACAGACCAAAAGCAAAACCAAAAAACATGAAAGTTAGATGGAGACTTGGTGGGAGGTTAAGGAGGTGCTGGTGTGGGTGAGGTGAGGATAAGAGAGAGTGGAAGGATGAGTGTGACCAGAGTTTATTCACACCTGTGTGAAACTGCCAAAGAATAAATTAATAAAAGATAAGCCAATCTTATGTTTTAAGAAAGTAAATATCAAAATAGGACTCAGATTAAATATCATGAGAGTACAAAGTTTTAAGTTTGGAAAATGATTCTCTTAGTTTGAGGCAACTGATTCTTAGCAAACTGGTTGAATAATACAGGAAAAGTGAAGATATTGACAATGACTCTACAAAGTGAAACTTTGAAGTAAATTTCAGGAAGAAGAAAATCACAAAATATTTACTCCATTTATAAGGTTTTTCTCTTTGGATTAATATGAAAAGCACACAATAGTGCAGCAAATAAGGGAAAACTGGTTGTATTATGATTTGACATAAACATGGATTTAACTTTATCCTTTCATAATTCTAATGGTTTCCCTTGCAAAACATTTCCACCCTGAATATGAGTTTCCCTTCCCATAGACTGTGACACCTGGTATCCATAGTAATGACTCTACTGTGAAGAGTGCAAGTGCCTATAGAAACTGAGTCTCAGCCAGGAGCGGTGGTGCTCACCTTTAATCTCAGCACTCTGTGAGTTCAAGGACAGCCTGGGGCCACAGGGAGACCCTGTCTCAAAAAGACCCCCCCAAAAAAATGAAAAGCGAAAAGAAACTGAGCCTTCCGAACTATCCACAAACATGTTAGATCAACAGTTTAGATTCTCGAGACCAGTGACTCTTACTGAAGTGTAATTTTGATTATTTTCTATAATAAGAGGGGCTGGAGAGATGGCTCAGCAGTTAAGAGCACTGACTGCTCTTGCAAAGGACCAGGGTTTGACTCACAGCACCCACATGGCATCTACAAACCGTCCTTAATGCCAGTTCCAGGGAAATCCGCTCCCCTCTTCTGAACTCTGTGGCATTGCATGACACGGGTGCACCCATATATGCAGGCAATACACTCACACACATAAAATAAAAGTATTAAATAAAATATAAAAATAATAATAATAAAGCCTATACTTGTTCCTGGGAAATGAAACAGATAAAAAAGCAGGCACCTTCAGTGTACATTTCAATGGCTTCATTCTTGAAGGTCAGCCACCTAGGCCATGGATAAGAATTCCCTGAAAGAAATATATATAAATATATAATCTTAAAGTGCTTTCTTTAAAAATACTAAAAGGTTGTATCAATACACACTGTAGCTTAATGCTCATTTATTCTATGAATGTCTTTTAGTTGGACAAAATAGGCTTTTAGTGCAAACAACCAGATTTATAGTGCAACATCCATCCATTGGGAAAGCACTTGTGCTGCTGCTGATTCAGAGCAGACACTGTATTCTGACTATAAGTGTGTTTGCAATGGTCATTGTTATAATTGTTTCATGTATGTACTATTTGCATTAGAGACATTTTTATAAAGTTTTAACAAATCACCACAGTACAATAATCATAATGTATTTGAAAAATTAAGAACATATAGAAGATAATTGAATTGTAAGTGTATGTGTACAAACACCATGTAACACACATGTGCATATTCTTTCTTGAGGGTCTTGTGAGACAATGTGCAACTAAAATATGGATATGCATTATGAAAAGTTACGTCTTGCCATGTATGGTGGTGCAGTAGGGAGGCAGAAGCAGGTGATCTCTGAGAGACGGAGGTGAGCCTGGTCTACACAGTGAGTTCTAAGTCAGCTAAGGTTACAAAAAGTTAATTTTTCTGAGATTATGTAAAGTTGACTTCTGTGTGTACCTTGCTGTGAATATACATTAAATAAGATGATGTTCCAAGAGCAAAAGAAGTAAATGAGAAAGACATAGATACTGAAATACCCCAGTGGCAGATGGTTGATACAAGGTAGAGTAAATGATCTTAAAGAAAAGCACAGAGCTGTAAGAAAAGATACCTTTCAATAGTAAATAATTTTATAATAAAATATATGGGATAAAGTAACAAAATATTTTGACCTAATTGAACCAAGAATTTAAAGGAATTCCATCCTGCCACAAAGGAGACTGTTTTGTTTATTCATTTATTTTTTTTAGTATTTTAATTTTATGTGTATGTGTGTATTGCCCTGCATGTAGGTAAGTGCACCCATGTCATGCAATGCCCACGGAGGACAGAGGAGGCTGTCGGATCCCCTGGAACTGGAGTTACAGACAGTTGTTAGCTGCCATGTGGGTGCTGAGATTTGAACCTTGGTCTTCTGCAAGAACAGTCAGTGTTCTTAACCTCTCAGCCATCTCTCCAGCCCCAGGAGACTTTTTTTTTTTTTAACTAAGATTGATTATTATTTTATAAATTATCAAATAGTGACTACATTTTCAAATGACTAATTTTTTAAAAATTTATTTATTATTATTTTAACAGAGAATATGGTAGAGGTTTATTTACAGAGAAGTCGGTGCCCCACATTTATGGCTATGCCATAAAATCCACACTCAAATACAGATCCTGTGACCTGTTCACAGCCCCCAAAAATGCTGAAAGAGGAGCCTGTTGGTGTTCTCAGCATAAATATATATATATATATAGAGAGAGAGAGAGAGAGAGAGAGAGGAATATATATAAATATATATCCTTTGCCCCTCACCCTACATGCAGCTAAGGTCAATTGATTGAGTGGGGGGCGGGTAACTGACTCTCCGCTCAACTCCTTGATGAGCATGGGAAGGAGGTGTCACTGTAGCTTGCTGGCATAGTGGTTGGAGGACATTTCCAATTAACACTCCACCCCTTCCCCTGACTCCTACATTCTTTCTACCAACCTCTTCCACAAAAGTCCCTGAGTCTTGGAGGGGTGATAGGTGTGGGTGATCTTCTTCCCATTGTGGGCAGGCACTGAACTTTCTGGTCTCTGCATCATCTGTTTTCCCTGGGCTGCTGGCCAGTTTCAGTGGGATTCTACCTATTATACAAACAAACACAGCAAAAGCAAGAAGATCTAAACAATGACTGCTGTACTACTTAACCTGTGGGTGTAAACACAAATGCTTGGTCAGTACTTTTAAGTGCATCATTTCCATCTAACAAGCAATTGCAGTGACTTCTCACTGGGGCCTATATTCTCCCCTGCCATAGGGTGTTCACTGGGTCTACACTACCAGATGTGTGTTCCATCCCTAAGAATGGGCATGTTATCCAATTGAAAATTTGCTGGTTGTACCCATACTAGTTGCTCCACTACTGCACCAGTAGGAACATCTTGTTTGGTATGTTGGTAGTCCAACACACAGGGTCCATCGTTGAGAATTATAGGGGACTCTCTTCCCCTAGTCATGAAAGTCACCCATCCAGTGGCAGGGAGTTTCCAGCTTAGTCGAAGTTTGGTTTCTCCCTCTCCTGCACTCACATAATGCAGTGTCTTCAGCAATAGGGTTTGTCTGTCCACTTCTGGTGTACAACCAACCAACATCATTGGCAATGGTCTTTATTGTTTTGAGGATATCTAGTGTCCCTCCTGCAACAGCTCATAGGGGCAAGCCACTCGTGGCACTGGGATTTTCATTTAACAACCATATTGCTTCAGGAAGGGCTTTCTTCCATCCCCATAGGGTTCTAAGGTTCCTTTTCTGCTTAAGACTTTTTTTTTTTTTACTGTCTATCTGAAGAATTTTTTCCCCATTATTCCCATAGTTCTTTGTACAGTCCCCCTTACCCCTACCTCTCCCTTAATAACACCTTTCTCCTAGTATTCTCTCTTGGGTTCCTTCTTTCCCTTCACCTCCCCATTTTCCTTCCATATTCCTGGTCCCTGGAGTTGCATCTGGATATGCACTCACAAGGATTTGGTGCTAGGATTCTGAGTCTGTTACTTTGCTTAGTATAACAGTTTCTAGATCCATCCATTTACCTGCAAATTTCATTATTTCATCTTTCTTATGCTGAAAAAACTCCATTGTGTAAATGTACCACAGTTTCATTAGCCACTTGTCAGTTGAGGGGCACTACCATCTCTTAGTTACTGTGAAAAGAGCAGCAACAAACATGGTTGTATAAGTGCCTCTAGAATAGGATGAGTCCTTTGGGTGTATGCCAAGGAGTGGTATAACTGGGTCTCAAACAATTAACTTTTATATCTCCTATATAATCATGAAAACAAAGGAAAGGAAAATTCTTTTTTTGTGAAATTAAAAAATTATATACCTTAAATAATACTTGGATCAAATACACTGATGATGAATTTGAACTTACAACACATAATTGAGTTATATATAAACAAATGAAATTTTATAGCATATTAAGTACCAAGCAGGTACATATTTCAATAACAGAAATGAATCTATAACTATCAATTATGTTATAATGTTATATATTTATAAATCATTCTTTGATGTGATCTCTAATAAATACTATAAAATCCACTTCTATAAAAGTTTGAAATTTTTTTGATTAAATAGGGATAAAATTGGAAAACCAATACCTGGAATTAGCACAAATACATGTCAGGTAGAAGAACCAGGCACCATGCTTTGCAAATAATGATTTCAATGTTGTGATTATACATTTTAAAGATGAAAATTTACTTGTAAACTTAAAACAAATTTGTATATATTCCTAAATATATTTGTATTTACTTAATTTTGTAGTCTAAAGTGTGCACAGGCCCATCAACACAGATCCCTCCTTTCAGATGAAGAACTAAACTCACTTTAGGTTCAGTGTGATTATCAGTGGTTTTTTCACAATATGTGTCAGTATATTCGTGTAAAAAATGCAAATAGGTCCACGTCCCTTTCATTCATGTAAGGAGTTAATATTCAATATTAAATTAAGAATTAGAGAAGAAATTATGGTTAATAGTAACCACAGTCACCATTTAATTAAAATTACATATTTCAGGGCAGAGAGATGACTCAGTGGTTAAGAGCACTCATCGTTCTTGCGGAAGAACCAGTTTTGATTCCCAGCATCCACATGGTGCTAACAACCATCTGTAACTCCATTTCCAAGGAATCCAATGCCCTCTTCTCTCCTCCGCTGGAACTGCATGACAGGGGTGCACTTACACATATGCAGGCATAACACTCACACACATAAAATAAAAATAATAAAGTTTAAAAATTGTTTTTCTTGACTACTAACATGCACAAGACTTTTGGGCTTCATACTACAAAGAAGACATGTGTGTGTATCTATGTAATAAAGGTATGAATCTAACTATATATATATTAGTAAGATGATACGTGAGCATTATGTCATATTTCCTTATTGTAAGAAACACAGAGATAGGGGCTGGAGAGATGGCTCAGCGGTTAAGAGCACTGACTGCTCTTACAGAGGACCCGGTTTCGATTCCCAGCACCCACATGGCGGCTACGAACCGTCCTTAACTCCAGTTCCAGGGGAATCCGAAGCCCTCTTCTGACCTCCGCGGCATCGCACGACACGGGTGCGCTCACATACATGCAGGCAATACACTCATATACATAAAATAAAAATAATAATAATAATAAAAAAGAAACACAGAGATAGAATGGTAGATTATAGATAGATAGATGATAGATAGACAATTGATAGATAGATAGATACATAGATGATAGATAGATAGATAAATGATACATAGATAGTAATACAAGATTGATACATCTTACTTCCCAATGTTCTCTGTCAAATATTCCATTCCTTGACTTTTCAGAAAATGAAGTCATGAAGCTTTATTAAAATATGCACAAGGTCAGAGAATTGTTCTTTCTTTTTATTGTGCTAAAGCAAATTTCCCCTATAGACAATCAAAATGAATCACTGACCTTTCATATTACCACATATCCAGTTTGCCAGATATAGCCCAGCTTTACTCGGCTGCTTTTCTCTGATAATGACATGAGGGCCACGGTTTTCTGTGTCGGGATTCTACATTTCACCATATGCCTTGAACAGATCACAGTTTTCCTAAATTCGTGTCATAAATCTGAAATATCTTTTTTATCTGAATTCCCCAAGAATTTGTCCAAAGTTGTGTTCGTTTGGCACCTGTAACCCAAGAAGTTCATGGGCTTTGAGGAGTCAGAGGAACCAAGATAATATCTGTCTCTTTTTAAACTTGAAAATATTTTAAAACTTTTTTTCACTTTTACTCCTTCATTAACTGACATGTCTATTATATAACAACTGTATTTGTAAAATGACAATTATATCACTAACTCATACAATGTAGGTAACAAAAGTAAAGCTCTTCTTACTTCAGCAAGGTCAATTGTTCAGTCAACGCCATCTTTCCTTCTCTCTTATTTGGAAAGCTTCTATTTTGGTCATTTTGTCCCTGCTTTCATTGAGATATGAAACTCTTTGTGGATTTCTATTATATATTATGACATGTTGGTTATAGGTTAGGTTTATTATGTGCACTTATATTGTACAAAACACATAAAAATATAATAGCATGGTAAGAATGGTATGACATAATTTCAAATATAAAAATTGAAAACAATTTGTACCAACAATTCTAAGAAATAATATTTTGAAGGCAATGGTATCATTGGTAAAACTTGACAAATTTATTCTCAGTATACTCTCTACTCAAAGAATTCTTGATGACTACACATAAACTTGAATATTTGTGTGTCATATTATTACATCTCTATAGATTATTCTATTACATTATATTAGTCTCTATTAGTATTATACTATATCTTTTAGCATTAGCATCTATTATACTGTCTACCCAAAGGTTTCTTGATGACTACACACAAATCGAAATAATTAGTGTCTCAAATTACTACATCATACAGATAATTTTTTACAAACATAAAATACTTTTTCTGATTTTACCTTGAAATGTTATCACTTCAACAGAAAATATATCTTTAGTATTTTACCTTGAAAAGCTATGATTATCTAGAACTATTACTAATTGATACCAATTCTAATAATGAATTATTGACTTAAAATATGTTCAAAATAAAGGCTAACAATAACACTATCACATTCACATGTTGCATCCAAGGGAAAATTAGCAGTTTGTCAAAATTACCAGAAAGCTTAATTAGTGTCATTTTCAGTAACAAATGGAATGTGCCTTTGCATATGAAGTTCAAGTGACACTGGAACCCAGATGGTGGTCTTTTACACTCACCCAAGTGATATGACTAAATGCATATTGCTGTAAACAAAGGTCATTCTGATGTTTGTTCCAACTTTACTGAAAATGTGAACTCTATAAGGATAACCAAAGACACTCAGCAGACTTCCTGAAGGTTCTGCAGTGATTTTTGCAGAATGTAAATGCAGAAATCCTCAGGGAGTGGCACGGAAATAGTATGCCTCCCTCTGAGTCCTATGGCTCAGTATATATAGAATGATTTATTAGAAAGCATTACATAAACTAATTGAATTATTCCTCCCATGGGAAGAAAGGGAAAGTATTCAGACTGCTAATAGTTCTGTATCTAGGGTTTACAAGCATCGTCTACTAAATTAATTAGAAGACTTAATGGGAAGTACAAAAGCAATTTCTTTTCAGAGAAAATAAAAATGTCATTTAAAGTTGTTCATCATTCCAGGTTCAAAAATTAAGGAAGATGGTTTTTGTTTTGTTGTCATTCATAATACTTTCTTATATTCTATTTTATATAATAATATGCTTCCCAAGAAGAATCCACTAATGCAATTTCAGAAAATGGCAAATATAGTAGTCCAGGTTGTTTAAAGAAAGAGAATCTATGACCAATGCTACTGATCCCCAGATTGCCCTAGGATCCAGAACAGTGTCCAGACACCATTCCAGGAAGTGCACAGGAATGGTAAAATATCAGCATGAGGCATCACTGCCTCAGCATGGGATGCCTGGTTACAGGGAACTACAAGCTTAGCCATGGCACGCGACAGTTATATAACAGACTGAACAACTGTGTTCTCTCTATGAGATATTATTTGGATCCTAAAGTTTGTTCTGAAATCTCTAAAACTTGTAGATAAATATTAAGTTATCATCTGGGGTGATATTTACCATAGATATTACCACATAACATTCTATTTTTATATTTTTAGAATTGCTGTAAATGTTCAGTGGAATATTTTCTCTGAATAGGGTCTTGAAGGGAAAACAAAATTATTTAAGCAGATACAGGGTCTTGTTCTATATGAAGTCTAGAAGTGACATTTGTGTCCATAGATCCCTACCTTCCCCACTGAAAGGCATATTAAACTTTTCAGGATTGTGTGAAATTTGTGTAGCTCTGAATTAAAACTACTATTGTAGCTTAGTGTATCTGAAACTTCAATTGTATATTAACACACTCAGTACCTTGTTAAATTGGTGATTAAAATTTATTTAGTTGTGAGCCTGATTTATCCCCATTGGTTTTGACACATAGTTCATGGACTGGATATTGAGTGGAAAGAATGCAGTCTAATTATTTCACTCCCAAGCATGCGGATGAAATCAAGTATATTGGATTGACTTTTCTTATATATATTTGACTTCTCTTATAACAAGACTGAAACAGAGCAAAACCATAAAGACACCAAATGTCCTTCCTGCCTGCCAAACTCCTTACTGAACTATCAAGTCTTGCCTTCTCATATGTATCTTCTTACTAGGAAAGTGCACTATGAACATGTATATGGTAAAGGTGTAGAATATATAAAACATATTTACAATATGTTTTTCATCTTTTGCCTTTAGTTTTCTTTGACATTTACATGTACATATTTGTGGCTGATTGGTTGTAAGGGTATAGATTTGTTTGTTTTGTTTTGTTTTGTTTTGATACTCACCTAGTCCGACACAATATGCCTTTGTAAATAAAATGCAGCTTTGCTTTATTGCAGCAAACATAACAAGATTATGGAATATCAAAATTGGAGCTTTCTCAGGAAATCTTCATTTTGTATTTGTTTATTGAAAGTGTATCTGAATAATCTTGTTGAAAAGTAGGTCACTAACATATAAGAAAAAATATCATGATCCCAGAGACATCGTAGGATGTAAAATGAAATGACAGGAAACAGGAGCACGTGAAGACTGAAACTATAGACATCAAATTCATAAGAAAAACCAGGATTTTTGAAAGGCAATGCAGATATTAATCTCCATTAAAAATTATATGTATACTTATTTTCTCAGTTTAAAATAATTGAAGTTTGAAGGAATCAGAGATAATTAATTTAGTAATTCAATTAGGTAGCCAAATTTAGCATTTCTGGATGGATTTGTTAGGCAACGCCTGGGCAAGATTAGAATTTGTATCAGTGGACTCGACAAACAAGAGTGTGTGGCCTTCCAATACTTCCAGGCCCTGAAACAAAAGTCAGGGGAAGGAGCTGGCCACCCCTTCCCTTGACAGTTTGAAGGACAAGTCTCAAATCATGTTTCTCCATCTGCTGCACTGCTTCTCAGACCTTGAGAATTAGATGGTACTGTGATGAGTCCTGACATATAATAAGATACACCGACTAGCGTGACATTAAGAAAAACTTAGTATTACAAGATAGGTGGGCTTGAAATTCTTCAAATGAGGTTAGAACAGAAAATGCAATTTCTAGTGACCTTAACCAATATGTTCTCACTACCACAAAAGCAGTGATAGAAACATGCCTTTATATTGGGCACTCAGTATGTATAGATTACAACAAGAGAACAGACATACAGGAACATACTTGTAGTCTGTCAAGAGTGTGAAGCAGGAAATCTTAAAGAGAGGATCATTCTGGGCTATGCAGCGAAAACCTAGCTCAACCAATTAATCAATCAATCAATCAATTAATCAGTAAAAATTCCCAAATAAAACAAAGCAAAAGGAGTAAAAATCTAGGGAAACACATGAGCAATTACAGATATAAATAATTCATACCCTCCAAAATAATAATAATCAGGTTTTTCATTTCTGAACAAATACACAAGTAGTAGATTCTTAAAAGATAAGCACCTATGACAGAGAAGGAACAAAAAGGAAACACACACACACTCAAACACACACACACACACACACACACACACATGCAAATACAAACATGAGCAGTAAAAATAATCTTAAAGTAGTATTGGTTATTTCCTGTTGTGAAGTAGGACATGTTTAATTCTAACTTTCTACATTTGAAATACAAAAATATTTTCTAGGAGAAATACATCTAAAATTTACTAAATACCCAAGAAACTGGTGCTGTTGAAACATAGAACTTATGTACAATAGAATATTAATAAGAATAAAGTAGAACTAGACTCTTACTGTAGAGTAATTTTAATGATAAATTACACGAGAAAGCAGGGCACCCAGTATGGAATGTAAAGAACGATCTCATTTGTGAAACCTATTATGTTTTTAAAATTATTGTGTGTATTAGGATATTGCCTGCATGTGTGTAAGTACACTTGTTTTGAGCAGTTCCATGGAGGTCAGAAGAGGGCATTGGATCCTCTGAACTGGAGTTACAGATGGTTGTTAGCTGCCATATGGGTGAGAATTAACTTGGGTCCTCTGCAAGAGCAGCCAGTACTCTTAACCACTGAGACATTGCTCCAGCCCCAAAACCTATTATCTGAAGGATGTGTTTGTTCTCTACATTGATTTATAGGAAATCACTCGACACTTGATGCATTCCACTCAAGTCTTACTCTAAAACATATTCTGATGCGCTCATTAGTTAATTGAAAAGAAACAAAGAACAGTTGTTGAGTATGATCTCAAATATGCCACAATGTCAGTAAATTTAGATTCAGATCTTAAATTTACTAAGATAGATCCACTATCAGGATCCATCCAATATCAGGATCCATCATATACTAATAGAAGATAAACAAAACACAGGAAAAAGTATAGTATGTACCATATCCCCCCACAACACAAAAACTCCTCCATAACACACAAAGTTAATAATTTCCTTCCAATTCAGAAAAGTTCCTTTAATTTTTCTTCTGTATTGTTCCTTCGTGCTTATGTCTATGGACTGAATTATGAAATAATAAATTAACAAATGAAAACTGTTAGGGTAACTTTTGCAAAAGTATTTAAAAAACTGTTGGGAAAATTGACAATACCATTAAATAAACCTATCAAAGTAGATAATTAGGCTTCTGTCTTTTATCATTCATAACTATATTCATTGTACCCTAAAGTACCACAGGTATTATTATCTACAAAATTCAGTACATGAGTATATAAAATATAACTGGTACATAAAAGGAGGCGAATCAAATCACAAAATCATGAGAAACTGGCAAAATAAATATAAGAACCTCACAATTTACAGCTAGTTTAAACAAAAACTTCCTAGGGTCTAGAATTTGTAGTTTTTAGAAACTAATTAGTTGATTTCATCCATAATTTAAAATAATATATGCAAATACAAAAGGAAACAGAGAGTAGGTCACTATGAGCAAACCCTATGAGCAAACAAAGTGCAAGGAAACATAAACACACATATAGAGAGGTGATTCATCTCGGCAGTAACCTGGGAAACTGTATTAGAAAAATCGCACGGTGCTTTTTCTTTAGCAAATTATTCAATACTTTTAAAAAATGACTTCATTTAATCAAATTTATGGAAACTGGCCTGCTCATATTCTCATTAGGTAAGTGTGTGGTTTTTCAGCGTTTATTTGGAACTCTTAGAAGGTATTAGAAAGAATGAGTCACTGAGGAATGAAGATAATCAATTTACATTAAAATAAAGAAATGCTGAAAAAGACAACTACAATCATATTAAAAGAATTTGAGCTATTCTCCCAGTATTGAACGTATGTGTATGTGTATGTGTATGTGCATATAGGCATATATATGTGTGAAAGAAGTGTTTACTTGTTGCTACTTTAATTCAAAAGAAAGAACACGGTTTTGCAGTACCAAGAAATGTGATATTAGGGAGTACCATAGGCAGTGTTGCAGTTGTGCAAATAAGATATATAACTCACCTATTTTTAATGAGAAAATTTACATTTCCTTCTTCTCACAAAGAATAGCTTTCCTTGCCTGGAAGCTTTTTAAAATTAATCTATGTCAGAAATGTGCTAATTGAGTAACTTGCATTATCTAATTTAGTCCTCAAAAGAATTAAAGAACTAATTACTTAAGATAAAATATGATTTCAGAATAAAAGTAATTCTTCCAAGGCTACGTATCAGGTAAGTAGTAACACAGAAATTCAGTTCTGCTTTGTCCAGGGTGTGTTTCACTTTCCCTGTGAAAGGGCCATTTTCGGAGTACCTACAATCTTCTGTGTACATCTTCACACAATGACCATTTGATGTAAGAATTATTATAGCCATCCTTTACTGTTGAGTGAGACACAGAGGATTTAAGCCAAACACCTTTTGTTTTACAGTGCCATGGAATGAGTAGGTTTTTGTCAATGTCAGTCAAATAGGCTTTACAAGAAATTTGCATTGGTACAGGAAGGCCCACAGGTGTGTCATTCACTAAAAGTGGTCTCTGTCTTTAGGAAACAAGAATTTCTCCACAGAAAGAGACATTCCACATAAAATACTGCATGACAACTATACCATATAAGACTCTTGAATATTAGAAAACAGAATATCAACACAGATGTCGCCTTTAGCTTGGAGCAGGCATACAGCACTTATTTTGTTGTAAACCTGATAAATGCAATCCTATCTCATCCCTATACATCCACAGACATCTCTACATGCTAAAACTACAGAAGCAGAAGCCAGCATGAGTCCTAAGCCATAGAAGCTCCTTATAATGACAGCCGTATCCAGCGCTTTGTTTAGAAGCACTTGGATTACAAAAGTTCTGAATCACAAGGCATAAAGAAGGACATAATTTACAAGTATCTACGATTTTTAAATTTGTTTATAGCATCCAACCAGAGAGAGCACTTGAGTCATGAGAAACTTGGAGGAAGAGCAAGATGTTTGCCCTTCACATGTAACATGGCTTTTAAATATAATTTAAATATAATATAAATACAAAATAAATAGTTGTAAAATTTATATTAATGTTGATCTCACGTCTTTCACTAGTCCATCCTACCTCACAGGAACATCTATGTTTGATAATGAGATCTGCACATATGAAATAGGAATCTGTTTATAAAAGTCAACCACAAGGCATAACTAAAGAGTTTCACCACTGAAGCTTTTCTTTTCTGGTTCAGTTGGAAAAGATAAATACCCTCCCAGGAGGCACCCAAGGCAGGGTCTATTCCTATTTCTTGTCCTTGAAGGTGATTTGACAGAAAGAATGGATCAATTTTCATTTTGCCAACATCCCTGTGGCAAAGGAAAAGAGTTCCAGTTCTAAAGGTTGGACAGTGTGTCCGGGGCTTATGTGTGAAACCAAAGTCAGCTATGCCTAACCGCATTGCAGTAGGATATTTACCTTAATTCTCCCTTTTCTGCATACAAAGTTAATGGCAGCACTAGAAATATAAAATAATGCTGCAGAAGGAGACAGATACCTCTGTGATATAATCCTTTTTTACCCGATCCTTTAAAAACATTACCATTCCAGGTACATGTAAGCTAATCGCATATTTCTGCATAGGAGGGTTATTATACAGTTCCACAGGAACATCAAATACCTTCTATGCAGATATGACTGAAAGAACTTCTCAACTTAGGATCGTTTAAGCAGTGTGTGTGGCATTAGCTCTCCACTGAGCAAATAATAGAATGTCTCATCATCTTACCGGCTATCCCTGTTATTGTGAGTAGTTACCTTTAAGCATATTAAGGTCTAATTAATCTGCATTTATTGAAAATTACTTTATGCTAATGAACAAGAATAAAAGAAGTGCAGCGATAACGTATCAGCATATTGCATTAGTTAAAACAGGGAGCATCTGTCATCTTAAGTGTACTAAGCTCTTGTTTTATGAAAGAGCATAATTAAAATAATCTTTATCAGCTTTCCCTTGACAGTAAGTCTTAAATATTGTGAGTTAAATATATTTTCATCGAGTTAATAATAGAAAAATAAATATAGAGCTATGTTTTGTGTAGATGAGAAATTCTGAAAGTCATTTTCATCTGTTTCATAGTGTATCCTGAAAAACCATTCCTTTTCAGCCATAGATATAAAGACTGATGACATCCATTGAGCTCCATCTTACAGACAGGGCTCTGAGATGCATTCATCTCTAACCTCATCACAACACCTACAGTGGAAGAGACAGGACAGAGACAAAATTCTGTAAAGGAAAAATAAAATTACAGAAGTTTTGTCATTATGGTAAATATCTCCCTAGAAACTAATACCATCTCCTCCCAATAACAACATGGCATCTTCTTGAAAAGAACATTATTCGCTAACATTGAATGTGTTTATAGCAGCTTAAAATATGAATTTAGTGTGTGAAGGAAAAAAAGCACAGGCATAATCTACTTAAGAGACTTCCTTGTAGTCTGAGGAGTATTTGGTAAGAATGCTAGTGAATAAAGAAAACAGCAGTGAAATGAGGAACATAATGGCTCCAAGAGAATGAATACATAGGCAGGACCGTGTGAGGAACCTTATCACACACAATGAATATTTTCCAGATTTTTCAGTGCTTCTATATTTTCCTAAAATTCTGAACTCAGAACTTGGCAAGTAAGAAAGAAAGTAACTGAAGATCCTAGAAGGTGGTGACATGGCTGTGGCCATGTGAGCAATGCTGTCAGTGGGGAATCTCCATGCAAGGACTTAAAACATGACTCCATGAAGAAGATGTTTTTCACTTGTTCCCCATGGCCATGGAGGAAGGTGTGGAAACAGCAGACACCAAGAAAGCCAACTGGACCCTAAACTATGAAAGGGAATACTCTCAGGTCTAGTCACCTGCACCCCAGCAGGTACATCCACCTCCCAGGGGCAGAGATATGCAGAGGCCTGGCCAACCCCACCCCCACCCTTTGGGCACTAGCTTCCTGCCCTGAAATCTTGAGTGGAGACACCAAGTGGTAGGCACAGTCAGAAGATGGTTGCAATGCGTCCACTCCAGCTGTACAACCCACAGTTGCCCCTCTCCTGCCAGGGGCTGGGTCTGTGAGCAGCCACAGCATATAGCACACCCATCATCGGCCCAAGCATCATCGTCATCATCATCATCATCATCATCATCATCATCATCCAGTGGCTGTCAAGTCCTGGCAGCAGTCCTCACCTCAGCAGCAATAGGAGCCTGAGAAATCTCCAGATTTCAGAAAATAAGTTAGAGGATGCTGGTATAAAGCTGTTGTGTGAAGCTGTGAAACATCCCAACTGTCACTCAGAGAATTTCAGGTTGGAGGCCTGTGAGCTAACTGGTGCCTGCTGTGAGGACCTTAGATCCTGCTTTTGCCCACAGTAAAACCCTGTGGAGAGTCAACCTGTTGGAGAAGACCTTGGATCATAGTGGGGTGATGTGCTGAGTGAGGCCCTGAAACAACCAAAGCGTAACCTGCATGTACTCAGGCTATGAATAACTGACTTTGATGAGGAAACCCAGGGGTTTTTTGATTACTAAGGAAGAGAGAAATCCCTACTTGACTTTCCTAAGCACTGTGAAAGAGAAACAGAAAACAAGTATGAAAATCCATTCCAAGAAGTCTGGGTGTATTCAGATCCAAAACCAAATGCAAAGGAAAGGGAGTGGGCCTTTACAAAGCATAGTGTGTAAGAATTACAGATCACAGATATTCTAATAAGCTATGATTTATCTGGCACCCAGTGTGTTCTATGAGGTAGATGTTGTTTTTTCATTTGTGATAGAGGACATCAAGTTGGGAGGGATAAGGTGCGGTGGGGGTCTGAAGATGATCAAAATACATTGTATGAAATTCTTGAATCAATTAAAAAAGAATGCTGGTGAAGCAGTAATATTTATCTTAAGTTGTCAGTATGAATAATAATTTATATTTTTAAAAAAGCCTGGAGAGCCAGGACAGCTGGGGCTACAGGGAGACCCTGTCTCAAAAAGACCAAAAAAACTTTTTTTTTCTTAACTGTAGGAATTAAGAGAAAGTGAAGTTTTCTAAAGTTAGTCTTGTTAAGTCTATTAATGGATTGTCTGGGATTTGTAAATGGACCCTAAATTTGTCTAAATACCTGGGGTTTTCAAAGACCAAGTTTGAATATTCATTAGGCTACTTCTGTGCTCAACTAGGGGTGTCAAGGGAAAAATTAGGCAATAGTCCATGCTAATTTGGAAACATGTTTAGACAGGCAATGCTTTATAATAGGAAACATCTAGAAACAACACAAGCAGAACTAAATGGAAAGCAAGACTGTGTTTCAGGTTTTGCCTGCCTGGAACATTAGGATAAGTATAGAATTATTGTGAAATGGTTAGAGCAGTCCCTTAGTCCAATGCACACAGTTGAGCTGAACATCTACTAATAAAAACTATCATTGACTAAGCACCTACTAATGCACTAGACTTTGTGAACATTGTATTTAAAATCATCAAATTTGAATGTGAGTCTCATTAACCCCTATGAAAAAGAGGAGTGGTATAGTCAGAAGGCATAACTAATGTTTCCTGATCACTTAGAAACAGATGGGGATTCAAGTCATGTTCTTTCTATTTGACTATCTCAACATAGTTTTAAATTATCTACTTGCAATCACTGTGAAAAGTTAATTGTTGCAATCATGTATTGCTAATGATTAAAACAGTAGAAACTAGTAAACAATCTTGGCTCTTGACTGGGATGAAGCTGAGTGGTAGAGTGTCCATTTAACACGTGTGAGCTTTTGGTTCAAAGTCTAAAACTGCCAAAGAAAAGAACCCAAAGAAATATAAAGACATGAGTTCTGCAGCTTATTGTGTAAGTGTAGTTGAGGATAAAGAGAAATAAACACCTCTGAAAAAAAATGAAAACAATAATAGTTGTTACATGAATGCTTTACCACATACTAGATTTCAGAGGATTATGACACAGGTTTATTTTTCATTTCCATCACATGCATAGGATGAACTATAGATGTGTTTTACAATGCCTTCACTCTGGTACCGAAGTTAGGGAAACACAGTGTTTCTTAGACACTGAGCTCAAGTTTTGAGAGGATCCATTCTATCCTCACCCCCTTTTTGATTGGCCACATTCATGTGGCTGGGCTTAGCCTGTGAAATACAAGTAGATCTTAAATTTTCCCTTATACTTCAACAACTAAACAAAATTATGAGTTGAAAGAATATAAGGGGCTGGAGAGATGGCTCAGTGGTTAAGAACACAGGTTGTTCTTGCAGAAGACCCGGGTTCGAATCCCAGCACCCACATGACAGCTAACAAATGTTGGTAACTCCATTCCCAGGGGATCTGACAGCCTCTTCTGTCCTCTGTGGATTGCATGACATGGGTATACATGCAGGCAATACATTCATACACATAAAATAAAAACAAAATTTTAAAAAAGAGAATATAAATCCCACAGGAAAGGCCATATACTTCTAACAAAAATAACAAAACTAGCACAGTACTTAAAATTCTTATTTGTAAACAGGAGCTATATATTAGTGCTTCATAGGTTTCTTAAGACAATAAAGAAAAATCGTAATTGAGACGTGGCTGAAAACTTGGTACACGCTTAACATTCCATTACTAAACTTTTCCTAGTATATCATAACTAAATTATTCTCAGTAGATGATTTAGGTAACTCTAGAAACCCTACTATTCCAATTAAGAGGACAAGTAAAAAGTTTCTTTGGACCCTGCATGCTGCAATACTAACATGCCAGGCAAGTTGGGCCTACTAGTGCAATGGCGGCACAACTATCATGGGGTAAGTCATCATTTTCAGGTTGTGGTCTCCTCCACAGAAAGGAATTTTATGCCTGTTTCTGAATCCTAAGTACTGGTGAGATCAAAGGCCATAATGAAGAACCTGCTATAGTTATTTTGCCAAATAGTATTGCTGTCAAATTATCTTCTAAATATATATGCATATACCTGTAGACCTGGACTGCTTTCAGCCTTGGTCAGAGAAACTTCTTTTCGCAGCAAACAACTGTCAATGGAGAGAAGCATAACTGGTTAAAGTGCTGTGAAAAAGAGACTGAAAGCTCACCCATACAGGATACACTAATATTCGTCACCACCACCAAGCCAGCCGGGGCTCAGGAAGCATCACAGAAGTGAAGGCAGAAAGAAAGTAAGAGTTGGCTGATGGGGAGGATTGCGTTGAAATATGCCATTTGACATGACCATTCTGATGAACTTGCAGCTGTGGTTATCCGAACTAGACCTTCACAACATCAAGCCTGCCAAAATCCCAGCATAAATGGAGTAGATGATATCCAGACCCTGCCCAAGACTGAGGAGCTTTTGACTGTGACTAGTTGCAGGACGGAGGAGAATCATTTAAGACAGGGGAGCTGACAGGTTTTCCCCCTTCCAACGGATGACCCCACACTTATGATCTATGAGCAGTACTAGCTGGGGTTATTTTAAAAAGTGGGTTGTCTTAAAGTGAAAAAAACATCAAGTTGGAAGGGAGGCACAATGGAGGGATATGGAAGCAGTTCAAGGTGGAAATGGAGAGCAAATATGTTCCTTTTATTATACGCACATATAAAATCTTTAGAAGTATGCAAATATTTAAAACTTTCTTTGTTTAACTATGCAAAATGCTGGTAGTGTCAGTGTTGAAAACACTAATTAAAAATAAAAAAAATCAGGGGCTGGAGAGTTGGCTCAGCAGTTAAAAACACTGGTTGTTCTTGCAGAGGACCCAGATTCAAATCCCAGCACCCACATGACAGCTAACAACTGTCCATAACTCCAGTTCCAGGTGATCCAACAGCCTCTTCTGACCTCCACGGGCATTGCACAACATGGGTGCGCTTACCTTCATGCAGGCAATACATGCATACACATAAAATAAAAAATAAATTAATAAATAAAATTTAAAAAGAAACATTGATCAATTTACTAAAAATTGTTCAGGGTATATGGCAAAATGCAAAATGCTAGTAGACTAAGGACAGGAGCCTTCCATCAGCTAGAGACAAAGCGACATCTCCAAAGGAACTACACTGTTTTGTTCAAACACTTTCTCCACAGAAAGTAAATGTCTTGAGTTCACGGCAGAAAATATCCTCAAAACTTACTTTAGAGTATTTACCTTTTCTAAGGCAATTCAGTCAGTAAAGCTCTGTTTATCATTTGACTTTCTAAGTAGCATGTGCAGAAGGTAAGAAGGAAATGATTAGCCAACCTGAACACCCCAGTTCCGGTCAATCCTTTTCTGGTGTTTGACACCTGTGGACTTCCTCTTTTGTCTTGCTTGTGTTGCCTAACAACACTGTTGCAATCATTTAACCTCCTCAGTTACTGTCCTTAGCTTTGGAATGGCTCTTCCCCTGGGGCCTTTGAATTTGAAACCCCTTCCAAGGACTCTGCTTTCTGGATATTTAAATGATTTCATATTCTTCAGGTCTTTATTCAATTATCTCTTGCTTAATGAGGCTTATTTAATAAAACTATTTAAAATTACTTCCCTTTCCTCACCCATAGTCACCCTAACCTGTTTCATGCTCTTTTCCTGTCTCAACAAATACCTCTGTACAGTGGTTCAAAATATATTCTAACATTTAAAAATGTTTTTCTCTTGGGGTTAAAGAGATGGCTCAGCAGTAAGAGGCAGTATTACTCTTCCAGAGGACCCAAGTGTGGTCCCCAGCACCCATGTCAGACCAATCACAACTTCCTATAACTCTAGCTCCCTTGACTTTATGTCTCTTGCTTCCATGGGCACCTGTACTCATATGCATATACCCACATGCAGACACATAAACCTATGCGTAGCTAAAAATATTCAAAATGATTCTTCAAAAAATATGAAAAATAAATATATTTTTCTCTCTCTTACCCACATTCCAGTTCTACTTGAATAAACATAGATTTTTTTTTTTTCTGATTAGTTACTGCATACGCTGAGATATGTTACTATGCCACTGCCTTGTGCATATATATGGGCATTTATTTTAAAATATCCCTTCGGTACTTTTTTAGGAGTCCCAATATCTTCCAAATGAAGAACAAGACAGATTTTTAGAACTAGTGAAAGCTGATTCTTTGCAATAATGTGAGAACCAGAATCAGGAATGAGGTGACAATGATGCCTGTGAGGTGCGGGCCTGAGATGTGTGACTTGTCTGTGGAGCCAAGGGGAAGAGTTCAATGGGATGTCTACTCCTCTCTTACAGAGAAACATTGTCTACTCCAGTGTAAAACAAGAAAGCCAGGATGGTATTGGACATTGATTCATAATTATCCTCCATACCTAACTACAGATCTATTCGATACTTAACTTCCTTATTTGTGGGTGTGTGTCTCAGTGCCTGCCAATGGTTACCTGCCTTGTGGTCTTTGTGATGATCAATAAAGTATGTTATTTGCCCTCAAAAGCTCTTCAGTCTCCTACTTTCCTGTGTCCACCCTCTGTTCTTGGCATCTGAGCTTGTGTCTCACAGACTCATGGCTGCACAAGGTGCTGAGAAGAAGTGAAAGGTGAGTGCTCCTTCTTAACTAAGACATTTCTACTGTCCTTTCTAAGGCTCAGGGATATTATAGAACAGGGTGGAAAAACATTAAGAGTCAGAGGCTCGGGAATGGAGCTAAGAAAACCTAATTGCAAGCTCACAGACTCTGCAGGCCCTGGGTCTGCATAAGAATGGGCCCAACAATGGTCAGGCATGGAGAGAGAAGGGGCTCTGGGCCCTAACCCTCACTGCTGATAGATTCAGGGGAGAGGGAAATTCACTGTTTTCATTTGTGTACACATTAATGCTGCCATCAGACTCCAGTGAGTAGTGCCATTCCAGTGTTCACACAAAAGGTCCTGGTTAACAGAAGGGCAGACAGGGGGAATGGATGAGGGTGCTGACAACACAGTGGACAGTGACAGGGATGGCAGAGTATGGAGCCTCTAGTGGGAGAGGAAGGCTGTCTATCTGACGAGTTTGTATTCATGCTCAGATGCCGAGGAGCTCAGAAGGTGGGCGACTGT
>NW_008358101.1:273757-299904 GCF_000622305.1 Nannospalax galili
TGAATATATACATATATATGAATATAGATACATGTATATATGAGGTATGAAATTGTCAGATATCAAAATTAACCAAGAAAAATGAAAAAACTTATCAGTAAATATTTTTTCTTTTGTTGCTTTTTTGTTTGCTTGCTTATTTTTGTTTTTTGAGGCAGGGCTTCCCTGTAGCTCCAGTTCAAAAGATCTGCAAAGACTTTTACTGATGCCTTTTTTGTCTATAAAACTCCAAGAACTGGACAGAGGTTTTAACAGTTCATTACAGTAGTCTTAGAGCTATGGACAGAGAACAAGTATCAATAAATATTTGATGATTAAAAATGATAATGATAATGATAATGATAATGAAGGTTCATTTAAATCCTGTCTTTCCTTGTCTTTTCATACCAGTTTTGGAACTCTTAGCTATCAGATTACTTTTAAATGAGAGCTTCTCTCTCTCAGAATTTGTTACCATATGAATATGGCTTGACATTAGAGAAGTGCATCCTTATTGACACAGTTGTAGATTCAATTACCATGTCATTTCAGGAACCTTTAAAGAAATGCAAAATAATCTTCCAAAAACTATGAATGCACACAAAACAATATTCTGATTCATATATATTACTTGTTGTTTTAGACCCTGCAAAACGAGTATGTCAGAAAGGCGTGTGGAAGGCTGAAGAGCTGGCTCAGTTGTTGAGAGCACTAACTGCTCTTGCAGAGGACCCAGTTTGAGTTTCCAGGGCCCACATACCAGCTAATATGTCTATAATTCCAGTTCTAGGGAAACTGATGCCTTCTTCTGATTGCCACAGGCATTGCATGATGTGAATGCACTTACATACATGCAGTCAATAAACTCATGCATATAAAATAAAAATAATAAATATAATATTAATAAAGGCATGTGACATGAGGCAACTGTACACAGAGCTTTGAAAAGTGAAGCCTTTTCTGCAGTTTATATATAAAACCAGTCAAATGAAGGTTAAATAAAGTGGAAAATATCAAAAAATAGAAAACATTAACATTAATAACACAGACTCCTGTTCTAGTGCATAGTCACTTTTTATCTTAGGATCCTGTGTGTTAAAGATTAATATGTTCAATACAGTCAGAACTTATTAAATTCACACATAGAGGTATATGAATAAATTTGTAAATTACTGGCACATTTTAACACTAAGAAAGTCTGGGGAATTTGTTTAACGAATTACTTAGTCACTCACTAATATGCTGGAGAATAATTGCATTATAGTACTGTTAATAGGCTTTGCTATGAACAAAGCACATAGTATATGATTTCACCTGTTTGAGCTACATAAAATAGTCAAACTCACTGAATCAGAGATTAGAATGGCAGTTACCATGATTGAGCTGAGTTGGAATGGGTGCTAGCTGGTCAATAGGGCTAAAAGTTCATTTATTCAGGATGATTATGTTTTGGGGATCATCAGTACATTCTGTACTGATAGTCAGTGATAAAGTATAGTGTATTTTTAAAATATATAATGAGAATGGGTCTCATGATAAGTATTCTTCCAAGAACTTAACAAACTATATATAGAAAGGAACTCAATGAAATTGTTAGAGGTGATAATATTTTATTATTTTGACTCTGATGATGTCAAGGGTACATGCTTAAACTCATTGACAAGCATATATTAAATGACTCTCAATGGTTCTATATCAATTATATCTTATGATGCTAAAATATTATAAAAGAACATATTCCACCTCATAGGGCTTTATGAGGATTAATGGCAGCTGTGAAGTTACTGAGTTCTCACTAAATGCCTTAAGAATTACTGTTTCAGAATCATCTGAATGAGAGTCTAGAACATTCCTATGAGATGTTTGGGTATGCACTGTAATGCTTCAACCACCAGACCTTAATAATTCCGTTAAAAAGGAAATTAAGATATATTTTATAGCTGAATGGAAAGAAAGGGAAGTATGGTGAATCTTTTTTTCTAATACATTATTTATTTTACTAGAACATCACAATCTTTTTCTCATCCTATATGCCTACCAATATCTTTATGTGGAAGGTAAAGTAATTCAGTAGCGAATATTGAAAAGGACTTAAAACCAAAATATTTGTAGAGGGCGGAACAAGATGTCTGACTGTTAGATTTCAGGGCCAGTCTCCATCACACAAATTGGAGATGAAGAATAAATATACAATTGTAATCCACTAGAGTTTCCAAGAGAGTGGACTGGAGTAGAGCATAAGACTGCTAGACACTGAAGCACAGACACAGGGGGGAAACATATAAAGAGCCCAAATCCTCTGACTCTGCTACCTTGTCTCCCCAGTGGAGTACAATTTTTAATTAAGAGAAAATTATCTTTTCTTAGAGAAGAAATTATGAAAGTTAGGAATTCAGCATTTTTCATCGAATCCATAGAAATTAAAAATATTTGCTGTCTTGAATGCAATCCAGGTAGTTTACCAGAAATGGTATAGCACACGCCAACATTTCCTGAGAGTCTAGGAAGGATTATCGCTTGGAAGCCAGTGAGGATTACAAATTAATTTCAAATAAACCTAAAGCCTGTATCTGTCTCAAACTTAAGAATTGGAGATGAGTTCAGTGGCAGAATACTCACTGAAGGCCCTACCTTTTATCTACAGGATTGGGAAAGGAAGAAAAAGAGAGGAAGAGAGAGGAAAAAGGAAAAAGATAGGAAGAGATATAGAAGGAGGGAGGAAGAGGGAAAGAGAGTGAGCATATGAATCTTGGCTCACCAGATCTTCTTGAGAAATTTGTTCTATGACTAGCATAAAAGAACTGAGAATGGAGTACTAACATTGGGTAATGTTTTAGTGCCAAGAGTGTGGTAAAAATACTGAAACTTACGTACTTAGCAAACATTTGGTATGGTCAGATAGAAATATGTTTCAGAATCATTTATAATTAGACCTCATTTTACCTATAACAAACCTTAGCCCAAATATTATGTAGAGCCTCTGGAAGTTCACAGTATTATTTTGGTAGGGTTATAAGGTTTAAGCTAGGAAATCAAATATTTGATGATCTAAATTGTATTCTGTAATCATTTTTAATTGAAGCTATGTAGCAGGCCAAAAACAATGAATGCAGTAGGTGATGTTCTCAGTTGAGTTGTAAATGACTAGCTCTCAAATCAGGGTGGCTAGTACCGTAAGAAGACGGGACAGGTGAAGTCTATATATGCTTCCTGTGAACTTTTGACCAAATGTATTTTCCTTCTCAATTGCTATTATGATACCATGTTAAGTTTTCTATATGCAGTTATTACATGTTAAAATTTCTCAATTTAGTTAATCAAGTATGTTTAAACAATTTTAACCACTGCCAAATATATACATGCTTCAATGAAGAATATATACCAGAGTCAGAAGTGGTGGCCTGTGTACACTTTAAATTCCAGGATTTGGGAGGGGGATCTCTATGAAACTGAGACCATCCTGGTCTATAGAGAGTTAAAGGGAGAGCTTGTCTCAAAAAAAAAAAAAAAGAATATGCATCAAATATATATTACATATACACAATATATATTAATAAGTTCTGTCATGAAGAGTATATATTGTATCATGAAAATATTCATAATAATGGTCATTTATTTCAATATTTTATGAATAAAAGTAGGTAATGAAGATATTTAGATTTACATATACACATTTGTGGTTCATTTTCCTTCTTGACAATTATGCAGGGAAATCTTCCCCTAAGGGGAACTTACTATGTTAAACAAATACATATTTAACCTCAGCAGTGTTTGCATCTCTAGCAGGAAGTGACATGAATATTAAAAACAGGCACAAATTTTTTCATCAAGCAAATGAATATTCAAAACAGTAGTCTCTAGTAGTAGTGCTATAGTTCCAGTAGTAGTGATGTAGTTCAATGCCTTTCAAATCACATTCCTTATTGGTCTGCAAGACCTGTGGTCTTGCCAAAGATAGAAAATGACATAATTTTTTATAAAATACTGTAAATAATTTCAAGATAACATAAAAGGAACAAATACACAAATACATTTTCATGACATTCTACTTTAGAAACATGTTTAAAGAAAATTATCAGAAGTTTTTCAAAATGTACCTAGAAATTGATCATTTAAATACTTTGATTTGTAAGTTTAGATGCATTAATCATTTGTATTTTCATGATGAGGTTTTAGGGAGCTATTAAAAATAATCCTATTGTATTAAACACGGGTATTTTCAAGACATATTTATGATGGTTAATTTTATTGCCATACTGTTATCAAATTCCTGACAAAATCCACTTTAGGTATGCCAGTTTATTTCAGCACATCGTTTGTGAGGGTCTACTCCATTGTTGTTTAATTCACTTTGAAAAAGCATCATGATGGTAGGAACATATGACTGGAGGAGGGAATGCCAGAGTGGAAAGGAAGCAGAGACAGAAAAGAGAAGACTGGAATCCTGGAATAGCATTCAAAGGCATTGCCATCCATGATTTACTTTCCCCATGAAGACCTTATTTTCCAAAGTTTTGCACCAAAGTTTCCACAGCTTCCCAATATAGTGACACTAGCTAGAAACCAAGCTTTCAAAATAGGAGCCTGTCAGAGACAATTCACGTTCAAATTGTGAAATTCATTTACTGGATCCCAAAGGCTCACTTCCAACTCAAGAAACATGCATTTAGTCCATCTCCAAGAATTTCCAGCCTTAACAATACCACTATTGTTCAAACATCCAAGTTAGTCTCAAGGCAGCTCTGAGCTTTGATGCACTGTGAAATTTACAAAGAATGTTAGACACTTACAATATGCAAAGGCAAATAATCATGCTCACTATAAACAGAGAAGGAATAGAAGAATAGTGAGGGAAGATCTGACTAAATCAAGTCTGAAAACCAGAAGGGTTGGCATTAATTGCTATGGCTCCATGTCCAGCAGTTAAGGCACATGATGGTACGATATGAAACTCATCATGCTTGGGCAACCTTACCCTAATGGTCAGCTGTTTACAACCCACATGGCTTCTTTCATGAAATGGCTCAACCTAATGCTAATCAGTTTCCTTGGCAGATTCCTACATTCTTGGTATTTCCCAGCTTACTGGGACCACAATTGTGATTTGGTCTTGGGCCTCAGGGCTGTCATCTCAGGTACTCCTTGGAGGAAATCCATCTGTGGTTTACATTAGCCCTGGTATGCTGGGCCTCAGTGCCTTCTTTTAAAATCTCAATAGAAGCCTCCTAAATTTTGTATATCTTCAAAACCAGCATCAAGTGGGTGACATCATGTTCTACCATCAGTTAATAGTCAGCTCCTTTGAACTATGGCTGCAGCAGTCTCTGAATGACTGGGTAGGTGAATTCTGGAAAATATTTCCTTAGGTGATCCTATGTAAAGTGTCCCTGGGAACATTTTTTCTAAAGGGATAGTCTTTAAAATAAGTTTATAATTTTGATTTTATACTATGGAGCATGCTAAGGATGAGAGCATGTCAATTCCTGGCATGCCCTAAAGGTATTTCACCAGTGAAGCATTCTTGAATTATTTTTTTAGTGTTTTAAAATATGTTCAATTTGATCATAATACTATTCATTTTTTCTTGTTTAAAATAAAACATTATTAATTCTTAGGAATGTTCATGCATATATTCAATATATTGTCATACCTGCCTCCCACTAATTCCTTCCAGATTCATGGAATTCAGTAAATTGTCTTCCTTCAAACCTGATGCCTCTTTTTTATTATTAGTAGTATTATTATTACTAGTTTCCTTAATCTAATTTTCCTGACCACATGCAAACAGATGTTGGGTCATCCAGTGGGGTATCATCAACCTACCACCAATGATGTCACCAAAGATAAATGATCCATCATCTTCCTCCTCAGCAGCAATCAACTGCCAATAGCTCCCCAGCTAGGGTTAGAACCTTGGGGGACCCTCCTCCACCTAGACTGGAACTTTGACTGGCTTGATCTTATGCAGGTCTTGTGCAGGCAACCACAGCTTCTGTGAGTTGAGGACTACATCAGTCCTGTCATGTCCAGAAGAGAGCATTTCACAGCTCTCCTTCCTCCTACTCTTACATTCATTCTAAAGATTCTCAGAAATTTGATTATGCATGAATCTCTATATAAACCACTAGTTATGAATCTCTACATGAACTACTAGTCACTACCAAAAAGAAGTTTCTCAGACTAATGTTGAAAGCAGCACAAATCTATGGATATAAATAGAAATATTAAGAAGGTAGTTTGTCTCCATGACAATTTAGCCAAAGAACAATTGGAAGGTCCCCCATAAGGCCTATGATCTTCTCAGCTCTGAGGTTACAATACTAGAAATAGACTCCCTCCTGTGGTGCAGGACTCCAATCTGATTACAAAGTGTTTGGTTACCTCCAATATCACCATTCTAGTATTGCACCAGTGGGCGCAATGTGCCTAGTAGGTGAGCATTTTAGCTTGCAGGGCAGAGGACTATGTAAGACTATTGATAATCTTTTCTTCTCCATCAGCTTGCATAACATCTTCCAGGACTATGGAAGTTAGTCAGCAGGGACAATCATTCTGTGATATATTTCTTGAAATCTTACAACTGAAGTGGGTATGTCTTCAGCAATAGGGTATTTACATTTAATTCTGGTGAGCATCCATGGGCAGTGGCAGGAGCATGTGTTGTTTGGTGATTCTCTGGGGCCTCCCTGTTCAATAACTTTTAGGGAGGTTTCCCATGCCCTACACTTAGATTATCAGTAAACAACCCATATCTTTTGGGAGCAGTATTGTCTACCCACGTAGGATACCTCTGATCAAATTCCATTGTTACATTATATTTTATAGGTAGCTTACAAACTAATGATTTCCATAGGCATCTTCATACACTCTTAGTTTTGGATAACCAACCACATATCTCTGATCTTCCTTCTTCCCCTGCCCTCAGTCCCACTTATACCATTAACACAGAGTATTACTCCACTGCTCTTTCATGTCACCTACGTTCTACTGTCCCCTGTAATTGAATTTTTTGTTTGGGATGCAAGATCATAGATTTCTAAGATCTGCCTTGGGCTCTTGTTCTAAAAATATATTCTTTGTCCACCACATTCAATTTATTTTCCTGCATATATTGTACATTTTCTGCATTTTTATTCAGATCCTCAATGAAAATCTGGCTAAAAGCTGTAGTAATTAACTGTGCCACAGTCTGAGCTGTATTTAAATCTTCTTTGAAAATTTAATTAATCGATTGATTTATAATTTACTCTCATTAAAAGTTTGAAGACATAGACGACATCTAGCTTAATTCTCTGAATGTAGCACAAACACCCTCTTGTCTTATTCCCTGAAAGTCCTGAATTTTAACTGAAACTTTGCAAGCACAGCCTCTGTTGTCCACATTGTCATCAATTTCTCATCTTAGCCTCCACTACAATCACTCAAGATGTTTAGCTTAAAGAATTTGTAGACTTCTGTAGTCCCATTTTCAAACATTTCCAATTACCTCTATGAACCAAATCCAAATGCTCAAAATCTGCATTCTCAGGTATTCACAAAAATGACCCCACTTTTATGGTACTTCTTTTCTTTAATGGTTATGTCACAGCAGCCAAAAACAAAATACATCATAAGAGATAAAATATTTCTTTTGCCTCATCATTTTAGAGGGTTAAATCCATGTACTTGATTTTGTGTGCTTAGGAAGAGCATCATAGCTGAGGAATGTGAAGAAAAGAGAGACTATCACATCAGATAGAAAAGAGATCAAGGAAACAGAGAGAGAATGAGTAGATAGACCACATTTCAGGTAAAATGTTCAAAGATGCTCAGGAAGCAAGGATGCATGGAGTTGGTGGTGGATGAGGACGGAGTTCATACACTGCCTGAGGAGTTTGCGATTCCTATTGGGCTACAAAAATGGCTTGGGCAGGCAGGATATGTGGTCCTTAGGTACAGGTTGCAGGGATGGGTGCAGTTGGAAGTTGGAATCTTGTGTCCCTCCTTCGATAGAATAACAGCAAGTGAGAAACACTGTCTTCAGGAGGCTGATAATACATTTTATAACACATTTGTTAATCAAATTTAGATACCCTTCCCCATTCATGTTCCCTTCACACATGTCTGCACCAGACCTTATGTAGTCTGCCACACATGTTATGTCCTATCCAGTCAAGCATTTGTATTCAGATGTCCTTCAGTGCAAATTAATCCACTGGAGTCTAGAAACTTGCACATGTGAACCTATGGCAATGGTGGCATTGAGCACAAGACCCATGCCAACTCAATCGGACAAGGGCCCAAAGTGAATAAAATACTTCTATTTTTATTGTTCATCATACTAAGCCATCAGAGAAGTGAAAATTAAAACTTCCTTGAAATTTTATCTTACTCCAGTCAGAATGGCTAAGGTCTAAAATATAAATGATGACAGATGCTCCAGAGGATATGGAGAAAGGGAGACACTTAATCACTGCTGGTGGGAGTACAACTGATGTACCTACTATGTAAACCAGATGGAGCTTCTTCAAAAAGATGGAAATAGATCTACTATATGATCTACCTATACCACTACTCAAAGGACTGTATATCCTACTACAGAAATAGTTGCTTATCCTTGTTCATGCATGCATCATTTACAAGAGCTTGGAAATGGAAACAACATAAATGTCCATGAACCAAATAATGAAAGTATGGTGCATTTACACAATGTGCTATTAATCAGCTGTTAATAAAATCAAAATAATTAAATTTGTAGATAAATCGTTGGAGTTGGCAAAGTTTATACGTAACTAGGTAACCTGGTTTACCTAGAAAGAAAAAAAAAAGTCATGCGCTTTCTCCTGTGGATGTTAGCTTTGAAATTTTATATATTTAAGTTTCATTTGGAATACCCATAGAGGTCTGGAAATTAGTAAGGGGCTATGGAGAAGAGATAATAGAAAGCAGTGGTATAAAGGGAGAAATTGAACAGAAGGTGTTAATTTGAGTGGGGATGGGAGGATAGTGTTGGGAGAATGTACTAGGAGGGATAACTAACACCAAAGTCCTTCTGAAAAAGTTATATAGCAACTTACTACAGTAGAACCTTCCCAAAATACATATGCATATGTAGAGTTTAAATGGACTTATCCTACAATGAAGTGGCAATGCCTCTAGTAGGAGAAACATGCTAACAAACAAAAAACCCAGTACATGGATTGGGTTACCTCTTTTGTTATTGTTGTCCTGTAGGGTCCAGTAGACACCTAAAACATTATAGGCTATTGTAGTTTCTCTAATGTACCTACTACGTAAACCAGATGGAACTTCCTCAAAAAGCTGGAAGTAGATCTACCACATGATCTACCTATACTACTACTTGATAGTAGTATATTTCTGAAGGCATTACATATATGAGTCATAAAACATGGGGAAATCAAGCTGGTACTGATGTGGAATATTCATCCTTACTGGGTCGCTTTCATAGTGCTGGAAAATACTATGCTACTGGAGAAGAAAGGTAATAATCATTCTTATTCAACTGTAAAGTATGTTTTACTACTACAATGACCAAAAATATGGCAAGATATGCCTATTGGTACAATAGAGGAACAAATGTTATTTGAATAACCAGTCACTTTCTGATTTGATTTAAAACCCACTCATGAGTCTGTATTTTGCACCAGTACAGGATCAAGAACCTGTGGCTACATAGATCATGGACCCTAGCAGAAAACCTTCTATTATTACTCTGTTAAGTGGACATAATATTAAACTAGTTTCTAATGACCTATTGCTAAATACATCTTTCAACTTTCACCAGAAAAAGCTTTTTTGCACTGGATTGTCATAAACACAGAGACCCACAGCTGGTCAAGTTACAGAGAGCAATAGACTGCAGCGTGCTCAGTCATAAATGGACATTAACATCCTATCCTTCCTCCTGAGGCTCAGGGATCATTGCTGAAAAAGGGACAGAGGAATGCAAGAGCCAGAATCAGTGGATGAATACAAAGAAACAGTGCTCTAAATGCAGCAGAATGGTTGTACACATGAACTCACAGACATTGAGAGTGTTCACAATGTGTGGAAGCTCAAGCCAGGCAACAAGCCATTATGGAGGTGGGCAGGTCGGGAAGAAGTATTACCCCTAATTGTGGAGCTGTTGCAATTGATAGCTGCTGGGAGAGGAAGAGTCAGTTTTACTTAAGGGTATAGCCTCTGGTAGGTTGACAATGCTTCAGTAGATGGCCACAAACACAAGGGTATATGGGCAACAAATGTGGGCCTATGTTATGTAGCAATTTCCTCCATGCAATAAGCTAGTTAAGGGGGCCAGGGGAGCAGGATGTTCTAAAGGCAGGTAAGCAACAAGATGTTCTAAGGGGATGTGGAATGTTTCAACCTACAGGGAAGCTCTTAAGCTCAGGAAGCAAACAAAGGCTTCAAGAGCCCTTAAAATGGATTACATTCCCTGAGACTGGAGGCTCCTCTCTTCTCAAGCATATGTAAGTGGCAAGGACTAATGAGAAACATTCTCAGACAAGCTGAGTTGCCTAGAAGCCTTTCAGTTCAGCCAAGCCTCTTGGGAGAAGCAAAGCCCACTAAGCTGTCTGCAGGAGGCTCAGACCAACCCAGCTACCTGGAAAAGGCATTTTCCCACATGATGATCTGCTTGCAGGTTATGCGTGCAGTCACTCTGGGTTCTTTATTTTGTGTGCTGGATTGGGATTTGAGTGACTTCTGCTCCTGTAAGTATTCCCTCACACAAATCCCTTTAAGTAACCCCAATAAAACTCATTGGTTCACTGAACTGGATTTCGGTGATATGCATACTTTGGTCTGTCTTTGGTTCCCTATCTGGAGTGAGTAGCTATTCTTATCGCCTCAGGAATAGTGTCACACAGCTTGATTTTCTTTGAAAGGGAACACAGAGTTAGGTGGATAGGGAAGGGGGCCTCTGTCTTGGAGTAGTTTGGGGAGGGAGGCTAATATGACAAAAAAAAACTTTGTGAAATTCTCAAAGAGAAAGAAGGAGCTCAAGAGAGGTAGGACCATAGGAGAAGAGTATTCTTAATGGAGAAATGGGAAAAATGGGGGCACCTTAATTGGAAGGGTTAGATAATGCAAGATATAAGTAAAAATATTTTTTAAATGCTGATATCCAGACAGAGATTTTCATTAAAATCATTATTTCACATTTATATAGGCATATGCCACCTAGACTTTAGTCTGAAAATGTATGTCATTCTATTTAGTGATGCATCAGTAGTTCCACTAGACAAATAATAGAGTTTTGTTTTTCTTGCTCAAATTTTAAAATTTAATATTTCTTTTTCATTGTTTTGGCTGGTAGCAGTGTTTAATCATGTTTCTGGTACATCTATGAATTTTATTTTGGAAAGAAATACGTTGAGCTAATACATTTGGTATGACGTAGTTCTGTGTTTAACTTGAATACATGGTGCTTTAGGATGTAGTTTTAATTCTAACTTAAAGGCATCACAGTTTAGAGTCAAGAGGAACACATGTTCAAGGTCATATTGGGCTACAAAGTGATTTCAAGCTCACATTTGCGGTATGTAGTGAGGCTTTACTTCAAAATTAAAAACAAGGACCAGGTATGTAGCTCAGTGTTAGAACACTTTTTAGCATGCCCAAAACCTTGTATTTGATTCTCAGAGAGCAAAAGAAAAAAATAACAATACCATTAATTTTTAATTACTTCCATTTGGGGCCTTCAATATAAGTAATTGAGCAATGATATTTGGACCAAGACTGATGATCTTAGTTCAATCCCCATGAACCAGATGGGGAAAGGAGAGAACCAACTTTTCCAGGTTCTCTTACCTTTACATATATACTATGGCTCCTGTACACACATAATAAAATAAATGCAAAAAATTAAATAAACAGCTCTAAAGTTAATCATGCCATATCAAATCACTGTCATATTCCTGAAAAATATTTGAAAATGTAAGGATATGATAATTTCATTCTAAAGAAATTCTGGGAATTTAATGGTAATTGAATCAGTTCTTGTGTCTTGCCCAATATCTCAAAGTCTGATAGCTGAGAATTTTTCTTCATTGGTAGATGGCTTGCCTATTACACACAAGACACTGAGTATAAAGTCTTAGAACTGCATAAAACTGGGCATGGTTGTGTATGCCTGTAGTACAAGAACTTAGGAGTTGGAGGCATGAGGTTCAGAAGTTCAAGGTTTTTCTGAGTGAGATAGAGTGTCTCAGAGACCAGCCTGGGTCTTCATGGCACCCTGTATAAAAAAAAAAAAAAAAAAAGAAGGAAGGAAGGAAGGAAGGAAGGAAGGAAGGAAGGAAGGGAGACACTGAAAGACCTCAGACTGCAACATCCAAAAAATTCAATTAAGAAAACAAGAAAGCAGGCTGTCCCTTCTCTATCAGACACAATGGTGCTGTTCAAAGACTTTTCCATTAGTTTCTTGCATCTGAAGTCTTAGGACTATAACAGTACAAGGCATTCTTCAAGTGATGTCCAATTTTCTATACAAACTTGGGTCTACTGTCCTGGTACTGGTTAAATGGAATTCCTATATGATACACACAGTAACTGCAATCTTAAAGACGTATTTGTAATTTCCTTCATTAGATTTTTTTATTCCTTTAGAAAAATTTTTACACTTCTTTAAAGAATAAATCATACATAACATTATAGGTTATTGTGTAGTTGGCTCCTACATGCAGACTGCAAACATATAGGTATTGTTTGACAACAGATACTGGATGAACAAGGACGTGACCTTTTTTCATTAATTAAATAACACCAAAATTGGTAGACTTCATGTTTCTATAGAGTCTCAATGGATACATATAGGCTAAAAAGACAGATATTCATTCAATTAATTTTTTGTGGTTCACTAAATATATTTTCATTTGATGCATTCCATTTGGTTTTTAACTATTCACATACAATGCTTTCCATGCATTTCTTTTGCATTTTAAATGCAAACTCTAAGCAACTAGGAGGAGCTGCAGTTCCATGGAAACTGAAATCTGTGCCAAGAGCTTTAATACAAAGAAGTGGTTTATAGAAAGGTGCCTCATATATACATTTTAGGTTTCAGGTTTAATTTTTTTCTTGTCAGGTTTTATCAACTGGATTTTCCACTCAAAACATAAATTCTGTCATTTTTCTTCAGATTTATCATTCTGTAATTATAAGCATCTTGCTGTGCTGTATGTGTCCTTATATCTGTTGCACTTATCTAATACAATCATCACATTAATTTTTGCTTGAATTATTTGTTGTGTATAAAAGAAAACCTATTATTCCGACTTTAAAAGTTAGATTGATTAGATATATTTCATTTGTTTTTAGGTAGTTGCCAATCATATATATTATTTGTAGAAATAACCAGCTACCCATAACACATTGATTTTTAAATTAGTGTGGCAAAGTGATCTTTTAGAAACTGTGTGATGTGATTTTCATATATGTATATACGTATATATATATATATGTGTGTATTCATTCAGAACAGGGTTACAATGAAAATAGCTTCATATTGAAATTATTGATAATAAGATTTTTTTTCTTTTTAAAAATTTCATGGGTTCATAGTTTCATGGGTTCATACAGTTTCAGACATGTATGTAATGAATTCTGGTTACTAATTCTCCTCACTCCCTGTCTTCTCCCTCCCACTTCTTTCAAATCCATACCCTCTTCTCCCTACTGTCCCTTTCCTAATATTCATGATGTTATTTTGTTTTGTGACCCATTTAATATAGCCAGGACCATTTGTGGGTGGAGGGAACTGGATTGAGGCTATCCATCAAAGCCTAGTTGGTTCTCAATGGGCACACTGCTGAAGGCTGTGATTCTCCTCTCCCTAAATCTATCAGTAGGAAATACTTCATCAGTGAGTGGTAGGATTCCTAGGACCTCTCCTCAATCTATGTCTGACTGTTAATGAGCTCATTCTTAAGCAGACCCAGTGCAATCATCCACAGTTGCTTGGATTCCATGCTTGCAACAGTAGTTTATTAGCCATTGATGGTATTTGCAGTCCTCTCCCTTTCTCTTGGCTCTTCCATTCTTTCTGCCCTCTCTTTTGCATTATGGATGGATGGCATAAATGTCTTGTTTCAAAGTCAACTTTCATTTATTCTCAGGACTTTGTGTACATACAAGTGTATGCATTCAACTCTGGAAAGAAGCTTCTCTAATTAACGCTGAGAGTTGTAACTGTCTATTGACATATGTGTTGAGAATATGGTTCCATGCAGTGACAATTCAGCTAAACATCTGAATTAATTTTCTGCTAAGGCCTATGATCTCCTGTCATCAAGAGATTTTGGGCACGGTTATAAAACACCAGATATGGATTCCAACCTGTGGTGAGAGCCTCAAGCCCAATCAGAGTGGGTGGTTACCACCATAGCAGTAGTGGCAGAATTATAGAATTGTGTACATCTTGCCTGGCAGGTTGATATCACATTGCAGAGAATTCACGGATGTCTTATATCGTTGATTCCTTTTCTCCCTAGCAGCCCGTGGAGTGCATTTCTTGCACTATGAAATCTAGCTGGCAGGGAGGAGGTATCCAGCTCAGTTCTAGCTTGATTTTTCTATATCATGCAAGCAAGGTATGTGGACTCTTCAGCAATAGAGTTTGACCATCTAGCTCTAATGAGGAACCAAGAAGGACAGCAAGAGCCTGTACTTTCAGGGGCACCTAAGGCCTCTATGATCAACAACACACAAGGAAATATTCCACACCTGACATGTCGATTTGTTCAATAAGCCATAGCTTCTAGTATGAGTTTTTTCTGGCCATTAGAAGTACCTTCTTTCCAACACAGTTTTGGTAGAAGATACGTTTTCAAATGGGGTTTTCAGCCCTTTTTATTTGGGTTAACCCTCCTGTCCTCAAACTCACCTCCACTACCTCACCACCCCCATCTAGGTTAAACATTTACACTCCTGCTATTATCGCTCCCTACTTTCATATATTTAAATTTTACTATTCCCCTCTTAAAACATCTACTTCCAAATAGCCAGTCACTAGGTTTCTGGTCTCTATAGTAATTCTAAGGTGAATAAACAAGTTTGGAGGTATGAAGCTAATATCCACATAAGAAGTGTACACTTTTCCATGCCTGGGTTATGTCATTTAGTATGATTTTATCCAGTTTCATTCACTTAGTTGAAAATTTCAGACTTTCAATTTTTTCAGCCAAACAAAATTTCATTGAGTATATGTACCACATTTTCATTCACCAGTCATATGTTAATGGACATGTAAACTGATTCCGTTTTATGGTTATTGTTAATGGAGCAGCATTAAACATGGATGAGCAAATATCTCTGTAGTAGGATATAGATTCTTTTTGGTCTATGCTCAAGAGGGGAACAGCTGAATCATATAACAGTTTTATTTTTAACTTTTTGAGAGATTTCTATAGTGGCTGCACCAGTTTTCACTGGCACCACCAGGTGATGAGCTGTCCCCTTTCCTTTGGAGCATTTGCTGCCATTTGACTTCTTGATGATAGCCATTCTCAGTGAGGTAAGAGACAATCTCAAAATAATTTTAATGTCCATTTCCCTGGTGGCTAATAACATCGAGCAACTTTTAAAGTGTTTATTCAATATTCATATTTCTTCTTTTGAATCCTCTAAAAGGATTCATTTTAATTGGGTTATTTGTGTTGGTGCTGTTTTGTTTTCTGAAATCTTTATATATTCTATATATCAACCTTCTGTCAGATTTATAGCTGGTTAGCATTTCTCAAATTCTGTAGGATGCCTTTACTACACTGACTGAACGTTTCCTTTGGTGTGAAAAAACATTTAGTTTCATGAGGTCCCATTTGTCAATTTTTCGTTGCCTATCCTGAGCAATTCGAATATGCCTACATGTCTTAGCATACTTTCTCTTCTCTTTCAATGGTTTCAGAGTTTCAAGTCTTTGATCCACTTGGAGTTCATCTTTGTTCAGGGTGAGAGGCAAAGTTCTAATTTCATTTTTTTCACTTAAAGACATCCAGTTTTCCCAACATCATTTGATGTTTTATTTTTTCCTCCAGGGTGTGTTTTTGGTGCTTTTGTCAAAAGTCTAGTGGTTGGATTTAAATTGGCTTGAATTTAGATATTGTACTCCTATTCTTCTATTTTCTATTCTATTCTAGCCTCTTCATTCCATTCCATTCCATTCCATTCCATTCCATTCCATTCCATTCTACTGATGTACCCATTAATGTTTTGCCAGTACATGCTGTTTTATTACTATGACTTTGTAAAGTAACTTGAGATTGGATATTGTGATCCCTTCAACATTCTACTTTTTGCTCTGCTCTGAATTGCTGTGTTTATATGAATCCTTTGTGTCTCCATGTAAATTTACATTTTTTTTCTTTTTATGAAGATGGCATGGAGATTTTGATGGGGATTGCATTGAATCTACAAATTGCTTAAGGTAGGGTAATCGTTTTCATAATATTAATTCTACTAACACATAAACATGGTAGATATTTCCAACTTCTCATGTCTTATTCCTATTCTTTCTTTTGGATTTTAGCTTTCATTATAGATGTCATTCACCTCTTTTGTTAGTTTAACTTTAAGGTATACACACACACACACGCAAACATGCACACACGTGTGTGTGTCTGTGTCTGTGTGTGAAGCTTTTGGAAATGAGATTGTTTCACTGATTTCTTTCTCAGTCTCATTAACATACAGAAATGCTGCTGATTTTTCTGTGTTAATTTTCTACACTGCCACCTTCCTGAAAATATTCATCAGTTTTTTGAG
This sequence comes from Nannospalax galili, assembly GCF_000622305.1. NCBI lineage: Eukaryota > Metazoa > Chordata > Mammalia > Rodentia > Spalacidae > Nannospalax > Nannospalax galili. Next base: position 290,498 of record NW_008358101.1, read on the forward strand.
TTTTCTGACAGATATTTCATAATCTCTTATATAAAACATCAGATCATCTGCAAGCAAATATGCTTTGACTTCTTCCTTTTCTTTTTGTATGCGTTTTATTTCCTTATTTTGATCCAGGATTTTGAACATTATTTTGAATAGGAGTAGAGATTGTAAGCAGTTCCTAATTTTGATGGGATTGCTTTGAGGTTTTGTCCACTTAACATGGTATGGCTATGGTGTTTTGATATAGAATCTTTAGTATGTTAACATACACCCCATCTATCCCTTTTCTCTCTAGGACTTTTATAGTGGAAGGATATTGAATTTTGTCCAAGGTGTTTTCTGCATCTATTTAGGCATTCCTAAATAGATGATTTATTACATTTATTGATTTGAAACATTGAACCATCTCTGCATCTCTGGAATAAAACCAATTTTATAGTGGTAAATTATATTTTTTGATGCACGTCTGTATTAGATTTGAATATATATTGTAAGAATTTTTGCATCTCGGGATTGGAGAGCTAGCTCAGGGGTTAAGAGCACTGACTGCTCTTGCAGAGGACCCATGTTTGATTCCCAGCACCCACATGGCAGCTGACAACTGTCCTAACTCCAGTTCCAGAGAATTCAGCATCCTCCTCTGACCTCCAAAGGCATTGCATGACATGGATGCACTTACATACATGTAAGCAATACATTCAATACACATAAAATTACCAGGGGGAGGGGGGCAAAGTGGGAATGTTTGGCTGGGACTGCGGAAGGAGGGACATGCAGTGGACCAGAGGGAGGAGAGAATTCAGGCCAGGGGTTGAGGGAGGTGGGCACTATTTGGTGGGAGGGTGGGGACAAAGGAGGCACATGGACTGTGGAGGGAGGAAGGACATTGGATTGGGAGAGAGAGGAGAGATGATTGGATCATGGATCATGGGTAGTGTGGGAAGGCAGAGAGAAGTTTTTCAGCTTGAGAACCCCCAGAGAAATACACATAAGGTGTCTGAACATTAGTGCATGTGTATACCTGGGGCTGTATGGCAAGTGCCGCACAGGAGAGACCTCCCTTCTAGAGGCTGGTCACAGTAGTCCAAGAGACTCCCAAAATAACAGAGGATATTCCTGAAGACCTTGGTTGTCTTCCAGAACTGGAAGGTAAGACCCTACTGCTGAAGACAGGTCATAATTCAGACACAGGACTTGGAGCAATGGAGCAGGAACTGACCTAGAAGTCTTTTCCCTGAAGACTAGCTTTCATAGTTCTGTAGGATACTATGCAAACTGCTAAGGGACAAAATCAATCAATGGTCCAACCCAGTCCTAAAGCAAAAAAAAAAAAAAACAAAAACAAAAACATAACAACTGGCACAGAAAACTGCCTCTATTGGTGCAGTAGTGGCACTTTTATCTGAGAGGTAATCAACAGCTATCCAACTGGACTTAAAACCCTCTCAATGGGAGTGAACTCCTGGGTGGCACAGTAATTAGCTGGAGAGGTCATAGATCCTAGAGAAACCCTTATCTCTGTCATATCTCTAGACAAATGAAATTTCTTTCCATATGCTAAATATGGGTCCTTATATTTATAGACAAGTATACAGTACACAAAACCATTTATCAAAGCTTCTATTTGCAACAGATAGAGTCTACTGCTGAGTTCCACAACTGGTCAAATACAGAGAACAAACGTCTGAGAGATGCCCAGTTCTTGGTGACATACCTACAGTGAAACCTCTACACATAAAACTCAGGGAACATAGTGGAACAAGGGGTGGAGAGAACACTGGTGCATCCCTCAACTCCCACCAGAGAAGCTTCCGTACACAACAGAGCGCAATGCACACAGAAGACCAAAACAGAAGGCTGTGATTTAGAGATTAAGAGACTGCAGAGTGTTTGACCTTAGATAGGATTCCTACATTAAACCTCACCCACGCATGGCTCACGGAGCATTACAGAAGGGTCGGGGGGAGTGGAAAAATTGTAAGAGCCAGGGTTGGTCCATGAACATAGGGGAAGAAAGGCTTTCAGGCTGCTAGAAGATTCCTTATGTGGACTTGTGGTAATGGAGTCATTGAGCACATGTCCCTCACCAGCTCAATCTGACAAGGGGCCAAGTGTGGTTCAAGGGAAATGGGCAGCATGTGGCCCTAGCCTGAGAACTGCTGGAGACTGCTGCTGGGAGATGGTGAGTTAGACCTTCCTTAAAATCTCTAGAAAGGCTGAATAGACTTCAGTGGATGAACTTGCATTGAAGGCCATTCAGAAAAAAATGCTTGATCAGATGGTATTTAACATCTATGGCAAAATCCATGAGGCTAAGTGTGGGGGGATATGAGGGCTGGACAGGGGAGGGGGTCTTAATTTGATTAAGAACTGTTGTACAAAATGTACAGAAGCTCAATAAAAATATAAAAATTAAAAATAAAATATTAAAAAGTTTTTGCTTCTTGTTCATCAATGATACTGTTCTGTAATCTTTTATTTTATTTCTTTATCTAGTTTTAAATTAGAATAATATCGACTTAACAGAAGGGGTTCAGAAGTGTCATTCTATTTGGTAGAATAGTTTGAGAAACATTGATTGTAGTTCATTTTGAATTATTTTTTAGAATTTTGATGTGACTTCATCTGGATCTGGGATTTTTTCAGATGGGAATTTATTTTGTATTATTGCTTCAATCTCCTTGCTTGTTATTGGTCAGTTTAAATTATTAACATCATCTTGGTTTAACTTTGGTATGTGCTGTAATGTATTTCTCTGTTGCTGTGATAAAACATAGACCAAAATCAACTTGAGGAGGATATTTATTTGGCTCATACCTCACAGTTAAAGCCAAAAGCAAGCTCAAGTGAGGAACTTGGAGGCTCTTAAGCAAAGACTATGGAGGAATGCTGCTTACTGGCTTGCTCAGTTGTCATTCTGCTACAGCCCAGGACCACTTGCCTAAGAATACTACTGCCTAGAGATGGCTGGATCCTCCTACACCAACTACCAATTAAGAAAATGCCTCACAGACACAGCTACAGGATAATTCAATGATGATAAGTCTTCAACTGAGGTCCCTTCTTCCCAGGTACCTCTAGATTTCTCAAGTTGATCAAAACTAACCAGCATATATATAGATATATGTATCTATGTATTTATACCTAAAAATTCATTGGCATCTTTTACATTTTCCAAGTTAGTAAAATATAGGATTTTAAAGTGTGCCTTGATGATTTGTGCTTTGTCTTTTTTATATGCTGCAATGTCATCAATTTTATTAGCTTGGCTTTTTTCTCTCATTTAGTTAATTTAACTGATGCTTTATCACTCCTATTCTTCCTTTTAAAAAGAAATTGTTGATTAATTATGTCCTATAATATTTTTGTTTTGTCTTATTTTTTTCCATTTTTTAAATTTCTGTTCTGACTTTGATTATTTTCTCTCATCTACGGCTTTTGGGTTTGGATAATGCTGATGTAGATTTTAAAGACTGGCTTTTATTCCTTCCTATATCGATTTAGCAATAATAAAGTGAAAATGCTTAGATGAAAATATTGTCATTTTGTTCCAATAAAAAATTATGACAGAATTATTATATTACCTCTCTACCTACATCCTCTTCTGAATGTTTCTTAGGTGAGGAATTGAAAAAGGTATCATAAATACAAGAGAGCCAAAAACAATACCATATTTTCTGTTCAATGTATTTCAAAAGACTAGTATTAGGTAAAGATTACACTAGGATCGTGATATCCTAACTCCTAACAAAGAACTTTCATTCTAAATGTTATTTTCTGGTACATCAAAACTAAATGTACCAGACATGATGAACCTGGCTAACATAAGCCCACAAAAGGCAATTATAAAATATTTAAATGCTTTGTTAACCTGTTGACATCACAAGGCCACTGGAGAGTTGCCAAAATGAAAATATGTTGACCTCAGAAGGTAGAAAAGACTGAGTCTGAGACTGGACTTTTCACTCAAAGCAAACATTTTTAATAACTGGCAAACATGTCACTATCAAAAGTATTTTTAAAAAGAACAGTAATAACCTCTCAGATTCAATTACCCTAATTTCCAGTCCTGTATTAACCCTCTGAAAATTAAGGAATTGGTAGAATCATGAATAAACTTTATTTCTTTGTGAACTACAGGAATTGATGATGATGAAGCAACTTGAGAATTTGGTGCTTAACAACATTGGTCAATACCCACTATATATGTCTGTATCTACTATTGATTATCAGTAGATCTAATACACACTGTGTTAATAGTATTAATAGTATTTGCTTTAAGATGAACGCTGAGCTAACCTTCATAAATATAAACAGGTTTTTAAGCAGGGCATTATTTCCATAAAGATTGAGGCAAGTTTTTCTGGACTGGGACACAAAGTGGACTGGGACAGAGAAATCAAAGGCAAGACATTGACTTGGCAAGGTAACATTCCATACCACCCTACTCCCTTTCTGCCAAACTAGTTTTCTGTCAGGGTCTTAGTTGATCATATTAGCATTCTCCATATTCCTGTATGTCTGGAGGTAGGATGCACAGGGTATTGTGTGCATCATACATCATTTCATTCAATTTCATTTTGCTTGAAATAAGTATCTCGACAATATAATGTGATATAATATGACAAAAAATACAAACTTGCATATTAGAGTGCTTATACATTTTTATTTTTCCCTTTAGAAGTATAAGAAAATATTGAATTTTCAATACCTAACAATGAGCCTTTTTCACAATCCTTTTCAAGAAACATTTTTTGTTGTTTTTGTTGCTGTTGTTGTTGCTGCTGCTGCTGTTTTTGCCTTGTTTTGTCTTTTTTTGAGGCAGGGTCTCCCTGTAGCCACAGCTGACCTGGAACTTACTATGTAGACAAGGCTGGCCTTGAACTCACAGAGATTTGCCTGCCTCTGCCTCCCAAGTGCTGGGACTAAAGGCATGTGCAAGAAACATAAATTGTAAAAGATAACTCATAAAATGTTTTGTGGTAATACTAGATTTTAAGCATTTCAGTGTAAGCAAAATCTGCCCATCAACTAGAAATATCCCCTCAATAGTTAAAAAAATTTAGACCATTTTGTAGGTCTTCTTGGCTTTCTTCTGGTAACAGAATTTCTTGAAATTATTTGCATGGAAACCTGGATTTCTTTCATTTGGACAAACTCAAAGAATTAAGAGAGGTATCATGTTTTCCTGGCCCACCTTTAACGCTTTGTGCTAGAACAGCCATGTAACATTAGTTTTCTTTGGGAGGAATCACAAGACTGCAAACTTCCCTTCATAGCTCTTTCAACAACTGTTATTTAGGATGACTGTCACTCAAAGTTTCTGCCTCTTCCATATTAGATAATTTTAAATACTGTTTATCATAACCATGTACTAGCCATCTACTACACAAAGACACAGAATCCCTGTGAGTCAGCACTCAAACTGCTCCCTATAGAGTGTCTGATTATGCCTTTACAATTATAACACACTTTTGCCTCTTATTTTTTTTCTCCCTTTCTAACTTAAACATATATCCTTGATTCTAAGATGCTCACATTGATCTTAGAATATTTCTCCTTCATAGCCCATGAAATAATTACATCATACAACTGGGTGATCCCTGGGATTTGTTGAAATAGTATATTTTTATTCAAGTTTCTTCTAACAAACTCTCTCTTCTATTGTCCTTTTTCCAACCTCTAGGCTTTTCTTACCTCTATTTTTGATTTCTAGGTCTCAGAATCTCATTTCTTACTCGTGTCTTGAAATTTCCATATGATCTCATAACCAATTTAACATAACCTCTCTTATAAACACATTACGTATGCCCTGTGTTAGACCTCACAGCCTCCTCTTTTCCTTTTCCAAAATTTTCTATATAAATTTTCCCAGTTCAAAACTTTAGAAGTAAACTTAAGTTTTGATCCTTCTGTGTTTGGCATCTCTTTAGTGCTCATTGCTTTTCATAGATCCAGATCAGACCCTTGTTTATATTTCAAAATATTCTAAGATAATTCCTTTGTGTCTCCACATCTCACCAATGTTCACCCCACTTTAAAACAAGTCACCTTACAGAAGTTCCTGTAAGACCTTACTTTATTCAAAGATTTTCAGTAGGTCCCTGTTACCAACAACAAAATAGAGTCCATATTATTTATTTCTCATTAGTATTGAGAGAGGTAATGAAATATTTTCTACTACTAATAAGTACAACAAGCATAGAAACAGTAATAACGATGAGACCAAACTAAAATGTCCACAAGTTATCTCGAGTCTTTTTTTAAATATTGCAAGACAGACTAAGGGCTTTAAGAGATGTATCTTGTAGGGGGAAAAATAGGAGCAGGTCACATGTTATTCTGGCTGTTCCTAGAATATGGTACATCTCAGAAAGTGTAGAGACGCCTAATGCTGTGTTATTCATAGAACACTATATAGAGGCAGCAACAGTTTATAAGTTAATTTAGTAAGAGGAATGTACATGAACAACTAAGTGCTTAGCCTTTACAAGGAAAATGAAAATCTTTAATCTTGCAGGAGCTTTAACAATGTAAAAACATAGTTGTCATATAAAAGACAAGTACAGCAGTATTATCAAAAGTAATGCAGTTTCCCTTGTTTTTGTTGGTTTTGCTATCAGCTGTGTGTTCCATACATATTCTGAAATAACATGTCTGAGGATATTTTTTCATCTAATCATATTTCTGCATCTAAGAGAGAGGTTCATGAAGATGACATGATGTTTTCAAATAATCGACACAAACAGGAGATAGAATTATGATTTTCTTTTGAAAGGGATAAGAGGGTGGTAGTATAGGTAATCAGGTTATGAATCGGAGAATAAATGTCTTGGTTGCGTTGAAGAACAGACTACAGTGGGTGTAATTATCATGAAATAGGGAACACAGATCAAAAAAAGGAGAAAATAATAAATCTAGAGCTTGCCACCATGGACTGGATCAGAATTCAAGTGTATCTAGTGAAAATTCTTTTACGGCAGTGTATTTAGTGAAAATTCTTTTATGGCAATAGCCAATACTTGATGTTTCAAAGAAAGACAAAAGCTCATAGACTGGGCCTATCAGATTTATTCAGTGCTATTTATCAAGTGAGAAATTTCTATATTAGACATATTTAATCACTGAAGATCTTGAATCATGTTGTTTGAATACACACACACATACACACACACATATATATATATTTATGACATACATACGTATATACTTCTGACAGAGCATCAAATTGTACAGATAGATATAAAGCTTTTAAAGCTTTTAAGATAACCCCTTCCTTCCTGCTTTGTGATTTTCATTTACCACTGAAACGCAAGACATCCATATCACATGCATAAAGAGAGAAGTTGAGTGGCACTTAATTTTTTTATTAAAGTTCATTTAAAAGCATATGAAAGAGGTACTAGAGAGATGTTCCAGCTGTTAAGAGCACTTACTGCTCTCCCAGAAGACCCAAGTTCAATTCTCAGCATCCATGTCTAGCAGCTTACAACTGCCTGTGACTTCGGCTCCAGGATAGCTGTTGTCCTCTACGGTCTCTGCATGCACTTGTGGGCACCTGTGTGCACATGGCAAACACACAAGCATATGTGTATATATTTACATATATATCGATATATATATATGTATATAATATATTAGTATTCAAATAACTAATATAGGGTGGTTAGAACTTTTGAAGTCTTATAAATTCCAACAAATATCAGGTTTATTATATCAGCATCTAGCACAAAATAGATGAAATTATATATATTTTAGTCTTATTAAGTAATGTGGTTATGCTTGAATTTAAGCCAGCTCTCTTAAGTTATCAATACTGATTTGAAAAGTGTGTTCCAAAATCTATCTACCAAAAATGTGTAAATTTACCTTTTTGTATTCTTACAATAGAAACTCTCTTTGCTTTCTCTGTTCACAACACTAATCTTTGCTAACCATCATTAGATTCTTCAAGCCCTTCATTTCAAATTCAAATTTCTCATGCAAGTGAACTGATGTATATTTGGCTTTTGGTTTCTAGAGTCTTTCATTTAGCATAATATCTTCCAGGTTCATCTGTACTTTGGAAAATGACAGGATCTCCTCTATAAATATTTAGTTAATTCAATGGCTGTAGCAAAATATGTGATGAAATCAAAAGAAGAAAGATTTAGACTCATGATTATAGAAGTTTCTGTCCACATTAGACTGAGTTCATTGCTTCTGGGCTTGTGCTTGTAGTGAACTGGAACATCATGAATGTGGCTGAAGGAAACAGAGAGCACAGAGGGGCAAAGACCAGAGACACTACTCATTCATTAAATTTGTGTTTATACCGAACTGCTTCCTCCAAATAGGCCCCCTCCTAAGACCTCACTCAGCTGTGAACTTGTAACGAATGTGGCACCCTTATGAGACATTCCCCTATCAGACGGGATAGAAGATGGAACCAAGTTTTCAGTGCATGAGTCTTCTGGGAGTTCACATCAGGTTTAAATCATAATAGTTAGGTTGAGTATTTGTCCAGTGTGTACATATACATTATTTTATACATGTATTTTTTAATGAACAGTTAATGTTAGTTTTATAGCTTGGATTTTGTAAAAAAAATCCTCCAGTGGACATAAGTAAAAATGCCCATTCAACATACTAATTTCAATGGGCATATTCTGAGAAGGTATCCCAGAAGTAGGATTGTTACTGTATGTTGTCCATTAGTTCTACTTTTAGATTTTTCTATGCTGTTTTTAATAATTATTCTAGTTATTTATATCTCCATTCTTTCCTTGTTGAAAGATTTTTTTAAAAATTATGTGTGTTTTGCCTATGTGTATAGATGTGAGTCATGTATGTGCCTTGTCTGTGTAGAGGGGAGAAGAGGACCTCAGATCCTCAAGAACTAGAGTTGCAGTAGGCTGTGAGCAACTATATGGGTGCTGGGAACTGAAGCATGGTCCTCTGTAAGAGTAGCTAGTGTTCTTAACTGCCGGACCACCTCTCCAGCACCCACCCCAAATTCTCTTTTTATGACTTGGGGATATTCCTTAGAGATATTGCACTTCTCCAGCATGTGTGGAGCCATGTTTTTTAACATCAGTACCAAAAATAAGAGAAAAAGAAGTTCTCTATTTTCCATACCCTCTCCAATATTTGTAATCTTTCATTTCTGATAACAGGTAGGAGATGATTTCTACCTATGGTTTTATTAGCATTTAACTAAAGACAACTGATGCTGAATATTTGGTGTCTTTTGGTCAAATGTTGTTGAGATATCCCCTAAATGTATACTTTAAATTTTACATTTAAGTATTTGGGTTAAATTTTATGAATGGTGTAAGAATCCAATTCCATTCATCTGCATGTGCATCGCCAGTTTTCCCAACCTCATTGATTGAGCAGACCATCTTTTTCCCATCATGTATTCTGGCTATATATATATATAT
>NW_008358101.1:300036-304552 GCF_000622305.1 Nannospalax galili
GCATTGCAATATCGTTATAATGTGTCTTGTGATCAGGGAGTGTAAAGCTGCCAATTTTTTTGTTTTGCTCTATATTGTTTTAGAAATCCAGAGCTCTGTATGGTTCCATTATAATTCAAGGATTATTTTTTAGATTTGTGCTAAAAACATCATAATCCACTGATATTTATTCTTGGAAAGTAAGGATGACTCAGTACAAGGAAAATAATAATTCACTATACCACATAAATCAAATGTAGACTAAAAATATCATTATCTCAATACATAGGCATCTAATAGTTATCAACTTGACAATATTCAATACACCTTTCTCAACATTTTAGGAGTAGAAAGATTATATATAGTAGCGGCCATATAAGACAAAAAAAAAAAAAACAGCTAACATTCTCAAGTGTGAAATTTTGACAGTATTCCCTCTAAAAGCTGTGACAAGACAAGGATGCTCCTGATTACTATCCCTTCTGAGTATATTATGGAAGCCCAGCCAGAGCATTTAGACAAGAGAAAGAAGTAAACGGCACCCTCAGAAGAAAATAGAGAAGAAATTGTATTACTCTATCATCACACAATCTTACAAAGGCTCACCAGAAACCTTCAAGAACTGAGAAACAAATTTAGTCAAGTTGAAATTAAATCAACATAAAAATTACTAGCATTTTATATACCAATAACATAGTACTCAAAAATAGAATATAAGGAAAACAATAGTAATACAAATATACTCGTTAAAAGAAAAAGTGGAAACACACTAAAAAGAGTGCAAAATGGCTCACGCCCATGGATTATCAGGATAAATATTGACAGTGTCCACAGTTTACGAAACAGTCTCAAGACTCCTTGCAAACTTCTTTGTTTTACTGTTCTCAGAGCATGATTTTACTGCCACTTTTATCCATCTGTTTTCATATTGGCTGCTCTCTAAGAAAGAGATTACATACTATGCCATAAGGATATACACGCACAGATTCCAGAGGAGAACAGGACTACATTAAATAATGGCTGCATAGACTAATGTAACCATAAAAGAAAGTAGATTAATTAGGATCATATTGATCTGAACACAAACATGATTTTGTGTGGGGTTAGATATGGGACAGAAGAGATACTTGATTAGCATATTGCTCAGTGGTTTGGGGATGTTAGTGATGGAGACTTTTTACTAATGTGCATAGAAATAATATTTAAAAGCTCAGTGCAGAGAGTTTACCTTTTTGATTCTTCATTATAAGATAGTTGAAGATATAAAGTAAGTGATTATAATTCATACCCAGAAAACAATTTGGTTTTGTACTTGGGGTATTTTTTTCTCATTTTCATTTCATTGTTACATTTGCCAACTTTCTGTCTTTCTGGGTTCATGGCCGGCCAATGCTATCAGTCTGATGATATCATCAAACTCAATCAATTCTCTCTCATGTATAGTTATGATTTAAGGTAGACACTTTGGGAAACTTGGCTTTCTCTTTTAGGGCCTATTAATTATTGTACTTCTCCAGTTGATTAAGTGCTTCCTGGGGGCATCAAGAAAATTTTAATGTCTCTTGTGTAAGTTGGGATTTGCTCCATGAACCTGAATTATTTGGTCATCATTTAATTGAGTAGAAGAATGAAAATGAATGGCTCCTCAGTTTTTATTTTCTCTAAAATACAAATCTAGGCCATGGTTTCCTGTGGTTTATTATTTATTCAGTAACCTTTAAAATATTTAAAGCAATGGAATTTTCCTCCCTCTATTGAAAGAATATTAAACATGCTCAAAAGGTATATTATGAAGTATAATTCTAATTTTCTCCATTTAACTTATTTTTTCGGTATTCATTTCACCATTGAATGATTGATTATACTCTTTGCTTAATTTTTAAAAAATAATGCATTATATCTATATACTAATATATGTTTTGAAGCTGAATGTTTTAATTTACCAAAGAGAAGTTTTTAAGACAACAAATATCTTAAGTGTGCCTGTGACACATACTGAAATCTTGATCTTCCTGTTTAAATACAAAGAGCTGGTAGTTATCATCGAGAGCAAAGAAACCAGAAGCAGAAGTGGTTTAACAATAAATAGAAAAACATACCTCATCATTACTAACAAGTGGCACAGTAGGTCACATGCATTTCATGTCTGTATTCATAAGCCTGAGAAGATTTTAGGTTTACTTTCTTGATGTGGAATATAGAAAAGGTATCTTAAATGAGATCTTATTTAATAAAGGGAAAACTTTGATACTAAGTAATTAATTTGAATTATAGTTACAATTCAATGAATATCAGTTAAAAAGAGATATTTCTCTCTAGGCCCCCAAATGTGAGAGGCCATGTATTGTATTTTGTGTTCAGCTCAGGTGACTGACATACTAAGGACCCGTAATTAAAACTTTGGTCAGTTCATTTATAACTTAGCTTTCTTGAGATGTAGTTATGTGTCACAGAAAATACCAAATTCAATCTTAATTCTCTGCCATGCTCTTGTTTTAAAAAATGTGTATAGATTGGTCCCGTCTCACCAGATTTGGTTGGAAATGACTCTGTTCCAGTACTATCGAGGACTGCTTTGAGCATGGTCCACCAGAGGCCATTCTTTCTCTCGACTCCTTACCCATCAACGAGTAAAGTCAGATTAGGACAAGCAGATGAAACTTGTGACCAAATTCTCAAAATCAGTATAAATACCAGTGATGAGTTGCCAATGAAACTACACTTCAAATGCTTGTCTTCTCACCAGGACATCCATGTCTTTGTTGATACTGTTGTTACATAGCTTCCATTTATATTGTTATCATATGCATTTCAATATCCACTTAGTAAACTGAGATGCTTCCCTTTTTGTTTGTAGCCACAGTAAACTTCCATGTTAGAAAACTATGCAAACTCTAATTCTGCTTTTGAAGCCAAGTATTCAGACTTCAGGAGAGAAATTATTTGTGTACATTTCCTGGTCTCTAATCTCCAGTTAACATTTGTTATAATGAACTTTTATTTGACAACTGACATCATTAGGCAAGCTCCACTAAAAGCATCATTAATTTTGATTTCCATTCTTTAATAAAAACCCTGTGGGTAATTAAAAATCCTTATGCATATTTTGGGAAAGCTCTAACAGCACAGACTATTGAAATAGTCACATAATGCAAAAAGAAAATATTTGTTATATTCTTTATAATATAAATTCAAAATATGATTGAGGAATCAATTTTATATCTTTATATTATTTTTATTTCAATTATATTTTACAATTTTCAAAAAACTCTAAATTTTCTGATACTTACATTTATGTGTTTTTAATTAGTCTTGAGTTCTCTACTATGTCTGAAAATGTTTTGAATTCTAGAAATACACACATGAAAAACACAAAAATATTTTTCCTAGTTTGGCATCTGTTTGTTTTCCATCTTGTCATTGTGATGATTTGTTCTGCATTCTGTGAATCATAGCATATATTGTGAGATATTTATTAATATTAAAAGCATGAAAAATTATACTAAAATGTAAGTTTGTTTGATCGTTCTTATTAAATATAAGTCGAAAGCCAATATTTCCAGAAGCAGTATAAAGTCCTGCAACTTTGTCATATTTCACATAAAAATCCTAAATTATGATTTATCAGATCAGAATAGTAAGAACGTTTTACATATTAATTTTCTTTCCTTACATTAACCAAAGTTCCTTTAGTTGTATGATAAAGTTCTTGCTGTATCAGCTACATGGTTGGCATCAATTATACAGAATTAAAAATTATTTTCATGGAAGTGGGCTGTTCTTAACAGTTCAAAAATCTGCAAGAAAATTATTTTCTAGTAAAATCAAATATTTTCTTATTTGATTAGAGGAAAGGAATGACCTGTTCTAAAAAAATCCATTAAGGATAATGGAATATTTTCTGTAGGTGATCGTTACACATACAGTTAGGCTTTCCAATATAACAGAATTCTGATATTAAGACTTGTTGGGAATTTGTTATTCTCCTCTCTTGATTACTTTGTTTCAAATGAATTACAAGTAACTTCTCTCTTCCTTGTAGTATTCTTTATCTTCTTCTCTCAATAATTATAACATTTTTCCTATTTGGAGACTCATTTAGTTGAATAAACATGATCCATTTAGTGTTTAAATGTAATTTCTTTTACAAAAAAAATATTTTTATTTGTACATGTGTCTATATGTGTGTATGTACATATGTGTGTATGTATATATGTGCACCGCATGCATGCCTTGTGTTCTCAAAAGCTAGAAGGGAACTATTTACAGTAGCAAAAATATAAAATTTTAAAAGCTCAATAAAAAAGTGTCTTAAAGACGGGTGTGGTGACGACGCCTTTAATCCCAGCACTCGGGAGGCAGAGGCAGGCGGATCTCTGTAAGTTCAAGGCCAGCCTGGTCCACAAAGTGAGCTCCAGGACAGCTGAGGTTACAGAGAGGCCCTGTCTCAAAAAGACCCAAAAAAGTGTCTTAAAAAAGGGAAAACGAGCACCACTTCTGGTCCTGGCCCCGCCCTCACCTCTCTCTGCTTCCCTGG
>NW_008358101.1:308629-309254 GCF_000622305.1 Nannospalax galili
ATTGTTTCTGGAGATTTGGGGGCTTGTCACGAGCCGGGACTCTGTCCAGCAGAGTCCAGGAAAGACGGCACAGACACCAAGGTGAGGTTCAAGCTTCTGTTTCTCTTGCATCCTTTATTCTCTTTCATTATCTCATACACTATGATGCTGCTTCTGTTCTGTTCTATTCTGTTCTGTTCTCTTCTGTTCTGTTCTATTATATCTCTCACTTCATTCTCTCTCATCATTCTCTCTCACTTCATTCTCTCTCACTATGATGCTGTCTCGTGTTTGCTGTTGTTCTTTATTACACACCTCAGCTGTTCATATAGCGTTTCCAACAGCCCTCCCTCTAGCCAGGACCAATCAGGGCACACACACGTGCAGCGGGCAGGCAGAGTGCAGCTCATTAGCCACGTAGCAAGATCATCAGGCTGGTAGCACCTGTTTTTGGGCTCACCATACTTCAGAGTTGGGGTAAACAAGCGGGATTCACGAGCCTTGGCAGTCAGCCAAGAGTTGAAGTAAACAGCACGAGGTTTGGCAGCCAGCCAGGGCTCTATCTTTGGCTGGCTGGGCTGTGCTCGCTTCCCACAGATCCTAGGATCAGACTCTGATAAATAAGTATGCAAACAGACATAACTGC
>NW_008358101.1:310900-313473 GCF_000622305.1 Nannospalax galili
TAATTATATTAATTCAACTGTAAACCTAAAAATTTACAGCCAATTTTGAAAGAGATGCATCCTACCTCAGGAAACCGTTATTGAATATGTCAATTGTGTTGTAATGATATGCTTCTTCTACGTATGTTGTTAATAAATAATTTTTAAAAATTAAAAAAGGGAAAACTTCAAAAATATAAAAATTAAAATTAAAATGGACTTTTAAGGGAGAGTTTTATGGATGAGGCGCTGGTGTTCACAATGACAATAAGGAAACAACCAGGGAGCGCTCACAACTTTTACTTGAATCACTGCTAGACAGTCATTCCAACAGCCAAGACAGGTGACACTCAACATATACTTTATCCAAAAATACCAGGTGGAGAAATGGCTCAAAGAGTCAGAGTGCTGGTTGAGCAAACATGAAGACCTGAGTTCATACACAGAACTCACAGAAAAGCCAGCTGCAATTACAGGGTAGTGGGGGAGACAAGGAGCCTTTGGGGATTTGCTGGCTGGTAACCTATGCCCAGGGTCAGTGTGAGACCCTAGCTCAAAGAATAGGGCAGAGAGTGATGGAGCACAACACCCAACATCCTATTTTCTCTAGCTGCACACATGTAGACATGCACACATAGACATAGACATGACACACAAGATAAAATCTGACTGCAGGTATGTTAAAGATAACTAAAAGCATGCATACATACAGAATTTACATGTAAATAGTTATATCAGTGTGCTTATAATAGAAAAAATCAAAGCTCAAATATTCACCCTCAGAGGAATGAACACTATATATAATTTATAATACTCAAATAGTGGAATATTGCTCAGTAATAAAATTATGCATTTTTTCTAAATATCTTCTCACCATTTTTCACTGAGTGAATGAATATGAAACCTATAGAAATAGATAACCAAATGTACATTCAGGAATGATGGTTGACAAAATTGTAAGGCACATAGAAAACAGTCTAATGGAAAAAAATCTCTCCATATCAGCATTTATTTGAACTACAAATGAATTAATTTTTCCAATAAAAAGACAGAGATTGGCTGAATGAGGCATATGTCATTATATAACAGCACTAAGGAAAATATGATTGATTTGTGACAAAAATCAGTTGAAGCAAAAGGAAGAAATATGATAATCCAAGAAAATATTATCCAAGAGTGACCAAGGTTACTAATATGATAAAAATGATTTAAATAATAATTAAAACTCAAGACAAAAATTACATGATAATGCAAAATTTAATTGGGAAGAGATATTAAAAAGATATATTTATTCATTTCATTACTGATGATTAAACTATGTGAAGAACAAACCACCTGAAATGAAGAAGCATACTTTTGTATAGTAATCATTGAGTCTTCATTATACCACTATCATTAGTGGATAGAAGGACAATGTGAAGCAGCTGTCTGCCAGATATGTACACAACACATTTCCCAGCACACAGCCTACTTGCTTATCTCAACAGTACAATGCAAAATTCTTTCAAAGATAATGTGTTTGACCACAGACTAAGTTCTATTGAGTGGCCATGGGCAGCAATGTACCTACATTCCAAGTACTTGGGAGGTGAATGAAAGAGGATCTCATGAGCCCAAAAGTTTGTGAGCAGAAAAATATCCAAACAGAAAATAATCAGTGATGTGGAGAATGTGGACACTCTGTGCACCTTGGCGGGAGTGCAAAGTGACATAGGTATCAGGTGAAAGAGCATGGCAGTTCCTCAAAATATTAAGCTATAGATTATGATGTAATAATTTAATTCCTAGATAAAACCTAATATAGAGGCAGATTTTCAATGAGATGTTTGTGCACCCTTTCAAAGTAGGATTAATCATAGCAGATAAAATATGGAGGTACTTTAAAGTCCTTATGAACAGGTAAATGAAAAAGCATTATGCAGTATGTCATGGAGTAATAGTCTTAAAATGGAAGGGAATTCTTTATATGCTGTAATATGAAGGAAACTGAGGACTATGTTAGGTGAAAAAACCAGTCACAGATAGAAAGAAAATGTATGTCTCTAATTATGTGAGTTATTTACAGTACTCAACAATCATAAAGACAAAAAGTACATAAGGTATTGCCAAGGGATAATAGGGTGGTATTATTGTAAATGTGTATAGCTTTCAGTTTTACAAGATGAGCAGCCAAAGGAATGGGAGAAGGGGGTAGTACCAAAGCATTACAAATATGCTTAATGCCAGAGAACTCTATTCCCAAATGTTTAACATTGTAATTTTTTGTTATTTAAGGAAAACATATAAGCAATATATGAACAGCTTATTCTACTTTAGAAGGCTCTGTCTGTAAGTCTTCATTTCTAGAGTTCATAGCTGAAATAATTTCAGATTCACCTAATCACAAGAATGGGCATCAGTGCAAGTTCATCAAACATTCTTTCCTTTCCTTTCTTTTTTGTTTTTTCAAAAGGCAATGTCTCACAAACTGGTGTCATTACTTACCATTGCTGGGTCATGTCTTCTAAACAAATCAGGGAAGCTGCACCCATGAAGTCTCAACAACATACACTTGAAACCAAGCTGCAAACAACATTAAAAACAAAAATAAACAA
>NW_008358101.1:313643-322168 GCF_000622305.1 Nannospalax galili
AAACAATTAGAGATTTAAACGATTTTCTTGGGATCTGCTTTGTAAACTCAACTTGTCCCTCAACTTGTTTCAAAACCTGTCAGTATGAAAAAATTGATGGCATATAAAAATTCTTACTTTGGACATGAGCCATAGATTTATTCTTCATGCTGGTTTCTCTAGAGAATCCTGTCTATTGTATTTTGCTCACTATTTGAAAGAAAGAAATCATAATGACTAGGAAACAGAACTGCATCAGTGCCTAACACATTTTAATTATTCCATAATCACAATTTTGATATACATTTATTTGGAGATATGTTTCTTAAAGTTAAGATAAAAATACATTTTAATGGTGTAGCTTTAGATCTTTTGTAGAATCTCTTATTCTAAAATATGACAAAATTAAATTTATGATAGGTGAATCCTACTGCTTTAGAAAAGTAAATGTAAGTGCATAATAACTGGATAATTGATGACTTTTTAATAGATAGTACTTCACCTCAAACCATTATTTTTAACATCTTATTTTGTAAGACATAAAAAATTAATGGCTTAAAGATTGTTATACATTATATAAAGGATCACCAATGACAAGGTCACTTGGTTTAATTTGCTAGTGCTTTCATTTCATAAAGATTTATTATAGGTTAATGAGTGATAGAAAAGTTCTGAATATTGCTTTACTTCACTTTTACATTTACTGAACAAAGCACCTTCATGTTGTAATGTTCACTTATATGACCTGTGAATTCAAGATTGATATTTTGTATTTACAGAGATGTAGTTTTTAATTTATAACAGAGCTGATTTACAATGGTATGAGGAGTTCACTGTGTAGTTTGCCCTGGACTCATACAGCATTTTGAAATTCTGTATTTCATTCTGATATTTAAGAAAAAAGTATTTTATAGAACAATGGGAAGAAAATCAAAAGACAAATATGCCAGTGAATAGCTATAATCACTTAGAAATTATTTGTAGTAACATGAATTTTAAAAATCAAATATAACTAAGAAATGAAATTATTTGAAATGTAAAACATTGTTTCACTTGTAAAACATTTATGTGCTTTACCTTTCTAGACACTTCTATTGGCTCTGGCATATGACAGTGAAGGAAGAAAATAAGAAATTCATGCTTTTGAGGAGATCTGACACTTTAACTAAATACACGTCATATCATGATTGGAAAATGTCATTACTATGAAGGGGAAAAGGTAGGTAAATTGAATATCGTTGTAGTTTCATGTGGCTGAATAAAGAAGGTGAATCATAACTAATATCACATGCAAGGGCAGAGAAATGAAAGTGAGAGAGAATTTACTAGGAAATGAGAACAGAAAGCCTTCAACAAGATTCTGTAGTATTTAAAAGACGAAAGTATTTGTGTTTTACTGAAGCATTATGGGAACCTGTGGAAGAATATGAACATGGCAGTGAGGTGATCTGCTCTATATTTTAAAATAAAAATGAAAATCCCAGTGCCAGAGGTGGGTTGCACCCCTGTGAACCCTAGAGGTCCCCAAAACAATAAAGGTCATCCCCAATAATGTTTGCTGTACACTGGAAGTGGATGGTAAAACCCTACTGCTGAAGATACCACATGATGTGAGCACGGGAGAGGGAGAAATCAAGCTTGGACTAACCCACTGGATGTGTGGCTTTCTTAGTGCCAGAAGGCAATATACAGGTGTCTGGGGGAGAAGTGACCCCTATATTTCTGCTGAACATCATGCCAAAGAAGATGTTCCTGCTGGTACAATAGTGGCACATCTAGTGTATGTACAACCAGTAATTTTTCAATTGGAGATAATGCTAACTCCTAGAGATGGAACACACATCTGGTAATGTAGAGCAGGCCAACTCCCTGTGGCAGGGGAGTATACAGGCCCCACTTGAGAAACCACTGCATATGTTCTATTAGATGGATGTGATGCACCTGCCAAAGCACCACCCAAGCATTTGTGTTTATACCCATAGCTTACTATAGCAGCCACTGTTTAGATGTTCTTGCTTCTTGCTGTTTGTGTTTTTATAGTAGATGGAATCCCACTGAAATGGCCATAATGTTTGCTGTACACTGGAAGTGGATGGTAAAACCCTACTGCTGAAGATACCACATGATGTGAGCACGGGAGAGGGAGAAATCAAGCTTGGACTAACCCACTGGATGTGTGGCTTTCTTAGTGCCAGAAGGCAATATACAGGTGTCTGGGGGAGAAGTGACCCCTATATTTCTGCTGAACATCATGCCAAAGAAGATGTTCCTGCTGGTACAATAGTGGCACATCTAGTGTATGTACAACCAGTAATTTTTCAATTGGAGATAATGCTAACTCCTAGAGATGGAACACACATCTGGTAATGTAGAGCAGGCCAACTCCCTGTGGCAGGGGAGTATACAGGCCCCACTTGAGAAACCACTGCATATGTTCTATTAGATGGATGTGATGCACCTGCCAAAGCACCACCCAAGCATTTGTGTTTATACCCATAGCTTACTATAGCAGCCACTGTTTAGATGTTCTTGCTTCTTGCTGTTTGTGTTTTTATAGTAGATGGAATCCCACTGAAATGGCCAACAGCCCATGGAAAACAGTTGATACAGAGACCCAAAAGTTTAGTGCCTTGCCATAATGGGAGGAAGATCATCCCACACTTACCACCTCCACCAAGCTCAGGGACTTTTGTAGAAGAGGTTGGAGGAAAGAATGTGACAGCCAGAGGACAGAGTGGACTGTTACCTGGAAGTGTCCTCTGACCATTATGCGGGCAAGCTATAGTCACATCTCCTTCCTATATTTGTCAAGTACATTTTTCTTATTTTTTGAGACTGCTTCTTTTGTCATCTGAACTAATTAAAGCTTTATAAGTTGCTTTGGGAATGGTGAAAATTATTCTATTGAAAAGAAGCAAATTTTTAATAATTCAGTGACTCAGTAATATGAACACATCTTTTCTGAGTAAAATGTTTGTGTGCTTGCTCCAGCCACAATCAAGAAAGAAGTGGATTATCTGGACACTTATATCAGAGTAGACTAGAAGACTTTAGAGATAAAATAGTGAAATAATTGATATGGGAATCTTCTCTGATAGCCTGATCATGAAATTGGAGTGCAAAATCTATGAGGAACACAACAGAGAAAACTGTACAAAAAAAAAAAAAGCTGAGTCTAAAAAGGACTTCCTTAGAAATCAGTGTTTGAATGAAGGTTTGAGGGGAAATACTCTTTGGTATTAAAAGAAAGGTGAGACTTTAGGAAACAGAAACAAACTTTAGGAATAATATATTTACAATACAGAAAAGATTCGGATTGATCTATTGTATTTTATCAAATTTTAGTTTCAGGAGTATATAATTAAAACAGACTTTTTTTCTGTGTTAGTAAGTTGTGCTATCCATAGAAGGATTATCAATTTTTTTACACCCACTTCCCAGATAGCACCCTCCCATAGCCTCCCTCCCCGCACTAGAACCCTTATACACTGATATCCCTGCTACTGTCTGCTGTGTTGTTGGCACCCCCAGCCATTCCCCACTACTTGCCCTTCTGGTGAATCTAGTCAGCCTATCTAGAGGTCTTTGTTTTAGGAAGGTCATCTGTTCCTCATCTAGCAGCAATCAGTTGTTAATATTCCTTTGGATAAGATTGGGGTCTGCTGTTCATTTTCCCAGATCTATGCTGAGTTACTATCTGGGAGTCACTTTGGCCACCCTGGCCAACACTTCAAAGGCAGGTATCACCTGTCTGGCATTGTTGCTTGTTATGTAGACTTTAGCTATGCATATGGACTCTTAAAAATTATATTGGCCCATTTAATCTTTGATTAT
Organism: Nannospalax galili; assembly: GCF_000622305.1. NCBI lineage: Eukaryota > Metazoa > Chordata > Mammalia > Rodentia > Spalacidae > Nannospalax > Nannospalax galili. Next base: position 317,457 of record NW_008358101.1, read on the forward strand.
ACTTTCCTTTTGGGTGTTTAAGTCCATACAGTTGGTCCAGATAAACCAATTTATTTTGAGGATCTGTACCTCAGGGGTCACATGGGCTTGGGAGGACCCCCTGGCTCCTTTCTTTTACCAGTTCCGCCTATGTGAAGGTAAGTCAAAGGTCCTGCTTGACCATGGTTGTCTTTGCTTGGAAGCAAAGACAGAGTGAAGCATTGCTTCATTAGTTAATGATGGCATATATATATTTATATGATGGTATGTAATACATGTTTATATGTATTCATTGCATTATATTTAATAAAGTGATGGCATATATACATTTAGTATTTAATATGTTCTTCAAAACAATTCATTGAATCTGAGAAGGAAGGATCCTGATATCCTTCCTGGGTGTTAAGTCAGGACAACTATACTTAGTAACTGCAGTAAATGAATTCATAAAAATTAGCAAGGTTAAATTTTACTCTTAATATTTTTCTTCATTTACTGTAAATTCTTGATCTCTAACTTGGAGTCATTATACAGCAGTGGAAACTTTAACAGTTGTGGAATGCTGGAATATTAGAGCATTCCCTTTAAATGTGTCCTGGAAAGTTTTGTTAACTTGACAACACCTGGGAAGAGGTAACATGAGTTGAGGATTTTCTCCATCACTTTGGCCTTGGACATATCTATGAGACATTTTCTTAACTCCTAATTGATGGACTATCTAGTTCCCTATGGGGAGCGCCATTCCTGGGTGGGTGGGCCTGGGATGAACAAGACAGGTAGAGAAGCAAACCGGCAAGCAACAGTCTTCCGTGGTCTCTGCTTCAGTTCCTGCCTCTAGGTTCCTGCCCTGAGTGCCTGCCCTGACTTCACTCAGGAATGGACTGTGGCCTGGGACATGTAAGATGAAATGATTATATAAATCCATGTGTTCCCCAACTTGGTTTTGGTCAGAGCCTTTTATTACAGCAATATAAAGAATACTAGAACAAAGGGGAATGTAGAAACGATGTCCCTTTCTAACATTCCTTGTGTTTCCCAGCTACCATGAGCAGAATGACTTTCCTCCACCTCTTACTCACCACCATGATGTATTGTTTTGCCACAAACTCAAAACAATGGGAGCAACTGACCATAGACTGAAAGCTACAAAACCATAAGAAATTAAACCTTTCATCTTCACAAGTGGATAGCTGGTTTTTCTCAGTTATTTATTGGAATGTTGACTAACTTATTTGGCTGCTAATTTTTTCTAAAATATTGTATTTTGGGCCAGGCGTGGTGGCTCACACCTTTAATCCCAGCACTCAGCAAGCAGAGGCAGGTAGATCTCTGTGAGTTCAAGGCCAGCCTGCTCTACATAGTGAGTTCTAGGACAGGGAGACCCTGTCTCAAAAAGGCCAAAAAAATGTATTTTCATTTTTTATTTATTTTATGTGTATGTGTGTTTTGCCTGCATGTATATAAGTCACCTGTGTCATGTAATGCCCACAGAGGCCAGAAAAGGGTGTTGAGGATCCCCTGACACTGGAGTTAAAGATGGCTGTTAGCTGCCATGTCAGTGCTGGGATTGAACCTGGGTCCTCTGGAAGAAGAGCAAGTGCTCTTAACTGCTGAACCATTTCTTCAGCCCCCACTAATTTTAAGTAAATTCAATATTGTACTTAATGTTCTTTCCTCTCTTGCAAACTTTACTTTCACTAACAAAATAAAACTAAGATAAACATTAAACTAGTTGTAAAATTGATTTACACTTTGATTCTAGTTCTGTGACTACTGGATTTATGATCTTGAACTATATGAAAAACTCATGAACTCCTTGTGTTCTGACATTTAAAATCTTCTAAGCGAAGTATTAGAATAGCTTGACTTTTGGGGAATGGTAATAGACAAACATGTTTTCATAAACCATTGGAGCTTTAGGGGACTAGAAGAAAAACTAGCAAATTTTAATACTTAATAAATGCTACATTTGTCTGAGAATAACAAAGAGCTTTTTTAAAAGTTTTATTTATTACTTTTATGTGTAAGCTTGTGTTGCCTGCATGTAGGTAAGTGCACCCATATCATGCAATACCTGCGGAGGTCAGAAGAGGCTGTCAGATCCCCTGGGACTGGAGTTATGGACAGTTATTAGCTGCTATATGGCTCCTGGGATTTGAACCTGGGTCTTCTCCAAGAACAAGCAGTGTTCTTAACCATGTGACCAAATGAAAATATCTGTCTCTTTTTCCACATTCTTTTTGTTTTGTTTTGTGTTTTGAGACAGGGTTTTACTATGTAGCCCTGGCTGGTCTGGAACTTGCTTTGTAGACCAGGCTGGCCTTGTACTCACAGAGATCTGCTTGCCTCTGCCTCCCGAGTGCTGGGATTAAAGGCATGCGCCACCACGCCCGGCTTTAATTTATTATTTTTATTGTGTGTGCATGTATGCCCCTGGAGGACGGAAGAGGCATTGGATCCCCTGGAACGGGAGTCTTATGGACAGATTAGCTGCTATATGGCTGCTGGGATTTGAACCTGGGTCTTCTCCAAGAACAAGCAGTGTTCTTAACCACTGAGCCATCTCTCCAGCCCCAACAAAGAGCTTTCTATATCTTCAAATGAGAGAGAAGGTCAATTCTGATATCAGAAAAGCATGTACCAGGAAATAAGTACATGTTACTCTCTTGTTTGGAATGAGCTCTTTGTGAACATCCAGTCATGCTGAATCTAAAAGTAAACATCAACTCAGACTTCATAATTAAATCTTTTCTTACTATTTTCAGTGGTAAATTTTGAAGGACATCAATTTTTAATTTCTCACTTCCCACTGAAGCTGTAAACCTCCAGGTGAACCAGTTCTGGTAAGTGAGATATTAGCAGAAATCTTGTATTGGTATTCTGGCAAGGTTTTCCTGAGAAGGGTCAATGTGATTGACAATGGTGTTCTTATTTCTCTTGTCTAGAAGTGCAGCATTCTGAATCCATGGCTCTAACAACGTGAATTAAATGCCAAGTAAAAGATAACTAAACTTGTCTTGTAGCTGCCCCCTTACAAAATGTGCATGTGAGAAAATATTAACTATTAAATATTAACTGAGTTTTGTTTGACTTGTTTTTTAACCATTAATGAAACACATATCCAAAAATCTTTGATACAGCGTATTAGTCAACAGTCTTTAAGCAATCTTAATCACTACATTTTGTACTAAAAATGAAGTTGTGTGAAGAAAAGTACATGCTTCTTCTTCGAACATTAGGATATACTTAAAATGTGAGAGCAAAGGTTTTGCAATACATGGTTTTAGTTACATTTAATTACATTAGTTACATTTAGTGTCACTTCTGTGTCAACACTGTCAACAACAGCATCACTGTGGGGAATAGCACTGCTGACTCAATGTCTCTGTCCCTAAACAGAAACCTCAGTACCTTGGGTAATGAGCAACATAAAAATTAGAAAGAATACAATTGTAAAACCCAGCTTTAATGCTTTTTATTTATGTAGTAAACAAGTATTCAGTCATAATTAGAATGAATTAACCAGACTTTTAGGCATATAACAATGTTTACAATTAGTTAAGCATCCCTGAAACCATCAATCCTCTTGAGGAAAGAGTTCAGGTCTCTTAACTTCCTCATGACTTTTCATACCTTATTCACTGGAAGTGTGTCCAATTCCTTGTCTTTTTTTTTTTTCCTTCCAGTTGTCTCCATTTTCTAGTGAATTTATTCTTGGCAGCAAAATGCCTACTTTTGGATTTGCTAAAGTAGCCAACTTCAGGCTTGGGACCCATAAGAATCTAGCTCCATTAAGTTCGGACTATAAATTGAGATTTGAATATATTTTACACCCATGATATTATACTGCTATGCCAAAACAATACAACTTTTTATATTTCATTAATCAATTCCACACCAGAGGTTTAGAGGTCTAATGTACTTGCTTTGATGAATTTTGCCTTTATATGTATTAAAAAAATTGAGATGACTGAGCAATTGATATTAAGATAGCAGTTCCAATTATATTTTCTTTTTGAACTTTAAATTCGCAAGGGCTTTTTTTCATTGATTTTAGCATATAAGTGTTTAAAGGGATAAGTTTATTGTATTTTTAAAAAACCACATAGTGTATTATGAAAGTTCTTTCTTTTATTCTGTATGTTATATTTATGAAATCATATGTTGTATAGTAATTTCATTTTTGAAAAGCAAAGCATATAAGATTAAAATATAATTTTAGTATTTACCAGATTGATTAAAAAAATGCTTAATTATTTATTCTTTTATATTCTTTGACAGTTTCCTGATCTTGCTTTTTTGGTATTTGCTTTTTCAGATTTGGGAGTGTATTTTGTTTTCACATATTTACTGACAAGCATATGTTGTCACATATGATGTCACAGTTTCTGGTTTAGCTGTATAACCAGGCCTACGGAGGAAATTGTGTCTAGCAGTTCTAGTAACACATGTTTTTTTCCATCTAGAAAATATAGGGTTTTCCAAACCTTTATATCAAATTCACTAAGGGATCCAGCCTCACGCGCACATAAAAATCGATAGAAAAAGGAGCAAAAAAAGTCGTAAATAAGTATTGAGCACTCAGTTGTACATAAACTCCACATATTAAATTTAATACTTTGGAAAAATAAATGAAAGCACTTACAATTCATTTCTTTGAATAAAGAGCAATTAACTTTCCATTTTTTCTGTTCAAGTATTTTTAGATGAGAAATTTTCAATGGAACGTGTTT
>NW_008358101.1:322254-329402 GCF_000622305.1 Nannospalax galili
ATAAATAAATGTAAATTATAACTACTATTGAGGTTAATTGTGTAATTTACTATTTTACTATAGCATCAGAATAAAACTTAAAGTATATTCTATTTTGAAAATTGAAGATTACTATCTCAAGTGGCCAAATAATAATTTTCTGATATTAAAGCCTACCTGTTTACTCACACAAGTCATTGAATCAACCCCATTAATGTTTAATCACATTGAGTTGTTAGAGAAAATAGATGCTATTTAGGGTGAAATACCAGATTCAACATCGTATACACTTGACAAAGAGCATTGGAGAGTCTCAGTAGTGAGTAATGCCCAGAAAACTTTGCTATGGAGAAAGGGTTCCAGAAAGTTCATTCAAATGCTCCTTCAGTTTCTGAATCTCCTATCTTTGTCTTGTACACTGATCTTTACTGATTCTGATTTATATCTGCATTTATAATCGAATGAGTGAATACATGTAGTAAAAAAAGAATAGATTGCATAATTGTCCCCATAATTATTGTTTACATTCATTGAAGCATATTAATTTTTAAAACCAAGTAATTTCTGTAGATTAAGTTAACTTGGTAAAAAGAGTATACTTAGCAAAAATAGCTGTATGTGATTTTTGCTTTTCGAAATGTCGACAAAGATACATTATAAAGTTGCCTTGTAATACGTTTGGACCAGAATTTATTCTGACTTTTAGAGAGAATTCTTCCCAACCAACTTCTTTCAATATTGTAAAACCAACAGAAGTGTAATTCCTATGCTCCTCTTTTACTTAAACTGGCCTGAACCCTTATACCCAGTTGGTGGGAGCGAACTGCATAAATTGAAGAAACGCCTTTCTGAACTGAAAGTGACTTGTAATGACACTCTCTTTGATCTCTATTGTCTGTTCACAGTGAATCAGTGATGATTCCATCAGTCACAGAATAGGTAAGAAATGTGCACTGAATTCTCAGGAGTATCCGTGGAAAGTGACTCAGGAATGATTGTTTTCTATTGATAAATTAGAAAGTGTTAACATATCACACACACAAAAAAGAAAATGCCATTCATTTCTCTGTATGATACTTGTAATGCGCTTAGATAATTCTATATTTCTAAATGTTTTAAAAGATCCTTTGAAGATTGGGTTTTTAAATCCTAAAAAAATAATTTTAGGATATATTTGTTTTCAGGTATAGATTTATGGTAAAGATTGAGTCTTTTCTCAAAATACTCCAAATATTAAGCTATTGTATAGAACTTTCTATTTCTTAATGTGAAAAACAGCAAGTAAATACTTTCATTTTTAAGAGATACATTATAATTTCTGTGATTGTGTATGCTGTGTGTATGTGGGTGCTATCAGAATCCAGAATCAGCATCGAATCTCCAGGAGCTGGAGTTAAAGGCAGTTGTGAGCCACCCCAAATGACTTGGGTCCTTTGTAAGAAGCAAGTGGTCTTAACTACTGAGCCATTTCGTCAACCCCTCTATTGGCTTTTTCACAAAATTTGGTTTTCTATAGATAAAAAAAAAATAGTCAGTGGTTTCACAATCACCTTTTCAAATTCACTATTTCATCTGCATTTACAGCTTGGAATTTTCCCTTATTAAAACCTTTTATTTCATTCATTCACTTATTTTTTCATGCCATTATTTTATGTCAGTATAGACTTACATATCCCTGTTCTTACGCATTTAATTTTTTTACTTTATACTTTTATTTTATGTGCATAAGTGTATTGTCTGCATGTGTGTAAGTTCACCTGTGTCATGCAATGCCCACAGAGGTCAGAAGATGGTGTCCGATCCTCTGGAACTGGAGTTACTGATGGTGGTTAGCCAACATGTGTGTGCTGGGACTCGAACCTGGGTCTCTGCAAGGACAGTCAGTACTTTTAACTGCTGAGTCATTTCTCCAGTCCCACATTTGTTATTTAGATATTACTTATATGGGTTCTGAATTTGTCTGAGATTTGATTGGTAGGATTCACATTAGCCTGGATTGTTTGACTTGTCACCCTGGGTCTTTGCATTCTTCCCGACTGGCACCAGATGATCTGTGTTTGAAACAGACCTCTCCTACATTGGTTACTGGGCATACTCCCAAAGATCAGGTCTATTTAAGGGAAGAATATTCTCCCTATATTTTCCAGGCTGGTCATGAACTTTGGGATCCTCCTGCCTCTGATTTCAGAGTGCTGGGAGTAGAATTGTTCACCATCACATCCAGACAAAAATATTATTTAGAAACAAAGTTAACTGATATGTACATGGCATATATGTGTAAGATGTGTGTGTGCATCTGTCTGTCTGTCTGTGTGTCTATGTGTCTGTGTGTGTCAGTGTGTGCTGAGGTGATATTAGTTTGAGAAGGATAGTAGAAAGACAGGTTTTATCAGGGAGGAAATGGGGGAAATGTGTGGTACTTTAAGTGTGGAGAGAGGAAGGGGAATTTAAAAGATGGAGAGAGGAAAAAGAAAAATAATGTTTAGGTAGTATGGAAAACTACAGAGTAATGTAGTATTAGCATACTGAAAAATAAACATATAATATAAATGTGAGTGCATTTGTATAGCTGAAAGCTATATAACAAAAATCACAGTGCCAGTCAAGGAAAGCCTTCCTTTGATTTAGTCAGTGTAGTCCAAGAGAGAGAATCCCAAATAGCACAGACTATTGCCACAGACCTTGATTACCTTCTATAACTTGAAGTTAAGACAGGGTTGCTGAAGAAACATGTTGGACACAGGATTTGGAGCAATGGAGCTGGAATAGACCTGGAATGATCTAGCATAAGGGAGAGAGGCAAATCCCATTATTTTTAAAGTTAATCTCAAAGTAAATACAATTTTAAAATAAATCTTCAAAATTTTCTAATTCTGATTGTTGCACTTTTAGCATATAGCTAAGATGTAAGAAATTGCTTTTATGACTACGAATCATATTAATACATTCCTTCGTGAATCCTTCACTGTAACCCTTTAACTTTCTTTACATTGTCAGCTTCAGTCAAGATCAAGATTTGGGCCCAGTGCACACTGGTTAGACCAGTACTCCTAGGGTCAGAGAGGAGTAATTCAGCTCAAGGCCATTCTGGGATAATTAGGTAGACCATATCAAAGTATGTGATTTTCATCCTTTTCTAAATGACTCTTAAATTGGAATTCTTTAACCCTGCAAAAATATGCGCCATTATTACATAAAACAGATTCAACCATAATTAAAGACGGATAGCCCTCAGACACCTGCTCAACTGATGATAGTGACTCCAGAAATCTCTGGCATCTGGGGTCAGATTAGAAAATTTGACAATATAATCTAAGAGTTTGCTAAGAGTTGCGAAGTTTGTATCCAACAGCGTCTTCTGACCTCTGCAGGCATTGTGCGACACGGGTGCACTTACCTACATGCAGGCAATACATGGATACACATAAAATAATAAATGAAATATTAAGAAATAAATACTATAGACTCATTATTGACTAGCAGCACCAATGAAACAGACATTTACTGAAACATTTATTATATATTTTCCACCATGCCATAATACCTGAGACAAATTTTCATGAAAAATATATTTACTATATAGATAGGAACACCTTATATAGCTCCATGCTGCAATTTTTCCAGAATCTAAATATGTTTCTTCTCTCTTTCTACCACCTACTTTCTGCTCACTTCATGTTCTAAGAGAACAGGAAAACACAAACATTATCAAATAATATTGCTCAGGCTATGTCTGGAAGGGTCTTCACAAATGTCTCCCCGTGGCTGCTGGGTGCAGGATGCAATCTCTCCAACACTGGTGAAATATTCCTTCCATTATTGTCTGTTCAGTGTCCCTCTATAAGGAACACAGCTGTAAGAGGGAGAACAAAAGTGAATTTGATTTTCATGAACATCTTACTTTATGTAGTTAAACTTATGTTAATTGTTGCATTTTACATTAAAAAGTCTTAAAACATTTTTAAAGCAAGGAAACAGTTTTCTCACAGCTTTCAAAATATAATATTCTCCATTTTGAGAGAATAATTAAGAGTTAGACTAAATTTTAGGTGAAATGAGTGATTTTAATCTAAATATGTTTTTAACTTAAAAATTCTATTGTGAAAGTAATGGTAATCTTGTTCAAGCCATTTTTGATAGATATTTTTCCAGCATTTTCATGGATTTTTGGATGCTATGATGACAGTTTTCTGACCAATACCATGCATTACTACAAATTAATTTTGAACAAATAAAATGCATTAAAATAGAAATAAGGAAAATTATTATAATTTTCTGGAAGTGTGAAGATTTGTGGACAAAGAAAAATGGTGTAAATATGAAATAATCACAAGATTTCTAACTTTAAATTTATCTCCTGCTTATATCTTTATATTATTATTTTACCCTATTTCAAATGAGCAAGGGATTAGTAAGTAGGAGAAATGTTTGTTCGCCCCCAGAAATCAAGTAATTTAAAAATATAATCACCAAATAAATATTATGTGATCCAATATCTAACAGAATTGCTAAAGAGAGTTTTTACTATATCTGAAAAAACTATTTGATATATATTATTTCGGTATGTAACTTGACAAAAGCCTACAGTCAAAAATGAAACTATACGGTGTCAATGGTGAAACTTTCTGAGAAGAAATTTTTAGCCAGTGTTAGAGCAATTCAGATTCTCAGAGATACATTGTACATCTACAAGTATTTCATCCTTCTCCCTTGTAATTCCCTTTCTGATCCTCATTTCACTCCTTCTGAAATCTCTATGATCTGCTTTACATTCAATAGGTAGAGATTCTTAGATTAAATTTTATAACGGGGCTGGAGAGATCACAAAGTGGTTTATGGCCCTTGCTGCTCTTTAAGAGGATCTGAGTTCAGCTCTCAGTACCCACAAGGCAGCACACAACCACCTGTAACTCCAAATTCAGGAGATCTAACACCCTCTTCTACCCTCCATGGGCACTAATCATGCATGTGGTGCATATGCACACATGAAAGAAATAATGTTATACACTTTAAATCTAAAAAAAATGATGAAAGTAAATCCATTGGATAACAAATTAAAATCTTTATCAGTTTAGGTGTGTCAATTATTTTTTGTAGCTTTTCCATCTTAATATAGGCATATTTGATTATATAAATAGTAGATAAGTACAGTAGATTTGAATTGTATCATGGTAAGATCTATCAAATTTAATATCATTCTAAGAAGAATATGCATAATTTTATATTGATGTAGAATAATTTGAAAGTAAAACTTGAAATTAATAATATTTTACATATTTCTGACAGCATAGAAAAAGTCAGCATATGTATAAAACATGCAATGATAAAATCAAGGAAATTATAATTTACATTTCCTACTTAAAAAATTCTTTTGAGTCCAGAATCTTCAGAGTGTTGGCTCTGGTTCTTTCATAATACATATTAAATTGTTACAGACTACAATCCCCTATTTGATTATAGAAATCTAGACTCCTATTTCCTGATATTCAGTAGCCTTTATCCAAGGCATCTTTAGCATCCCTACCCCCTACTCTACCGATCCATTAAATGATTACTGTTCCTTCTACTTCTCTGAAATAAAGATTTAACTTTCAGCAGTGAGTGAGAAGGTGATATTTGTCTTTCTGAAATAATGCTTACTTCATTTAGCATTATGTCCTCAGATTTTCTGGTGTTACTATGTATAGCAGAATGTAATCTCCTGATAGGAGCAATGTGCATATCATACCACATTATCTATATCCACTAGTTTGGTGATGTATGCTTAAGTGGACTCCATTCCCTAGCTATCCTGGATATTACAACAAGAAACACAGCAATGTAGACAGCTCTTCAGTATACTGAATGCCATGGCTGTGCATGCAAATTCTGTGACAGGAACTTTCGTAAAAGAGGCCCTGATACCTGACACCAACTGTATTTTAAATGAGTTTATATTCTGTTTAACAAAATTTTATTTTCATTTTCCCAAGTGATTCATTTTAATATTTTACAAAAAAAGGGGGGGGGAGGGGCTGGAGAGATGGCCCAATGGTTAAGGGCACTTGTTGCTCCTAGAGAGGACTGGGTTTGGTTCCCAGCATTCACATATTGGCTAACAATTGTAACTCGAACTCCAGGGGATTAGATGTCCTCTTTTGACCTCTGCGGGCATTGCACAACATGGGTACAGTTATATACAAGCAAACAATATACTCATACACATAAAAATAATAAATAAAATATTTTTAAAAATAAGAAGCTATACCAGTCTTCCCAAATTGTTATAAAATTTATCTGGCCTTAGTTTATTTGCTTGTTTAGATGTTTATTTTATGTTGAATGTAAGGTGTGTATAATAGAAGAAATTGTTAAAATATTGAAAACTTTACAAAGAAGACTGAACTGATACAATATTTTATGTAATAGTTTTTAGATAGTAATAAACCAAATTTATGACACTATTGATGAATAAACAGATAAACTACACAACTGAAGGAAAAAAAAAACAGACATGCACCTGTGGAAACTTCACCTGACAGAAAGAAGATAGTGCATGTCAATGTGTAAAAGCATGACTTACGACTACTATCCTCAGGCCTCTTGGGGTAAGTCTATAGCGCAGCTCTCTGGCCGGGACTCCCTAAGCCACATTCACCCTTCCATCCCCCCTCCACCGCCGTTCTATACTTCTAGTTTGGGCCCTGTGCCATTCCTAGTCTTGGGGCCCCAGACACCTGGGGAACCAATACTGCTTCCTGATCCTTCTCACCCAGACCAACTCAGTGCCTTTCTTGGGCCCCAGGAGCACCACTTCTGGTCCTGGCCCCGCCCTCACCTCCCTCTACTTCCCTGGTCCTGGAACACCCATCAGCCTCTTTCTGGGGCTGACATCCTCTTTCTGGGGCTCTGAGGCTTACTTTTACTCTCCCTGATCCTTTGCATCCAGTACAACCGAGCTACTTAATCCACTCCCTGGAAATCTTGGGGCTTCTTCCCGCCCCATCTGCCTTTGCATCCCTGCGTGGCGCGGCCACGGCCAGGGTCTCAGGTCAATCCAACACCCAAGTTCCTGAGGCCAAAAGCATTCTTAGAAGATTCCAGACCTAAGGAGAAAGTCTGAAAACTTCTGATCCACATTGGAATTGGGCCACCGCGGAACTCCTGAAGACAAAAATCAATCCGGCCTC
>NW_008358101.1:334351-341611 GCF_000622305.1 Nannospalax galili
GCAGGGATAGCAGAGTATGGAGGCTCTAGTGGGAGAGGAAGGCTGTCTATCTGATGAGTTTGTAATCATGCTCAGATGCCGAGGAGCTCAGAAGGTGGGCGACTGTGACCAGTGATAGTCATGTATATAGAGATTAGAAATGCATGTGAAAACGTCTCAATGTCAAGAGCCCTGAAATGAATTTTTCTGTATGAAAAAAAAAACCAAAACAAAACATGTATCTTCTTGAAGTTCCTCAAATTAAGGTAAAGAATAAGAACAAATCAATCTGGAAGAACGCAAAGGAAAATAGCTTTAGATACTTAAGTGACAATTGAATTTATTCTTATAATTGTTTTAATAGCTTTTGTATAATCTTCATTGCTATTATGAGATATAAAATGTATTTATCAAATCTGTAATCATTATGCCAAAAAATCTGAATTACTGTAATATTTTGTATATTGTTAAAACTGTAACTTTAATTGTAAAAAAAAATTTAAAATAAAAAAAAGCATGACTTAATACATATTAAGCATGTATTATATGTATATTAAGTATTATATGTATAATACATATACACATAGTAGATACAGTTGCGTATTAATATGAATACTTAAATTTTTACTTCATGTTAAATAGGCTCACAATTACACACCCCATACTACTTTCTTCTTGATGGATCCAGATTTAAACATAAGGGAAATAACTTTAAATATCTCAAAGGGAAAAACCAATAAAATATTTACATAAAGCATATAAAATTACAAAGCATTATTTAAATATTGAACGTAAGTTTATTTCTCCTAACTTATAAAGGCAGTGAAATATCCATCCATAAGAGGTATATTTAAAACATACAACTAAGAAGTTATTAGTAACTGTTGTATATAAAGATGTTTATAATTTTTTTTAAAAAGAACATTGGCAGTTGTCATAAATTGAAATTTCAAGATAGGTAAGATTAAAGATTTCAAAAGTATGAAAAATTATACAACCTCATTATTGGAAGGCAGAGAGAAAATTACAATGAGATATAATTTCACACACAGGAAATAGAATCAAATGAAATATTTGATAATCAAAAAACATGTTTACTTTTGAGTGTGAGGATATTCAATTTTTAAATAAAACTTTAAAGCTGTGAATTGGCATATTTATAATCATTCTTTTGAATTCTGCTTCTGAAATTTCATCTAAGTCATTTTGATCAGAAGTCATTACTATGGGTTTGGTAGTTTTTGGAGCTATAGAAAATTGATGGCTGCTGAGGGAGCGAGTGTGAGTTTTCCTCAGGCGTGAAGCTACTGGCAGGTGAGCCATTGCTCCTTGACTGGTCCCACAGCCAGTGGTGTATGGATAGCACTAACTGGACTCAGTGAGTTATTAAAAAAATGAAAGAAATGATCTGGAAGGAGGTGGGGAGGAGGGAGGAGTTTGGTGTGAATATGATGAAAATACATTGTGAGCTTTATAAAATTCTCAAATAATTAATAAAAAATATTATGTATAGGAGCTAGAGAGATAGCTCAGTGGTTAAGAGCTAGCTTCTCTTAAAGAAGACCTGGGTACAATTCCCAGCACCCAAATGGTGGCTAACAATCGTCTGTAACTCCAATTCCAGAGGCCTTTTACACCCTCTTCTGACCTTCACGAGCATTGTATTACACGGGTGCACTGACAAACATGCAGTCAATACACTCATACATATAAAATAAAAAATAAATGTACATATGTTGAAAATCTCTAATTTCCTAAATGTGAAAGTTTTGATGCAATGTCCTAGGGATTTTATTTCACTGTGATCTGGAATTAAACACGTACTTGTGCATTGAACAAATAGTTGGGTACCTTAATTATCATTGTAGGTAAAATAGAAGTAATAACAAAATTATATAAGGACAGCAGACTAATAATAAATGTTATTATACAGAGATGGACTATTCCATAAAGCTGAGAAATAATCCCAGATAACATACATTAACATGTCATATAGAAATATTTTTGAAAAAGAAATATCAGAAAATAAACATTATTAATTCACATATATTGATACCTAAACTAAAATATTCTCAAAATTTATATAAGTGGTTGTGATGCTGGGATTGAGGTGTCCCCTATAGACTCAAGTAATTGATCATTTTTTCAATTGGTGACCCTGTTTGGGAAGGTTTAGGAAGTACAGCCTTGCTGGAGGAAGCACATCAGTAGGGGGGGGCTTTGAAAGTTCATTGTTATGTCCCATTCCGTTTTCTCTCTTCCTCTGCTTGCCTGAAGTTGTGACATGCCTCACCAGCCCAAACAAACTGTAGGTTCAAGTAAAATCTTACCTCTGTAAGTGGCAAATAAAATAACTAAAATGATAAATTAAAGGAGAATGCTAAATAAAATTCAGGATTATTTTATGCAAGTAACTGAGTGAGAATGTGGTTTCTGTACTTGGAGAAATGTAAATGATATCAGTCATTTCAGTTTCCCAAGGTACATAATGGGTATATGTGTTGGTTTCATTATTTGATTGCACACACATAATAATTGATACAATAAAATAGTCTGTAACCTGTTCTTTAGATGGACATGTTCTATTATTTTTGCAAGGTTTGAAGGAATACTCATTATTTTCAATTTTACTCATAGGTTTAGAAAACTCAGATTTGCAAATACATCTTTAAAAAATTTCATACTTTGTTATTATGAATAAATAAAGATTTCAGTTAATTATATCATGGATGTTCAGTTGGTCAGCTGAAATTTTAAATATACATCTAAATACAAAAATGGTCATGGAAGTATATGTTTGGTTGTTTGCTTGTTTCTTTTGCCTTAAATTGTTGCCCTCATCTTCATAGTCACTGTAGGGAAAGGAGAGTCCCTGATTAATGTCAATATTACAGTGCTCACCTTCAAAGCCTAGCAACAGAGAAGAGATGTGTGTGGATGAAAAAAAATTGTAGAGTATGGAAACAGAATTAATGTCAAATATTTTTCATAATATCTCAAATTGGAAGCTAAAAAATTAAAATAAAGTATGACAAAGGTATAATATCCCAACTAGACACCTCATCTTAAGACATAAATATGCAAGTGTCAAGAAAGGACTATCTATCTTTCTCTGAGTCAGTGAGATCCCATAGACCCCAAACCTCACATATTATTGCCAGAACATGACGAAGGCCCTATTGCTGAAGATAGAATATACTTGTATCATAAAACATGTAGAATTCAAGTGGGTATTGACTTGGAAATTTAATCCCTACTGGCTAACATTCCATAGTGATGAAAGGTGTATTATGTGCTTCCAAATGAGAAAGTCGTCATTAATCTTATCCAGCTGAGAGCCCTGGTAGCTACAAAAACAACCAACTTGGCAAGATATGCTTACTAGTGCGATAGTGACATGATTATAACGAAGTAACCAAGTACCGCTGATTGGACTTAAGATCTGATGTATGACATGAAACATATATCTGAACTGATATCAGGGTCAAGAACCCATGGCTAGACAGGTGATAGCCTCTAGGTGAGTTATTAATCCTGTCAACACAAAAGCATAGCTCTTACCTCAAAGGGGATAAGAGACAGTTTATTCTGGAGCCAAATATGAGTGACCATGACCCGGGAACACGGATTCAGGTTACCTCAAATTCCATGTTCTGACATGGTAGCAGTTTCATGGTTTTTATAGTAATACAATGAAGAAAAATCATGAATCAAGAAATTTTTCAAATACAATGGTGGAATCATTTAGTAAGAAGATACATCAAAAGAGAAATCTTAGCTCTAGGTCTCAGATGCCATCTAATGACACTCAGCTTTTGGTTGGTGGAATCTGGTGAACTGCTAAGTCAATATTTCACAAAAGTATTTTTTAAATATTTTATTTATTATTTTTATTTTATATGTATCTATGTATTGCCTGCATGTAGGTACATGCACACATGTTGTGCAATGCCCTTGGAGGACAGAAGAGGCTGTCCAATCCCCTGGAACTGGAGTTACAAACAGTTGTTAGCTGCCATGTAGGTGCTGGGACTCAAACCCAGGTCTTCTGTAAGAACAGCCAGTGTTCTTGACCTCTGAGCCATCTCTCCAGCACCTCATTCCAAAAGTTTTTATCTGTTAGTTAGAGATGTTATGCCAGAAACAAAGATGGGTGCAAAATGGCTATTTAACAGGTAACAATGACCCAAGATACAATGGTAATCAGACTCTGGACCTGAACATTTCAAACTCTCCACAATCAACTGCACTTCTATTCAGTTGATCAGACTTTTTCTAGTGTTTAGTTTTAAGATTCAGTTTTTCTGAGAATTTCGTTCACACTATTATTATAATAAAGGAACATGGTATTAAAATGACTCCTGATGACTTATTTCTAAGCCCACAGATTAGTGCATCTCTCAACTTTCATCAGAGAAGTTTATCCTTACAGTAGAAAGCTGTTATCACAGGGACCCACAGCTGTTCAATGTGCACAGAATAAGAAACTGCAGAACCAGGGACTGGAGAGATGACTCAGGAGTTGCAAGCACTGGATACTCTTGCACAGGACCAGGTTCAATTCTCAGCACCCACATGGCAACTAACAACCATCTGTAACTCCAGTTCCAATCCATCGCCCTCTTCTGACCTCCTCTGGCATTTCAGAATATGGGTGCACTTAATGCATCTGGTTAATACAGTTATACACATAAAACAAAATTAATTAATAAAATTGAAAAAAAGAAACTGTACAATGTGTAGCCCCAAAAGGAGCATGGATGGCATACCCCTTCCCCAAGGCTTGAGAATCCTTGAGCAAGAGATGGTGGAAAGATTTTAAAAGTCAAAAGTGGTGTACAACTACTAGGAAACCATCTTTCCAGACCTAGGATAATTGCATACAGAACTCACAGAAATGTGAGAACACACACAAGACCTACTCATGCTTGGGTCAGACAAAATCCCCACATAGAAAAGGGAAGATGAGAAAGAAGCCCTAACCCTAGCTGAGAAACTCTTGGCATATGGTAGTTGATGGGACAGGACGAATAAATTTTCTTTAAGTGTATGACCCTTCCTAGACCACATGCTAGGGTGGGTTCCATACCCAAGAGTTTTGAGGCAACACATATTGGATAAAGAACAAAAACAAGAAGTTGTGTGATCGAGAAGGTGGGGATGGATCTGGGAAAAGTTGAGAAATATGATAAAAAAATATTGTATGAAGTTTTGGAAGAATTAATAAATATATTTTAATAACTACAAGAAAATAACAAAATAAAATACCTCATCTCAAGGCACTTCTAAAATCTCAACAAAATAACACACGAATGGAATTATGCCAATTTCTAGATTAGTTAAATCATCCAGAGTGCTCAAGGGAGTGTACTGGACTTAATCTAGGAAGGCAGTTGCTGCCGATGCACTGTTCTTTGTGAGGTAAATTGAACAAGAAGAACTCAAATGCTCTGGAAAGGAAGCAAATTAATGTGATGACCAATCTTAAAGGAGAATTGAGTGTCTATGATCAAATTTATTCAAGACAGCAGATGTGGCATATTATTTAATGCTTTTTCATGTCCAATAATTCAAAGAAAACAAATTATTTCAACTCATGGCTACATAATCAGTCATCCATTTAAAAACATGCCAGTTATATTAAAAAATGAAAGTTACACAGACTGATAAAAACAGGGTATTATAATGATTTCAGCACATTTGCATCAGAAAATCTCTATGTAACATCCATTTATTGAACACAATGAAACATTTTCATATTCATAATGACCACATAATTATTTTCAAGTTTATATTGTAACTAAGTACAGCAAAGTACATACTTATTTCTTCTTGTCAATAAACCCCTAGAGTTATTTTTTAAAGCACAAAAATAAGCTGATTTTTCTTTCTGATGCTTTTCCAATGATAAAACTAGGAATAAATAATTATAGTAACATTACAAGTGCCAACACTCAATTAAGGAAAGAAGGTCATTCCAGTTACTTTAAGACATCTGTGAAATTGTGTAAGATGGAAGCCTGTAATCCTAGCAAACACTACATGGAGGTAGGAAGATTGTGAGTTCCAATCCAGCCTGGGTTACATACATAGACAGTTTCAAATTAGCCTAGGCTACATAGTGAGTCACTGTCTTAACAAAGAAACAAAAAGGAAGAGGAGGAGGAAGATGGGGTGGAGGAGAAGAAGGAGAGGGATATGATACATTAATTAAAATAGAAAACAATTTAATGATAAATTATATTTGAAAGACAGTCACATAAAATATAAAGATAAGGATAGGTTAAAAGAAGGAATGTGGAATGGCTATGCAACATGAAGTAAGAATTTCTTAAAAAATTGGTGCATTTATGTGTTAATAGACCACAGGGTTTATGGAAAAGCAATATATCTTAATTATTTCATTTATTTCTCTCTTACTGTCTCTCTCTCTCTCTCTCTGAGTGTGTGTGTATGGGTGTGTAAGTGAGTATCTGGAGGTCAGAAGACAACATTATGGAGTTAGTTCTCCCCTTCTACCTTTAAACAGGGTAATCAGAGTCAGGCCATTAGGCTAGTATGGCAGGTGCTTTTATCTGACTAGATATCTTGCTTGCCCCATGTGATGGTTAATCCTGGGTGTCAACTTGATTGGATCTGAGATTAACTAAAATGAAAGAGATCTTCTTGATTAGATCATCTAAAGCTGGAAGACACACCCTAAATGTGGGTGTTACCTTCTGATGGCAGCCGGCATAAAAGACCAAGGCAGAGGAGAATGCGGGGCTTTTTGTGGCTTGCCTTCTCTCTCACTGGTGAGTTCGTCTTGCTGCTGTAGACTGAAGACTAGTTGATGTTTTGGAATTTGTCAGACCTTCAGCACTGGATTGGGACTACTGAGACATCCAGGCTTGTGGACTGAACGACTACAGATTCTCAGCCTCTCCAGTGTGGTGCAGCCATTGTTGGACTACTTGGACTCTATCCTGTGAGCTAAGCTGATAAATCTCTATACAAATTCATTCTACTGGTTCTGTTTCTTTAATGGGCTTGCTGGTATTTGGAGCAGGCTCTCCAAGTCAGAGTCTTCAGATAGCATGGAGAGTGCTGAAAATCCGTGGTGTAGACTATTTGAAACAATTATGGAGATAGACCCATTTGAATCTCCTAACTCACCTCTTGTGAGGAGCAAGAAATTTAGTGACTCTATACATAAAAATTTTCATGATTTGTAGAAAAATAAGAAAAAATATGATGCTGGCTGGTTACTTTTAGCATCTCTGGATAAAGTGATGAAGATAA
>NW_008358101.1:342567-343353 GCF_000622305.1 Nannospalax galili
TATAATAGGTGTAACAGGACCTCAGAGTAGGGGTCAGGTGGCAGTATTGAATTACCAAAGACAAGGTGAGTGTACTTATTGTAATGGGCAGCAAAGGCAAAACAATACCTACAGTGGCATTACTTGAATGGACCTGTTGTACTGGCTATCAATCATGGTGTTTCCAGGACCACATACATAAGAAGCCTACTAAGTTTTTATTTGATCTGTATAAGCAGAAAAGCTCTAGGATGAATGACAGGAAATCAGTGTTGGATCATAGCAACAGAGAATCTCGCTCAGTCTACCAATTTCCAGACTTGAGACAGTTTACAGACCCAGAACCCCTCGAATGAAGGGAAGGCCAGGTGCTCTTGAGGAAGGACTTTGTCACAGTACCAAAGAGTTATGCTGTTCGTCTCTCACCCATCCTTCTCCAGAGGGACCTGCAGCCTTTTACTAGAGTAACTGTACATTGGGGGAAAGGAAATAATCAGATATCCCGATGGCCTATTGGATACTGTTCTGAGTTGACACTGATTCCAGGAGATCCTAAAAAGCATTGTGGCCCTTCAGTTAAAGTAGGGGCCTATGGAGGTCAGGTGATAAATGGAGTTTTGGCTGAAGTCCGACTGACAATGGGTCCAGTGGGTACCCAAACTCATCCTGTAGTTATTTCCCCAGTACCAGAATGTATAATTGGGATAGATATACTTAGGAATTGGCAGAATCCCCACATTGGTTCCCTGACCTGTGGAGTGAGGGCTATTATGGTTGGAAAGGCCAAATGGAAACCACTGGAATTGC
>NW_008358101.1:343681-345249 GCF_000622305.1 Nannospalax galili
GATTGGATCCAGTGAGCAGGAGGTAGCAGACAGTCTGGACTTGTTGGTTAAGCATATACGCATGAGAGGATGGGAAATAAATCCAACCAAAATTCAAGGGCCTTCTACCTCAGTTAAATTTCTAGGAGTTCAGTGGTGTGGAGCATTCAGAGACATTCCTTGTATAGTGAAGAATAAGTTGTTGCATTTGTCCCCTCCCTCCACCAAGAAAGAAGCACAATACTTGGTGTGGCTGTTTGGATTCTAGAGGCAGCACATTCCTCATCTGGGTGTGTTACTAAGACCCATACATATCAAGTGACTCAGGAGGTAGTTACCTTTGAGTGGAGCCTGGAACATGTAAGGGCCCTTCAACAGGTCCAGGCTGCTGTGCAAGCTGCTCTGCCCCTTGAGCTATATGATCCATCAGACCCGATGGTGCTTGAGGTATCAATGGCAGATAAAGATGCTGTTTGGAGTCTCTGGCAGGCACCCATAGGGGAATCACAGTGGAGGCCATTGGGATTTTGGAGTAAGGCTTTGCCTTCATCTGCGGACAACTATTCTCCCTTTGAGAGACAGCTCTTACCCTGCTATTGGGCCTTAGTGGAAACTGAACATTTGACAATGGGCCACCAAGTCACCATGAGACTGGAACTGCCCATCAAGAGCTGGGTGTTATCTGGCCCCCCAAGCCATAAAGTAGGCCATGCACCGCAAAAATCCATTATCAAATGGAAGTGGTATATATGTGATTGGGCTTGAGCAGGCCCAGAGTGCACAAGCAAGTTACATGAAGAAGTTGCCCAAATGCCTATGGTTCCTACTCCTGTTACGATGCCTCCTGTTCTCAAGCATGCACCTATGGCTTCATGGGGTGTGCCCTATGATCGGTTGACTGAGGAAGAGAAGACTAGGGCTTGGTTTACAGATGGTTCTGCATGCTATGCAGGCACTAATTAGAAGTGGACGGCTGCAGCATTACAGCCAATTTCTGGAAGAACCTTGAAGGTCACTGGGGAAGGAAAGTCTTCACAGTGGTCGTGCATTTTGCTTGGAAGGAGAAATGGCCAGAAGTGTGATTATATACTGATTCATGGGCTGTAGCCAATGGTTTGGCTGGATGGTCAGGGACTTGGAAAGAGCATGATTGGAAAATTGGTAAGAAAGACATTTGGGGATGAAGTATATGGATAGATCTCTCCAAATGGGCAAAGGATGTGAAGATACTTGTGTCTCATGTAAATGCTCATCAAAAAGTGGCTTCAGCAGAAGATGAGTTCAATAATCAAGTAGACCAGATGACCCTCTCTGTGGACTGTCAGCCTCTTTCTTCAGCTATCCCTGTCATTGCTCAATGGGCCCATGAACAAAGTGGCCATGGTGGCAGAGATGGAGGTTATGCATGGGCTCGACAGCATGGACTCCCACTCACGAAAGCTGACCTGGCTACAGCTGCTGCTGAGTGCCAGATCTGCCAACAGCATAGACCAACACTGAGCCCCTGATATGGCACTGTTCCCCATGGCGACCAACCTGCAACCTGGTGGCAGGTTGACATTGGACCACTTCCATCTTGGAGGGGACAG
>NW_008358101.1:345890-346197 GCF_000622305.1 Nannospalax galili
TATTAGGAGGGGTGATTGACCCAGACTACCAGGGGGAAATTGGACTTGTTCTCCACCATGGAGGTAATGAAGATTATATCTGGAAGGCAGGAGATTCCTTAGGGCGAGTTTTGGTGTTACCATGTCCTGTGATTAAGGTAAATGGGAAACTGTAACAACCCAATCCAGACAGGACAACAAATGGCCCAGACCCTTCAGGGATGAATGTATGGGTCACTCCTCCAGGGAAAGAGCCAAGACCTCCAGAGGTGCTCGCTGATGGTGGAGGAAATACAGAATGGGTCGTAGAGGAGGGTAGTTACAAATA
>NW_008358101.1:346775-350065 GCF_000622305.1 Nannospalax galili
GCTTGCCTTCTCTCTCGCTGGTGAGTTTGTCTTGCTGCTGTAGACTGAAGACTAGCTGGTATTTTGGAACTTGTCAGACCTTCAGCTCTGGATTGGGACTACTGAGACATCCAGCCTTGTGGACTGAGCGACTACAGATTCTCAGCCTCTCCAGTGTGGTGCAGCCATTGTTGGACTACCCGGACTCTATCCTGTGAGCTAAGCTGATAAATCTCTATACATATTCATTCTACTGGTTCTGTTTCTTTGGAGAACCTTGACTAATACATGCCATCTTACTTTTTTTTTGTACTCAATTCTCATAACTTTTAATTAATTTCTTAATTTACTATTTTAATTCATTGGTGTATGAGATGTCTTATCTTTTGCATTGAAATAAGGTGACTTAATTCCAGGTTGTTAAGTTTTTCTTGTCTTGGGTGAGCAACATATTCCAAATCAATTGAACCGTCGCTATAGTCAAGTTGTAAAGCTCATAGTAGTTGTGAAATTCTACTATTTCATATAATTTTCCATTCTTTAAATATTTATTGTTTTCCAACTTTCTGTAAGTTAAACATATAAAAAGTTTGGTGTACTTCAATATTCTCATTTTCAATGTGATTAATATTTTCTGTGGAAAACAGGGCATACTGTCACTAGGATATTTCATAGCCATGTCTCTTTAAGGTACTGACTCTCAGGGCAACTGGCTGGTTCAGGAATCCCAGGAATCTCCCATGATTAATCTGGTCTGATGAATCAGGAAACTCAGGACCCCAAAGTGAGATAGCTCACAGGATATCTGGGTTTCTGTGAACTTCTCTTATTCATTAAAGTAGCTATTTCTCACATGGAGCTTTTGTTTAACAACTAGTAACATATTTCAATAGGCTGAAAGAAATGAGATTGTGGAAATGCAGCCATTATTTGGGGAAAAGTGAAGTGAACCTAGGCTACATTTAAACTAGGCCAACTTTGTATTGAGAAAACTGTGTTTGGAGTTTTTAAAGGACTGAAGTATTATACACTTAATCTCAAACTGTATATTTTATAGTCCTTGGAATTGGAATTTTGTATTAATTTCTGAGAGAGCAGTTGTTTTGAATATATGCCATTCCAACTAAACATTGTCCAAACAGAAAATGCAATGAATTAAGTCTATACCTTTAGGATTTTATTTACCCCCATGTAAAGATATTTCACTGATTCTACTCTTTTAACTGTAGTGTTGTCCTTCACATGCAAAAACAATGAAGCATTCATTCTAGGTTGGCACTGTCTAGATCTTTTTCTTACCTGCAGTGAAATGAATGTGAAAGATTACTGACTAAAATTTTTCCATTTCCCCATTCCTCCCAAACATATAAATTAGTTATAAAACTCTTACTGAAGTTTAGACTTTATACCAACCTAGGTTCAAGATACACTTTAGAATCACTTCTCTATACTCAAATGGAGGCCGTTTGTACTGAATTCTTCAGAAGACATGCTATACAGTTAAGTTCATTGATATTCAAGAAATTTTTAAGTAAAAATGACCATCCAAGGAAGAAGCATTTAACAATGTGTGTCACATTTTCAAAGAACGTCATATTAGAATGACATCAGTAGGATAAAGTAAAAAATGGACTAGGGAAAAAGGAGTGTTTATAACCTAGGTATATATTGCAATGAGGCAGTTAAAGTCATGTATTTCAAAATAAAAATGAACTAACCCCAAATAGACAAAGTAATCTTGGACAAAAACAACAATGCTGGAGATATCATAGTATCTGACCTCAAAATACATTACAGAGGCATAGCAAGAAAACAGGATCATGTTGACACAAAAACAAATATATAGATAATGAAATAGAACAAAGGACACAGAATTAATCCCTTACAGCTACAGGCATACAATTTTTTTTTAACAAAGATGCCAAAAATGCTCAATAGGAAAAAATACTTTTCAACCAATCACACCAAGACTAAAGGACAGCTACATGGAGAAACATGGAGCTGATCCTCAATTCTCAATACCCTGCGCAAAAATTGACTCAAAATGTCTGATAGATCTTAATGTAACACCTGAAATTGTTACTGGAAAACATAGGGAAATTACTCCAAGCTGTAAGAACAGTCAAAGACATTCTGAGAAGGACATCAATGACTCATGATACTATATGAAGAATTTACAAATGGAATTGAATGAAATTTGAAAGTCTTTGCATCAAAAAGGAAATGAGAGATAACAGAAGAAAATCTATTCTATACATCTGACAGAATTAAAATGTAGATTGAAAGTTGAACTCAGGATCTAAACATCCAAAAAGCAGTCCAATCAATAAATGGGCTAATAGAGTGAACACACAGTTCTCAAAAGATGGAATACAGATGGCCATACACATGGAAAAAATATACTCCTCCACATGTCAAGAAAGTGTATATTAAAACTATTTTAAGATTCCATCTCACTCCAGTTAGAATAGCTGTGTGGAAGTATGTGTGCTTGAGGGCAGTTTCCCAGCAAGGCCAAAAGAGGGCATCATATCTCCAGAGCTGTTATTGTACAGAATTCAGGTCCTTTGGAACAGCAGAAGGCCCTCTTAACTGGTGAGTCATCTCTCCAGTGCCCACAACAGTTTTATTACACTGTAAGGAAGAAACAAATTGTCTTGTAAAATGCCACTGGAAAATGGATGCAACATGTTCAGCAAAATAGGTCAGATGCAGAAGGAGATATATCCTTTATATTTTCTGAGAATTTTTATCCATGACTAAAACTATTTATGCATATAGGTATACATAAATAAATTTGCATATGTTGTATAAAAGCAGATAGGAGGATAGAAAGGAAGAGACCAGTAGGAGAGGAGGCAGGGGAAGGCCACTAAAAGGAAAGAATAAGAGAGGACACACGGGGCTGGAGAGATGGCTCAGCAGTTAAAAGCACTGGCTGTTCTTGCAGAAGACCTGGGTTCAAATCCCAGCACCCACATGGCAGCTAACAACTGTCCATAACTCCAGTTCCAGGGGATCAGATAGCTTCTTTTGTCCTCCACCGGCATTGCACAACACGGGTGCACTCATCTACATGCAGACAATACACACATACTCATAAAATAAAAATAATAAATAAGAAAAAAGGGCACATGATACACTTGAAAGAAATTGGGTAGATCAAATCCAACACTACAGACAATGAATATGAAGGAATAAAATACTGGAATAATATTAAGTAAATAAAAATATTAAAATTAAACATTTAAATTATGTACAGAGCACTAAAGGCATTGTTTAACTTTAGTTTAATTAAATGTCGAATTTCT
>NW_008358101.1:350220-351405 GCF_000622305.1 Nannospalax galili
GTTTTCAAAACTAATTTTATTTATTTATTTATTTATTTATTTATTTATTTATTTATTTATTTATTTATTTTATGTGTATAAGTGTATTGCCAGCAGGTATGTAAGTATATCCACACTATGCAATTCCTGCTAAGGTCAGATGAGGGTGATGTATTCCACTTGAACTGGAGTTACAGACCATGCGGGTGTTAGGAAATGAACTCCAGTCCTTGCTAAAGAACACAGTGTTCTTAACCACTGAGCCATCTCTTCAGGTTTTTTTTTTTTTTTTTTTTTTTTTTTTTTTTTTTTTTTTTTTTTGTTTAAAATTAGCTTTGAGGGCTGGAGAGATAGCTCAGTAGTTAAGAACACTGACTGCTCTTGCAGGGGACCTGGGTTCACTGCCCAGCATCCACATGGTGGCTGGTCAACCATCTGTAACTCCAGTTCCAGGAGATCCACAACCCTCTTTTGACCTCTGCAGCCATTGTGCCACTTGGGTTCACTTACATACACAGTCAATACACCCATACACATAAAATAAAAAAATAAATAAAAAATAAATTTAAAAAAATTTTTAAAGAATAGTACAGCGATGTTTTGTTTTGTAAATATTTAACAAATCTAAAGTTTATTATGTATTAGATACAAGCTCCCAAATACTTTTGACATTTTTGGCCTTTGGAAAAGAGTATGTTGCTAACAGGCCCAAGGACATTTTGGCTTTTAGTCAAGAAACTGGCTACATTTCTTTGGGGGTCTCTTTACCCTAACTGCTTAGCCAATTCCTACCTCCTCTTCTAATCCTTAAAAGATTTTAGGGTTACCTCTTCAGAGGAGGTACTGTTAGAGGGGAGGGAGTGGGCATGGATTTGATCAAAACACCTTATATACATGTATGAAATTCTCAATAAATTTTTTGAAAAAGTTTAAAAAAATAAAATTAAATGAGGTTTTAACCTTTAAAATAGATCTCCTAAACCTAAAAATTTACAGCCAATTTTGAAAGAGATGCATCTTAGCCTAGAAAATTGTTATTGAATATGTCAATGCTGTTGTAATGAAATGCTTCTTCTAAGTATGTGGTTATTAAATAAATAACTTTTTAAAAAAGGAGATGCATAAGCTGGGCGTGGTGGAGCACACCTTTAATCCTAGCACTCTGTGGGCAGAAACAGGCAGATCTCTGTGAGATCAAAGCCAGCC
>NW_008358101.1:352490-357789 GCF_000622305.1 Nannospalax galili
AAAAAGTTAAAAAATTATTACGTATTTTCTTTGAAGAACTTCTGCACTATCAGTTTTCACAGACATTTAAAACCAATAGACATGTAAGAGCAGTGGGATAAAGTTTTAATTTTAAAATGGTGATTTCAATTAGTCAAACTTTTTAAGTGACAGAATTTTATTCTTTCTTACTAGTATGCACCTTAGGTAATGTGGTGCTCCCATGTTAATGGCACAGCACTATATTTCAGTGCAGCTGCTTGTCTCCCTGATGCCACACTCCTTCAAACTTAGTACTCTGATTGAAAACCATCAGGAAATACTCATGCTCTGATTTTGCTTCCACGGAAGCACTGCTCAAGGCACTTCTGCCACATTTCAAATCTTAGTGAAGTCTCAATTAAAAAACAAAAAAAATTTTGCTCGTCTTCCTTTGAATAAACATGGATAAAGCGGTTATATTTGGAAGCTAAGCTCTTTATAGTAAGTTAAAATATTGGTAATGTTGTTCTGTGCTTTGTAAACTGAGCCATAATTCAAAGTATAAAGCTGTACAATCATTCATAAAGAAAATAATGCAAAGTAAATATATCTCAATAATGAAATGGCTTTATGCTAGACATAAACATAGTTGCTCATATAATAACATTATTACCATGTACTGTTAAGAAACACATTCACATATCCTATTTTTTCTTTTTGTCTTTTTGAGAGAGGGTCTCCTTGTAGCCTTGGCTTGTCTGGCAAGCCACCATGCCCTTCACTTCACATACTTTTTAACCTGAAATCATCTTATCTTACTTTACCCTTATGTGAATTTTGAATTTTTTCTATAAACTTGAATATGAAATGAGTTTATTTAACCTTTCCTATTTATCTCTTAACAATGTGAAGCATTTTTTTCATTTTTGGTGATATATATATATATATATATATATAGTGCAAACAAACTTATTATTTAATCAAAGAAATGCTTACTCTTAGACTTGCTGGAAGGAATATCATGCTATTCATATGACTGGAAACAAACAAACACAACAAGACTCTAGTATTTCCAGAACATTGCTGTTTTCTAAGCATTTCTTTCTTCTTCATACAGATCTCCACATGAAAGGAAAATGGCACTTGACTCCATCAAATGTGAAAGTGTCATACACAGAAACACTCTTCTTAGCATCAGTTCTAGGGAAGAATTCTGAATGTCACTGTTCTAGTGTTCTAATGGCAAACCTTCAATGAATTACATTTTCCAGAAGGATGGGGTTTACTGTGCCACTTAGATTTTTTTTTGGTCCAAAGAAGAACTAGAGATAATTTATACAAGTAATTCACCTGAAAGTTGATTCCAGAAAAGATTGCAAGGCAGCGGTAAATAAAATATGGAAGGAAGGGTTTTAGAGAATGTGCGTTTGTTGTGGGAAAGTGAGGTTCAACATGCTGGAGAGAACCCCTTATAAATAGTGTCAAATATCACAGCTATTCTGTGTTACTATCGCACAATACCTCAAATCATGTAACTTATTAAGAAAAGAGATTTATCTCTTCTACTTCTGGAAGTAGAGAAGACTGGCATTTGGCTAGGTCCTTTCAGCACCATTAACATAATGAAAAGCAAAAAACGATGCTTGTATGTGCAAAGAACGAGAAACGACTGGTCTGTGTGTGTATGTGAGAGAGAGAGACAGAGACAGAGAGACAAACATAGAAAGACCCAATTTGTCTTTTCCTCAAAAAGACGCCTCAACAGTAGCTCACTCCTGTTGGAATGGCATTAATGAGACAGATCCTTCATAGCCTAAGGGCCACTTGTCCCACCTCTCAGCACGTTTCAACAGGGATTAAGTACAACACAAAACTTTGGGACACATATTCAAAGCATTGCAGAAACATAACTCATAACACTGACCAGGAGAGTTTTGTATGCACCACAGGTACTCCTTTGCACATATTTCTTCAATAAGTCATGTTTTTACTCTAGTGCACTTCAATGATTAGTTTGTGTGTCTGTACACAAATTAAACATTAAACATTAAAATAAAGCATTAAATTCCTTGAGGGCATTTCCTGTCATTTTTAAATTTTCTCACCTATATCTGAAGACTTGAGACACTGTATGAAATAGATACTTGCGTCGAGTCAGTTACTAAGATTTCTAGTATACTATGTGCAATTGCAAGGAAGACATGTGTTCTATGCATAACAGTTTTAGAGGCATAAGAAATTATACACAACATAAAGCTGTAGGTGCATAAACTTATTGTGCACTAAATAAATTCAATGCTATTTGTGGAGCCAAAAAAATAAACCTCACTTGTTTCCAGAAATCTCCTGAAATTCCTTGCTTTACAATGTATTATTTTTTATTTATTAAAGCAATGACTTTTTTCAATCTCAGAAATGTCTTCAGAAAAATAGGGTTATATATAAAACAAACTTGCAATGAATTATTATGCCCATATGCCTCTTTACTTACCTATTTTCTACTAGAATATATTTGATATGTGTGAAGAGCAAATTAAATCACCTCGTTTCTAATCAAAAGACAGAAGCATTACCCTCACTGTGTTTTATGAGACACGGATACAATAGGGCTGGTGATCGATTGGCTATACCTGTGATTATTAAGTAGTTCACATTCTATCAAACAGATTAGATTATTTTCACAACAATTGGCAATCTTACAAATCAAAGCAGATGATATGCTGAAGAATCAGTTTGGCATAAATCCAAGGAAGTTATTCTTGTTCTTCCTTCAAGGTAAACTTGAATGTCATTGGTACGCAGGTAGGTCCAGGCCTATTTATTTCTGGAATTTTATCTATACTCATGTTTAAATGACTAGACTGCATAGACTGGATTAACACCATGAGTACTGATTTCCCACATGCTAGTCAGTTGGCAAAACTGATAATTCACAGAGAGTCAGTGAATTTCCAAACTCAGTGTCCTTAAGAGAAGCTCTGCACATTTTAAATTTGCATTTGGGAAATACAGATTAGATACCACAGGCCTTTAAATGATGACAAATAATAATAATAGAGGACAGGAAGTCAGGGGTAGTAAAGTGGGAAAGGAGAGTGGTAGGGATCTGAATATGATCAAAATACATTGTATGAAACTCTTGAATCACTAAAAATAATTTCAAAAGTAAAGAGAGATTGTATTCTTGTTAAAATCAATTTTAAGCATATAATTCTCTGGTTTTAAATAACACATATACAAAAAATCAAAGCATAGCTTCTAAAAATTGCATAGTAACAACTTTTTAGGTATGCTTTTAGAAATATTTTATTGATTCTTTTAGAGTTTCATGCAATGTGTTTTGACATATTTCTACCCCTTGCCCCATCTCCTTTTCTTCCTAATATCCCTTCAACTTCATGTTGCCTATTATTATTTTCCTGTTTTTAAAGGCATATCAAGTACAATTTGTGTTTCCCAAATGCTCTTGGGTGTGGGTCCATCCCTCTGAGTCTGGTATATCTGCAAGTCCTTACACCTTAAAGAAAATTGACTCTACCTTTCCCAGAAACGATCAGTTTCCCATAGATTCTTAACTAAAGATAGGGCTTCTGACCCACCTCCCTCATCCATGCTGGCTTTTGTCTGGCTTGGGCTGTCATAGGTCTATGCTATGGGTTCATATGTTCATCTGGTCAAAGGTACCCAATCACTATAGTTTCGTTGTATTCATCTACCAGATCTGTCTCTGATAATCTTTCTGTCCCCCTTTACCGCAATGATTCCCAAGCCTTGACAGGAGAGTAAGATGTAGGTGTCCCATCTAGAGCCAGGACTCTGTAGTCTCCTAGTTTCTCCACATTGACTATTTATGGGTCTCTGGTGTTAATCATCATCTCCTGTAATAAGAAGCCTCTCTGTTCAGATTTGAGAGAAGCACTAATCTGCGGGTATAACAATAAGTCATCAGATGCCAGGTTAATACTGTGTCTATTTTGCAGAACAGTAGTAGTAGCTTCTCCCCTAAAGCCTGTGCCCTGTCTAGCCACAGGTTTCTGGCACTGATAACAGTGCCAGTTATGGGTTCCATCTTGTGAAGTGGGCCTTAAATCCAATCAGATGGTAGATGGTTACTCCCAAAACATCTGGGCCACTATTGCACAAGTGGGCATATTGTAACAAACCATTCACTATTGTAGTTAGCATGGTTCACAGCTGTGTAAGGCTGAAGATTGCTTTTCTCTGCCAGGAACATGCATAGCACATTGTACTTCTAAGAAGGGTAGCCAGAAGAGATGAAGCTTCAAGATCAGTAAAAGCTCGATTTCTCCTTGTTAATTCTAGAACACATTTAATTAGTGTCTTCAGCAACAGGGGCTTTTCATCAAGTTCTAGTGAGTAACCAAGAGAAATGTAAATAGCCAGCATTGTTTAAGAGTCTTCTCAGTCAATAAATCCAAAAGAGGCATTCCATTCCTGGTGCCAAGCTTTTAATTTCCTACCCCATGGTGTCTGGTAAGATCATTAAACCCCATTATACGATAACTACATTTAAACTTTCTTTATATTTTAAATGTATATATTTTAAGAATCCTCTATAGTAGCAGGTTTCCATATGACCTTTCAAAAGGCATTTATTATTATTTACGCCTCCTTTAACTCCTTCCTCTGCTCTACTCTCCCATTTTCCACCCTACTTAACCCTTCCTATACCATTGTTCTTTTACGCCTTTATGGCACTGCATTCTATCTCCCCTCTCATAAGCCCCTCCACACTATTATTAGTTTCCTGACGTCTATGGGTTTTCCAACTGAAACATACATATTTAAAAGATCAAGTGAGCATGCACTTATGATTGAGAATATGTCTTTCCGGGTCTGGGTTATGTCACTCAGGATGGCAAAATGATACGCTTTGGTTTTTATGGTTTTGGAGGTGGAACTTCTGAAGTTAATATTAATCAAATGTGATGATATTAATTAGACCTGATTTCAAGCAACTTTTACAGTTACTCATGTTTGAAAATGTATATGGATACAAAATCGTTTTAAGAGTCATGTACATTTCCAGTTTTGCTGTGCCAAATCATAATGAGAATGGCATAAACACAAGTCATTGTGCTTCTGTGACAATCTGTATGAAGCAATGAATATTTTCTTTTCATGGTTCTCTGTCAGCCTTTAGTAGAATAATGAAGTCCCATAGGACTCACATCATTCTGTGAATACTCAAAATTGGGATTATTAGTTTGATAATGTGATAATAGCATCTCATGTTACCTCTGAAATGATTTTCCCTTACAGTAAGAAGAAAGAAATTTTTGTTAAATTTATTATATACAATTATGAATACCAAGTT
>NW_008358101.1:358246-371149 GCF_000622305.1 Nannospalax galili
AATATTGATTAGGAAAGGCATGCTCAATGGGAGGAAATTATCTCAACTAGAATTAGAGGAGTTTATATTTAAAGTGAAATCTTATACTGTTGATCCTTAATAAATATTTATTCAATATTTGCATTCTAAGATTGTAAGTGGGAAGCCTAGAGCACTATAGACTAATTCTCTAATGAGTGAATAATTTTTCAAAATATTTTACTTTGTTTTCCTTAAAAGGTAAGTTACTCATTTTAATTATTTTCTTCATAATTACTGAGGTTTTCTTGGTATTAAGCACTTTTCCCATTTTTTCCTCTGTATCTTACTTTTCCTGCCTCATTCTTGAAACTATTTTTTGTATTCTATAATGTCTTCATCATTGTTGTAAAAATAATTATCAATAGCTCTTCAGTTTCCAGTTTCAAGCCTTATAAATCACAAAAGTTACCATCATGTATACATTGTCAAGGACTTAACTCATATCTTCAAAGTAGAGTACTATATCTCAAGAAATTTTTCAGGGGCTTTTAAAAACCAATGGAAATAGCTTTGAATAAGATAAGCTACTGATTATTATAGTCTAAGCTGACTTTGTGAATAGAAAAATAAATAATAATGTCCTTTATCTTTGAAAGTCTCCCTTAAGATCAGTGACAAAGAAAGAGGTATGAACTCAACCAATATTAGGAAATGATTTCCAGCTATAGTAAATCTTTCATATATTTCTTTAATATTTTTAAACTGTGTGTGATTGTATGTGTGTGGACGAGGGTGCACACACATTGTGAATGTGTGTAGAGGTCAAAGGGAAAACTTGGGTTTTGATTGTTTTCTCTCTTCTTGTTTGAGGCAGGGTCTCTTGCTTGTTTATGCATATGCCAGGATAGCTGGCCCACAAGATTCCAAGGATTCTCCTGTCTCCTTCTTCCATCTTGCTATAGGAACACTGTGATTATGGATGTATGTTATTGCTTCTGGATTTACAAATGTTCTGGGGATCTGAACTCAAGTCCCTTAGTTTACTGGCAAATACTTTATCTATTGAGCCATCTCCTAAGCCCAAAAAATATTTTTATTCTTGAAATTAGAATCAGGCACTATCCCACTCATCAATGTATATAGGATTTTCTCAATCATTCTTTCTGTCATCATTACATAGGGACAATAACAAACATTAAAACAACCATTAAAACAAACGTAAGTGCTTACCTTCTCTACAAATACAGTAATGATTCCATCTGACAGTGTCAAGCACACAGAGTTGTTTTTGCAAGGCCCATTGAGTAGATCACAATGGTCGTAGTATTGACAACAGAACTGCCCAGTATTGAAGCGTAGGCACAGACATACAAATTGTTCTGGGCTAATCAATTCATAAAAGATACTTCAATTCATACGTGGGCCAGAGGCACATTCACTTATTTCTCCTTTGTAGTATGGTCCTGTAAATCCAACTGGACATTCACAGCTAAAGTAAGTTTGTAAAAAATGTGAACAATACATTTTCATTTTTTTCCCTTGCATTTTTCAATGAAATAACTGCATTAAACTTATGATACTGGAACTTTTAATATACAGTAGGGTTAATAAACTAAAGATAATTGAAAATTATTTTTCTGCCTAATGTCCTTAAACAATTTCATATATAATACAGCAAGATTGACTGCATTTGTTAAACTAAGGTTTAGGAAGTATTTGTTTAAAATTTGAATGCAATCTGATCATGAGGCATATCAGAGTTTGAGTATTGAGCTGAATTACCAGTTGAACAAGGTTTCTATGTTACTTCATTGATGTGAAATATTCTACAGATGTCACTTGTTATGAGCATGAAATGATTTTAATGCAATTTTCTTAGCCATATGCAATTCTTAGGAATCACCAATGTCCTTACAATTCATGTAATTACCAAAGCATTTTGCAAAGAGCACCTTTAAATTTTTGGTCTGAGTGTTCCTATACTTTTTGTTAAAATATTTCAAATATGTTTTAATCTACTAATATTTTCACAGTGAAAAATTAAACTAACCATAATCAAGAAATTAAAGTTCTTGGATATCACAGACTCTTACTCAACATGCCTCTCCACTATGAGTATGTGCTGTCTGCAAAGATAGTTTCAGTAAATACCACCTTCGTTAGACCAGGGCACAGGAATAGGTTTTCTACACATGGCCTTTCCTACCTGTGTCCCAAGTGGCCTGGTTCCTCTGAGGGCCAGGGCCTGTTACAGAGAATTGACTGCGGAGAGTTAGTCGAGCTAGGGAGAGCCATCCTGGAAGAGATGCTGCTGTCCTGCACAGGATGGCAGGCACGGAGAATAATGGTCCCCGTGTCTCACCCACGTGTAAGCTAGAAGGGGCATTTACCAACCTCAGGCAAGAGAGCAGGCCCACAAGGTGTGGACAAAAGCTAGCAGTGACTGTGGGCAGGGTGCGGAAGCGAATCTGGAACAGCAGGCCGCTGAGCCATGGAGTAGAATTGGGTGCAGGGTGTTGACCTTTGTATGGAGAGCTGGGTGTTTGCCTTTGTAAGTTACTCTATTCCCCCTCCCCAGGATATAAACTATGAAAAATTTAGATAAAGATGTGGTATGTGGTTTATCTATCTGTGTCAGGAGCAAAGGACCCTAAGAGAACTCGCACAACAGTATCCCTATGAGGAACCAAACATGGTATAATGAAATACGCAGATGGTAAATAAATTCATGTTGTTTTCATTAATTCATTAAGTGGAAGCTGATTACCATGTTTCAAAAAGAGAACACTTGGCACAAGGCAGATAGTTAATTATCAAGGAATTATATATACTCTTTAGGCAAGTAATAAATCATGAAATAAGGCACAGGAGATATTTTCAGAATTATTTTAAAGGTAAATCGTAACCTGATAAATTTGTGTTTTAAGTTAACTTAATAAGAATATTATAATACTGAAGAAAACTCACTTGCTCCGCGATAAAATCTTGTACAACATGAGGATACATAGGAGAAAAGGAAAAGAGGTTAATGGAAGGAATCCACTCATTCTAAAATCTTCACCCTCCAAATATTAAGGCTTTTATTAAATAATAAATGTAGTGGATGCAAATAAAGCTGGAGTAAATCGAGAAATTACTTATATCAATGTTTGAAATTAAACTGAGTAGAGACCGTAGACATTAAAACAAGTACTGAAATGAATAAAGACGAGACAGTTTAGGCTTCATTGACCGGTCAAATACTTATTAGTTCACTAAGATTAAAAATTCAATGAATTCTAGAACTTTCAATATTTAAAGAAAACAGATATAATAATTATACAAAATAATGTTTTATTAAGGCATTTTCTTTTTTAAAATATTTTATTTATTTTTTATTTTATGTGTATGAGTGTACTGCCAGCATGTATGTGAGTGCACCCATGTCATGCAGTGCCATGGAGGTCAGAACAGGGCTTCAGACTCCCCTGGATTGGAGTTAAGGATGGTTCATAGCCACCATGTTGGTGCTGGGAATCAAACCCAGGTCCTCTGCAAGAGCAGTCAGTGCTCTTAACCACTGAGTCATGGCTCTAGCCCTAGCATTTTCTTATGTTCTCATAATGTACTTTGTTCATATTTATCTCTCCATATCCTACTCCATGCTCCAACTGGTGCTCTTCTCTTCCTAATAACCCTTCTTCTATTTTGATGGCTTTTTTTTCTAAGTGTAAATTCTCATATGTAATATTTTCTTCTCAAGTATGACGTATTTCATTTAAAAAATTATCTCACTTTCATTTTCCTGGAAATACACTGTTCAAAAAGATTTAAAAACTTTATTGAGAATTTCATACATGCATATAAGGTATTTTGATCAAATCCACACCCACTCCCTCTCCTTCAACACCTCCCATATCTCCCCATCACTTTTTTGTGACAGTTTTGTGTTCTTTCTTTCTTTTTTCCTTTCTTTCTTTCTTAATGGGGCTTTTTGCTACTCTAGCATTCCCCCCTCTGAAAAGGTAACCCTAAAATCTTTTAGGGATTAGATAAGAGCTCCCAAATACTTTTAACAGTTTTGGCCTTTGGAACAGACTACGTTGCTATGAGGCCCAAGGATATTTTGATTTTAAGCCAAGAAATTGGCTACTTTTCTTTGGGGTCTTTTCACCCCAACTGCCTAGCCAATTCCACCTCCTATTCTTATCACACCATCCTCTGAAGAGGTTATCCAAATTATCGATAAGGAATCAGAATGCAGACTGCTCTGACTTCTTCCATGCTGAGCAGGGATGGAGTACCCCTTCAGTTGGTCTATCTAAAAGACTTCCAAATTGTATTAACTCTTATCACCACGTGGTGCTCTCTAGTGGGTCCCCTGAGTTCTCAGCCCCTATGACAGAGGGAGGCTGGAACAGATATCACTGTTCAAAACTTTTAATTAGTAGTGTCTGGAAACATACTGCTGTGCTCTTTTTTCTTATGTTTCCTTTTTTACTTTTTTTAGATGGATTTGCATTGTATTGTTGAGGGTGATTTTGCACTTTAGTTCAAACAAACTTCTACATCAACCTCTTAGTAAATCAAATTACAGAAATGCACAGCCACATCAGGTGCTTCTTCCCAAAAATTAAACATTTCTTCAGAAATGCATTTGTACAAAACAACCTTTACAATTGAGACAATATATTTGCAGCATAAAATATTACTGTGTGTATAGCATATTTCTTCAAGAATGAGTAAAAGATCTTGCTACTCTTCTCCCCTCTCCTCTGCCCTCCCTTCCCCTTCCCCTTCTTCCTCCTGCTTCCTCTTCAACTTTTTCCTCCTCTTGCTCCTCCTATTCCTCTCCTTCCTCTTCCTTCTTCCTCCTCTTCCTCCTCTATTCATTTCCCTACTCTCCTCCTCTTTATTCTTTTCTTCTTTTTTTTGTGTTGAGTACTTAGAAAAAAGTTTTGTCTTTTTGAGAAAATAGACTGGTTATTTTGATGAGTATGCATCCTAATTTATTTGGCCAGTTTAATTATTTATAGATCTCTCTCACTTGCCAAGTCTCTGTAATGCTACTGTCTTCACCGTTGGATGTATTCCTTACATCTTTACTGAAATGCAAGATTTAAAATGCAAAGTACTACAGTGTCACTTTTCAGTTTTAGACTTGCTTCACTTTACTTTAGAATTTGCTTAGTATTCAACAATTAATTATATATGCTGCTTTTATTATGGCCACTTTCATGGCTTGCTGTGGTATGGATCTTGGGGTTCCTTGAAATATGAGTTTAAGTTTCCAGAGCATCATATTCTCATTAAATATCAAAGCAGTATGAATATTGTTTGATATGTTTTTATTTTAGATCTGATACATCTGAATTCTTTCATCTGTGAAATCGAGGATCACAGCTAAATTATCCTGTTCTCCTGTCCTACATGTTGGAATCTTCTTGCTATTAGGAGCACTGTTAGCATAATTTAGTCGAAATAGTATTTACTAAATTATCTTTGAAGATCACAGCTCACAGAGTTGTAAAGATTCATGGGTATAATATTTTGGGTCATATGTAACATATAACTTCAACATTGTCCAGTCACTCACATTGATTATGCACTCTAATTTAATTTTAAACAATAAATCATTGATCTAGGTCCCTAAATATAAAATTACTTCAATAATGAATAATTACTTAAATCTCTGTGGTGTTTTTCATTTGTCAAGTCACATCACATTTTAAGCTGTGAAATCCATGGATACATTTCAAAATGTTTCAAATATGCAGCTGGCATATTTTTATCATCCAATTTACACATGAGATGTCTGGAAGGGCACAGGATAAAATTATTTACCCATCTTCAGGTGTTTATCACACAGAAGAATATTTAACATTTTGTGGGAAAAAAGTAAGTTATTTTCAAATTCCAGTAAAATAGCTCCAGTACATTTATTGTATTTGAAATACTGCCACTATAAATAATGCCATTTGACAAATCATAGAAATAAATGAATATAATATAACAAATTTGTGAGATGAAAGTAAGAAAAATAATCCTTTCTTAAATCATAATCCTACCACCTCAGGACCACTGGACCTAAGGGATGTATCACAAACTGTTATGTTTTTCTCTTATTATATTCTTATCAGTATATAATTTCAACCTGAATAAGCTTCCCATAAATATCATTAGTGTTCAGATATTTAGTGTGTGTGCTACTGGTTTATTTTATCCTTTCAGAGATCAGGTGACCAAGACTTCATGTGGTGTTGTTTCAAGAATCCAATACTCAGGAAAGCATCTGCGCTTTCATCAATGGAATTGATAATGCCAAGTCCAAGTCCTGTGGAGATGGATGGATATTTTGTTCAAAATAAAGTTCCAAGAAGCAAAGTAACTACTAGCGACAAACAATCATGTCTGTAGGGTGGTGATTTGGATGTGCTTTAGTATAGGTCAGAGAAACTAGTTCTTGATGGATGGAAAAATATATTTCACATGAGAGTTCAGGCTTGGCTTTAAGGTTTAATATTGAATGATTCATTGCAATCTGGCAGAACTTTTCAACTCAATTATAGAAACAAACTTTTAAGATTAAAAGAAAAAATAGGAAAACACATAGTATAAGTTTCTTAGTGTACAATTTCCAGTAGCATAAACTTAAGACTGAATTTAATGTACATGTAGGACTCTATTAATACATTTAAAATTTCCCTCTTTCTTCCTGAAGAAAGCAAAACCTTTTGCATAAAATACATCAAAGTCTGAGTAGAAATTTTTGAATCGTAGTTCTTTATTTATAATACTAAATCAGAGAGTAGAAAAAAGACAGTTTATTACTAAAAATGGTTTAAAGGTGTGCTAATAAGTTATTTTTATTATCTGTTTATGCCTATTTCCCAACACATTCTATATGTTTGTTGTAAATGTTGAAATGCAATGACAAAATTTTATGATTTTTTTTCTATAATAAGGAATATAGGCTATTGTCTACAAATTTGCTAGTGGGATCTAATAGAAAATAACTATAAAAAGTAATATAGATTTTATATTTAAATTAGTTCACTTTTCCTAAAAGCAGAAAAGAGCATGCAAGTTCCCAGAGGCTGGAAATGGAAAAGTTTGGGAACTGTTTGCCAAAGGATTAAAAAATCCCAATTAGTCTGGAATGTGTTAAAAATTGCCTCTATTTTGGAATAATAAAAATATTCTAAAAAGCATTCCAGTTATAAGGAATATGACCCAGAGTTCAGAGGTCATTATTGCATATTACAAATGTAGTGAATAACAAAATAATTGTCCTTAAAATTTGTTAGAGGGTAGATCTTAAAATGTCCTCTGCTAAACAGATAATAAAGTATATGAAATAATGGCTATGTTAATTAGCTTGAGTTAATTAGTTCATAATCTCTAAATATTTCAAAGCATAATATTTTATAGCATAAGAATACAAAATTTTATTTCTTAATTAAAATAATTCACACATTGTTTCTCACAAACCTTACTTTATATGAAAATAAAATTCCAACTATGTCTATTAAGTACTAATAATTAGGACTGATAATGAAATATTATTGTATTTATTTTAAATATATTTTTAGTATTTTAAAATTAGAGGACATAGAAAAAGGAATAAATAAATGCACATTTTAGCATATTTAATACTTAATATCAGGCTTATTTTATCTACATATTGGTTCATCCAGTTATTCACATAACCAAAATACCATCAACAAAACGATGTCAGTAGTGAATTAATGGAAACTTTCTACTGTACTGTTAACCCCTGAATTCCTCTTGGCAAAAAGGTGGGAAACCACTGTACTCTTTAAAGGTGATAAAAAATTTTTTTTAAATACTAAAGTTTAGTAGATGTTAAAACCATTATAATGACTCTGAAGACCATCATATTAGTATTAAAATGTAAGAACATTCCAGAACATTGATGTAGATGGAAAGGATAAAAAGTGACAATAAGACAATCCTGGAAGCAACAGTAATACAAGAAAGAGTGCAATGAAAGAAAACCTGATTAGAACCCTGAAGACGTATGTGGTAGGCTCTTCTTTCTTCTATCAATTATTGAAGTAATACCATTGTATTTTTTTCAACAGAGGAAGCAATCAAATAAGGAAAACTCAATTGGTTCCTTATAGAGAGTATGAGCTGCTAACCAAAGACAGAAATCAGGTATATAATTGGAAATGCATTTCTCATTCAGACTTCAAATAATATAGATAATAGTGGGTAGAGGCAGATGAAGCAAGGGAAGGGATGAGGCTTTTAAAAGGATTTATACTTGAAATATTGGGAAGATAATGGTGTCATCAGGTTAGATACGTCCGACAATGATAGCAATGATAGATGAGGAAATGTCTGATGATTAACATGGCATGTCTTTTCCTATAAGTAGTAAGAAAATTAAACATGTTGCTTCAGGGTGAAAAAAAATCAATGTATACAATAAAAATGTAATCGCCACTGTTATCTGCAATGACATGATAGTTAATATTTATTGCCAACTCAACAAGATCTAGAATCAATAAAGATGCATGCCTCTAGACAGATATGCGAGGAATTTTCTACATTAATTTGTTGAGTGGGAATATACACTCTAAATATGGTCAGCACTATTCATGGCAAGGGTCTTAGAATTTACATAACAGAGAAATTTAGCTAAGCAACAGCTCTCACCACTCTGCTCCTTAACTGTGGAGGCAATGTGAGCTGCCTCACATTGCTGCCTACATGACCTTCCCATCATGATGGACTACACACTTGAACTATGAGCTAATATAAACCCGTCCTGAAGTGTTTTTTGTCATGTGTTGTGTCATAGCAACAAGAAAAGCCACTAATACAGAAAATTAGTACCAGGGTGTGGGGTCGTTCCTGTAATAAACCTGATCACATGGTTCTTAGGCTTTTAGTATTTGTTTTGGGGAGAAATGTGGAAGACTACAAAACTCATAGAATTCTGTAAGCAGAGCTTAATGGGATATTCTGGTGGGAGTTTGGAAGACCACAATACAGAGAAAAATAAGGATAGTGGAAGCCCAGCTCATAAAGTTTCACAGGGGAACAAGGAGTCTA
The DNA here is from genome assembly GCF_000622305.1 of Nannospalax galili. Lineage (NCBI taxonomy): Eukaryota > Metazoa > Chordata > Mammalia > Rodentia > Spalacidae > Nannospalax > Nannospalax galili. The sequence goes on from NW_008358101.1 coordinate 367,271, forward strand.
TTGGGAACTGGCCTAGGGACCATCATGTTCTATTTTGGCAAAGAATCTGGCTTCATTCTCTTGGTATCCTGGCAACTGGAGTGAGCTGAATTCAAAATAATGTACTACTTTGTTTTCCAGAGGAAATTTCAAGACATGAGAGCATTAATGTTGTGCCATGGTTATTGTTCACTTCTCTCATCCAGGTCTTCAGTGAAAACCAGCAAAAGTGGAACAGAAAGATATGAAAAATGTGCAATTTGTCAAGAAAAAGATGTGCCTTTAATATTACTTGACAGACAGATTAAAATTGACTGTGATTTTTAAAGAGATTACTGCAATTAAAAAGAAACTTACCCTTTCCAAAGAGACAATAGGAAAAGTGCTTAAGGACAATACCAAATACAACAAAGGCTCCATCTTGTGAAGACATGGATCAATTTGAAAGGGATTACCAACTCAAAAATGTCCATCTATGCGACAGCACCCCAAGATCAACAAACTAATGTGTGTGGGAAGCGAGCACAGCTGAGCGAGCCAAAGATGGTGCCCTGGCTGGCTGCCAAGCCTCGTGCTGTTTACTTCAGTGCATCCAGGCCTGGACTTGTCTAGGGGAGGGACCCGAGGGAGACTGACTGGACCTGTGGGAAGTGAGCACAGCCGAGCCAGCCAAAGATGGCACCCTGGCTGGCTGCCAAGCCTCGTGCTGTTTACTTCAACTCTTGGCTGATTGCCAAGGCTCGTGATCCTCGCTTGTTTACTCCAACTCCCTGAAGCATGGTGAGCCCGAACAGGTGCTGCCTGACTGATGATCTTGCTACGTGGCCAATGAGCCGCACTCTGCCTGCCCACTGCACGTGTGTGTGTCCTGATTGGTCCTGGCTGGGGAGAGGGCTGTTGGAAACGATATATGAAGAGCTGAAGTGTGTGAGAGAGGGGAGAGAACAACAAAGGTGTGAGTAGTGGGTGAGGAGAACAACAAAGGTGTGAGTAGTGGGTGAGATAATGAAGAGAGAGAATATGAGAGAGAATAAGAGAGAATAAAGGAAGGAAGAGAAAAAGAAGCTTGAACCTCACCTTGGTGTCTGTGTCGTCTTTCCTCGGCTCTGCTGGACAGAGTCGTGGCTCGCGACAAGTGGTGGCCCGTACGGGAACCCTGATGCTCCGGAGTTGTAAGTAAAAATGAAATAATAGTGCTAACAAAAGTTCCCAGGAAAAGGGATGGAGGTTAAAGTTCCCAGGAAAAGGGATGGGAAGCAACTTAGAGAAAATGGGTGCTGGCGGATCGAAAGCGAAAGTGCACATTGAGCTAGTGCAGCTTTTAAAGCGTGGCAGGATTAAGTTAAAGGCTGAGACGGTGGAAAAGTCCTTGGATACCGTCGCAGCAGAGGCCCCGTGGTTTCTTGAGGAGGGGTCTGTAGCTGCTGCCTCTTGGGAGCGATTAGGAAAAGAGTTATCAGATAAAGATGCGAAAAAACCCCTCCCTAGAGGTACTCTAGCTATTTGGACCTTGGTACGGACATGTTTAGCGGATAAAACAGGGAAGTATGAGGAAGATATAGCTCAAGGAGCTCAGGCTTTAGAAGAAGCAAGAGAGGAAGCGTCTCAACTCAGTGCATGTTGTGCTTCTTCAGAAGTAGAGGAGGAAGAATATGATTCTGAGGATTTAGACAGCATTATGGAACAGCTGAGAATTACTGATAATAAAAAGAAAAAAGAAAAGGTTAAGCCTAGTGCTCCTGCCGTGGTCCAGGACCGTCCAAGTGAGATGCCCGTGTGTGTCCGGCCCATAGCTTGTTTGGTCAATGCAGTGGCTCATAACTAAAATGCCAGTTTAACCACCAGTTTGTTTTGCTGGTGTTTGGTTTATACATAAACATGAGTGGGAAGGGACCAGCATTTTTTTTAAGTACAAGTTTTATTTTTATTAGTGCTGCTTTGTTTTTTTGTTTCAAAGGGATGGCAGGGCTCAGGGTACCACAGCTGTCCTCAGCCCAGCTGGAAGGCCCCAGATTTTGAACTTCTATTTCTTAAAAAGGGGTTGTGTGTTGAACATTCAAGTGTTGTCAACCAACCCTATTTTATTTTCCCTGAAGCTTCTTGTGGAACAGAGTCCAAGACCACCTCGAGCTCAGACAGTTGGGAAGGGTGGGGCGGAAGATGTGGCAGGGGTGGCTTAGACCAGGACGCCTCTGAACTGTGTCTTGGTGCATTTTATATTGCTGTGGTAGAATGCTGTAGGCTGGGTACATTATGAACAATAGAAGTTTATTCAGCTGATGGCTCTAGAGGCTGGGGTCTGTCTCTCCTTCAACCCCGTGGGTCCTGGGGATTGAACTCAGGTTTTAGACCTGGTAGGAAGTACCTTTACCTGCTGAGCCATCTCTCTGGCCCCTGAGTTTTACTTTATTTCATTTGATTCGTTTTTGGGTGAGCCGTTTATTTTTTGACAGTATTTCTTGCTGTCACAACATGATGGAAAACAGCACAGGGAGAAAGTCCAAGAGCTCAGTCCCTTCTTAGAAGCTGCTAATCCTATCATGGGGGCTTTGCTTCCAAATACTATTAACATGAATTTGGGGGATTAAACTTCCAGTCCATGAACTTTTTCAGGGCACATCCAAACCCTACCAGATTGTAGCCCTCCTGGCTTTTATGACCCAGGGCACATTGGAATTTAGTGTGTGTTTCTCCTGGCCTCTCCCTGCCTCATGTGGTCCATCTTAGAGTGGAATAGCCCTGTCCAGGCTGGCCCAGATCCTCCTATGTTATGTCCATCATAGTAAGAGAGGGAGGCTCTCCATCTCTTTATGGGGCCAAGATGTTATGTCCATGATGGGAATGCGAATAGTAACGGACGTAATCTATAGTTCCCAAAATCAAGAAATGGTACAACAAATGGGGTATTTGCATGGAGAAGGGTTGGAGAAAGATCACCAAGGAGTAATAGAGCCTGTTTGGGTGAGAGGAGGTATTTTGCGTAAAGGACTGGGTTTTACATAGGGGCCATTGAGTGCATACCTATAGTATGGAAGAAACATCAACCGGTCTGGGTCCCTCAATGGCCCCTTCCCAAAGAAAAATTATTAGCTGCCCAGGACCTAATAAACGAACAGCTTAGTGTAGGCCATATAAAGGAGTCTACCTCTCCTTGGAATACACCCATACTTATTATTAAGAAAAAATCAGGCAAATGGAGATTACTCCAGGATTTAAGAGCTGTAAATGAGTGTATGGAAACCTTTGGCCCGGTGCAACGTGGCCTCCCTCTAATTTCGGCTTTGCCAAGGAATTGGCCTACTGCTATAATTGATATCAAGGATTGTTTTTTCTCTATTCCTTTGCATCCGGATGACACCTCTAAATTTGCATTTACTGTCCCATCCTTAAACCATTCCTCTCCAGATAAGCGATATGAGTGGGTAGTTCTTCCTCAAGGAATGGCTAATAGTCCTACACTATGCCAGATATATATATAGGAAAGGCTATTCAGCCATTAAGAGACGCCTTCCCCGAGGCTGTCGTTTATCATTATATGGATGATATTCTTTTATGTGCAGACAGTAATACCAAGGTCGAAACTATGTTGTACAAGCTAAAGGTTGAGCTTGCTAAGTGGGACTTGTCCATAGCACCAGACAAAATTCAGTTGGGGGATATTAAGGAGTATTTAGGAACCCGGTTGAGCAATACAATAGTAAAGCCTCTTAAACTGACCATTAAGATAGACCATCTTAACACTTTAAATGAATTTCAAAAGCTCTTAGGAGATATAAACTGGATCAGACCTTATTGTAAACTAACTAACGCAGACTTAGCCCCACTATTCAAAATACTCCAAGGTAATCCTGCTCTTCATTCCCCTAGAACGCTTACTCCTGAAGCACGGGCCTGCATTCA
>NW_008358101.1:373603-382811 GCF_000622305.1 Nannospalax galili
GATCTTGCTACGTGGCCAATGAGCTGCACTCTGCCTGCCCGCTGCACGTGTGTGTGTCCTGATTGGTCCTGGCTGGGGAGAGAGCAGTTGGAAACGCTATATGAAGAACTGAAGTGTGTGAGAGAGAGAGATATAGGAGAGAGATATAGGAGAACAACAAAGGTGTGAGTAGTGGGTGAGATAATGAAGAGAGAGAATATGAGAGAGAATAAGAGAGAATAAAGGAAGGAAGAGAAAAAGAAGCTTGAACCTCACCTTGGTGTCTGTGTCGTCTTTCCTCAGCTCTGCTGGACAGAGTCGTGGCTCACGACAAATGTGGATGCAACTCCACTCAGCCTGTAACAGAACTTGGTAGCATCATCCTTGTGGTACTGGATTTGTAAGCACTGAATATGCTTGATTGAGGGGTGCCATAGAGTATTTCTACAGCATTCCTGAAAGAGACAGAGGTGAAGCAATGCAGGACAGGGACAGTGTTGTTGAAAGATACACTGAGAGGCAGGAAGTAAGGTGGAAACAAGGTTTCATTGTAGACACCAGAATGATGAACGTTTTAGGAACATGGGGCATCTGCTGAGAAAAGCTTCAGGTACAGAGTGCCACCTACTGAAACAAAGGGTTATCTGTTCTGCAGACAGGGGAGCTGAGGGACAGGTCTATGCAAGCTCTTTTGGCACTCAGATGATTGCATCAAGAGCCCCAGATTCCGGATTTGGAGTTGGGATTTGATGTTTTACCTGCTGGATTTTAGTCTTCCCCAGTTCAAGCTTTTCTTACAATAACTCTATGGCTACTCTATGCCATTGTGTGTTGAAAATACTAACACTTTTTATCTTTTTATTTTATACAGAGGATTACTTTTGAAATAAGATTTAATGCATCTTACATAATGCAATGGCTTTGATTTAAAAGGATGGAAGTTTATGTTAAACAGAAGTTAATGTGTCAAGTTGACAAGGAGTAGATTTGTGGTGGTTAATGACAGAATCTATAATCACCAAAGAGATAAGGGCTTCTGAGAATGTCTGTGAGGAATTTTCTAGTAAATGTTGATTGAGATCAGAAATGCCACTCTAAATGTGAACAGAATCAGTCTTTGGGCTGGCTCTTGTGCTGCATAAACATGGAAAGGCTATTCGAAAACAGCATTCATCTCTTTCCATTCCCTGACCAATTATTCAATGTGACCAGCTTCCTCAACTCCTGTCTGATATGACTTCTCCATGATGATGGATTGTACTCTTGAACTGTGAGACAAAATAAATCCCTCCTTTCTTATGTTGATTTTTTCAGGTATTTTGCCACAGCAACAAGAAATGAAACTAAGATAAATGATCTATCATATAACAAGTTGCCTCTATTTATAAAGTATATAGTTTATTTGTGAAATATATAAAAATCTCCTTTTTATTATCATTTTCTTTCATATAAAGTCTTGAGTCTTTGATTACAATAATAAGTAAAAGCTTTACTATGACATAGGTTAGTGCAAACATTTGGTCTAAAAAAAACAACTTTCAATTTGTATGTCTTCAATTTTTAGGGCAAAAGAATTGAGTCTGTACTCTAAATAAAGGCATAAATTTCTGCTTAATATTAATAGAAAAGGATCTTTTCTATTTGGACTATGCATCTTCATAGTATATGTAAAATTTCCATCTATTTGCTCCAATTATCTATATATAATGTTTAAGAGATTTATATCTAAATGCAAAATGTTCTATATTTTTCAGCAGTGTTTATTTTGAGTGAAACAATTTGGACAATTTCTTGATGCAATTCTCTTTAAATTTTCTAAATTGTTTCTAATGTTTGACATGATTTTTTTTCTTCATAACCATGTAAGAAGACAACTGATCAATATCCTTTTATACAGTTTATTTTTTTAATCTCAAGCTGCTCTCTGGGTCAGCATCTCTGAAAAACTGTTTCAGGCTTTTTCAAGATCTAGACTATTGCTTATTTCGTAGCAGGAAGCTAACGTGGCAGTGAATCGGAGTCAGAAATGTGTCAGATCAAAGCTCCAGTGTACTTACATAAAAATCTGAAGTAAAACTCTGATGGAACTCATGGTGTATTTTGATGAAAATCCAAATTACATATACTTAAATCTAGGAAGAGAACAATGAAGCCCATCATATGCTGGTAGGGAACACAATTGCATATTTTTGTCATTATTATCATAATGGAGGAGTCATGAGAATGAACCATTTTTCCACTGAGACAGCTGATCTGACTATTCAATATTCTTAAGCTACAACAAGAATAAGCAATTGATCTTTAAAAATAACTATTTCAACAATTTTCTGAATTGATTGAAATAAAACAACAGTCTAAAAATCCAACTACATGAAAGCTCAGTTGTAAGTTTGCCATTGATTAGGAATGTGGCTAGTTCTATAAACACAAGTAATCTGAACAGTTACGTGGTTGAGTACTGAGAATAAGCTCAGATTCTATTTAAAATATATGAGTTAGAAGCAGAGAAACTGTTTCACTCTGCTGCTGCTTATACCTCAGTCAGTGTCCTCCATACACAGGAGTTGAGATCTCTATTATTAACCAAGCAACTGCTTTCACAAGAGCCAAGGAAGCCAAGTAGGAGAGTCAGTATAACACAGTGCCTTATTGTAGTGTAACTAGAAGAAGACACAGTGGACAGGAAGTCAGCAGTATTGCTACCAACTCCCAAGAAATTAGAAATGGATGCATGTAGCTTCAGGGTAGCACAGAAAATTTGATCCAGGCTTTAGACTTGAACCCAGTACCAGCCAACCACAGTGAAGTCATGTGCCTGACAAAGCTTTTGATCCCTCCTCTGATCTAGTATTCATGGACTGATCCATTGGATATATTAGCCAGACGACTGAGTGAAGACACCTGCCTGCCTCTGTCTTCAAATGGAAGAGAAACATAACAGCATAAATGCTAGCACAAGGCATTATCTCAGAACTTAGTGCTCAGTCTGGCATGCTGAAACCCAATACTGGTCAGAAACTCTTGAAGCTAAGTGGGAGCTCATACACAGAACTTCTAAATTTGTGTGGTACTGTTAAACTGTTACCATGGCAAACTAGTTTGTTATAACCAAAAGCTACTTTATAAACCTCATGTTAATCACAAAGAACTTTATAATACACAGAGCAAAGATGCCTGCCATCCCAGTATTGAGGAGGTTGAAGCAAGATTTTAAGTTCAAGATCATCTTGGGCTACATAGTGAGACCTTACCTCGAAGTGATAATGATAATGAAAATAATGATATGAATGGAGAAATCGAAGAACAGTAAACCATTTATGCACAAGGGAAGACTGGAAGAAAGTGAGAAAGAAACCATAATAAATTAGAAAACACTTTAAAGAACTTCTGTAGGGTCTTACAAATAATTTTCTTAATATAAATGCATGAAATTCAGCATTAAAATACATAGTGTGAGCTGGGCATGGTTGTACATGTCTTCCATCCCCGTACTTGGGAAGCAGAGACAGGTAGATCTTTGCGAGATTGAGGCCAGCCTAGTATACATATTCAGACACTGGACAGTTGGGGCTACAGGGAAACCCTGTCTCAAAAGAACCAAATCAAAACAAAGCAAGCAAACAAACAAACAAACAACATAGTGGGACAGAGTAAATAAAAACACAGAAAATTAAAGTATCTTGTTGTAAGAAACTCAACTAATTTCTAAGGGCCTATGAAGTTTAAAAGTGAAGGTATGAAATGAAATATATCACATACAAAAATCAGTTAATTCTGAGTAATTCAGCATACCAGCTAAGCAATGGGCAGGTCATACAGATAGAACTTCACACACAAACAGGACATTCAAAGTGTAACCTTGGCCAAGTAGGCCCAATGTGTATCTATAGACATTTCAATCCAGTGACTCAAGATTATGCATTCTTCCCTCAACCATATGAAACACCATTCTACAGAATTGATCATATGATAGGCCAAGGAATCAGCCTCAACTACGTTTTCCTTTTTTCAAGTGAAAGTAATGTTGAATGTCTTTTCTCATCAAAATGCAATAAAATTAGAAATCAGTAGAAGAAATTCAGACTGATAACTGTAAAAATACATAGAAATTAAAATACGCAGTGAACAATAGGTCAAGGACGTTATCATGAAGGAAATGTGATAGTTTTGTCAACTTGATAGAATCTAGAATTACCTAGGAGATGGGCCTCTGGGCATGCCTGTGGGAGATTATCTTGATTAAGCTAATTGAGGTCAGAATGCAGGTCCACAATGAGTGGCATAATTCCGTTTTAGGTTCTGGATCAATCGTACAGATGAAAAAAGGCAACTGACAACAGCATGCATTCACGCCTCTGTTTCCTGAGTGTAAAGGCTGTGTTCCCAGATCCTTAAAAGTCCTGCTGTCTTTATTTCCCTGCCATGATGGACTGTACCCTTGAATACTGAACTGAAACAAACTCTTTCTTCCATAAGTTGCTTTTTAAATTTTTATATGTATGTATGTGTGTATGTGGGTCTGTGTGTTTGCCATGTATATGTGTGTGTGTGTGTGTGTGTGTGTGTGTGTGTTTGCCTATAGAGGCTATATGGTGGCATTGGATCTCTTGGAACTGGAGTTATAGGTTGTTGTGACCTGTCTAATGTGTGTTACTGGAAATGAAACTCATTCCACTCTAAGAGTGGCATGTGTTCTTAACCACTGTGCCATATTTCCAGCTCCTATTTAAGTTGATTTTGTCAGAGTATTTAATAACAGCCACAGGAAAAGAAAATAAGACAAGAATTTAAAAATCATTTATTGAAACTTAATGGTGATGAAGATCCAACATACCCAAACCATGGGGAATACCAAATGCACTACTAAAGAGAAGTTTATAACAATCCATGCCCATATCAATAAAATAGAAAGATATCCAGTAAACACTCTATCAGTACATTTAGGAATAGAAAAGAAATAGTAAACCGAGTCCAAAAGAGTAAAAGTGAAAATAAATAAATATTAAAACAGAAATAAATGAGCTATAAAATAAAAAGAAAACACAAATAGCAAAAAGATGAAGATTTCATTCTTAAAAAACAAAATATATATGGACCTAAATGTAATCAGCAAGAAATAAGTTCTAGACAGACAAATAGCAAGAAATAAAACTGAATCAGCAACAAAAAGTCTTCCAAAGCAAACTGTTACAGGGGACCTTGAGCACCCCTTGAGTGGGAAAGAGTTGATGCAGAATCACAACATAGACACCAGGAGTCAGGTGAGAAGCAGGCAGTGTGAGGAGCTGCGGACTCATATATTGCAGATGTGGGGCTCCCTTATATCTCCCCTCCTGGTGTCCCATTGGCTCCAGTAGGCTTTCTCAGATCATGTCTGATCCTCATTGGCCTTCTCCATCAAGCCATCTTGTGTCAGCTGTCTCCATGTCCTTTGGCAGAATACAGGTTATACTCAGCCAGATGTTTTTGGTACATTTGCAGTGCTCATGTGCAGGTTGTTCAGGCCGCACTTCCTCCTACATACCACCCTTTTCCTTTTTGTGAAGCCCCACGATGGGCGCCAGCTGTTGTCGCCAGCTGTGGCTGCTCTCCTCTGGCTATGGTCGCTCTCCTGCTCTCTCAGTTCCTCTGATCAGTCATCAGGTCCAGGCCCCAGGGCTGGTGAGGAGTCTGCACCAGTGTCGCCACATTCGGATGCAGGAGACCAGGTTCAGTGACACAGATCTGTTACTGCTAGTCAAACTATTTAAATTGTTTCATGTGGTCGCCGGCTGTGGCTGCTCTCCTCTGGCTATGGTCACTCTCCTGCTCTCTTAGTTCCTCCGATCAGTCATCCAGTCCGGGCCCCAGGGCTGGTGAGGAGACTGTGTCAGCGGAGCCGCAATCAGACACAGGAGACCAGGTTCAGTGACACAGATCTGGTTTATTGCAGGAAGGCGCAAGCTTATATAGGGGTAGTGGTCCAATCACAGCACCACAGCATATGGGATCCCTTATTAGCATGGCAGGCTAGTATCCTATTACAATCTAGTGGGCCAGATGATCTATTGGCATGATAAGTGTCAGTTTCTCTATGTTTTAGATTCCTGGACACCATGTGACTTACACAGTTTTCTCTCTGATAAGAAACAGGAAACACTACATTCCAGCATGATAGGTATGTAAGGCGAAAGGTAAAATCAGTCACAAGATTTTCCACAACATTTCCCCCTATTTTTTTAATTTTTAAGAGTGAGGCACAGTTCAGAATATATACCATACTGATATCAGTCCAGGGGCTGCATGTGGCAGATTTTTCTGTTGTGCATCAAGGCAAGGTAGAATGGCTTAGGAGGCAAAGGATTGATCCCTTGTTGTGGGCCCCATCCTCCAAGATGGTGAGTTCTCTTGAGAGCAGCCTAGACCAACTCCATGCCAACCAGTGGGAGTAGAGGTTCTTTGCCTCAGCATTGTTGTTCCCACCTCAAGCCTTATGGACTGTGCCTGTCTTAGGTTGTCTTATCTTTTGGAATCTTACCTGTCATTACCAACCCTCGAAGGGTGAGTCCCTTGGTATGGTCCAGCAGAAGGAGAGGCAGTGTATCAAGCTTTGGCCCATGCAAAGGCCTGTTAAGGGGCTAAGAGTTCAATAAAAGCTGATGGAGCAGGGTCATCCCATTTGGGGTAATGATGGGGATTAGGGAGTAGCAAGTTTTAGGTATCGGTCTCACAGTCTGCCAACAGGAGTATATATCACAAGGCATTTCCTGTGGCTCCTGCAGTTGGGCTCTTGTCTCAGGTCCATTGCATGGTTGTTCCGTAAGACTTTACACCTATGCTCAAGCCTATTTTTTGTATCTCTATTATAATATGTTGGTAAGGGCAAGGAACAGTGAGTCCTTGATGGTAGAGACATGTTTGTCCTTGGGGTCAGCAAAATCTGAGGAGATAGGATGTTGAGGAGGAGTGGCAGCCAGAGAAATGCAGGTTATGACAAAGTTAAGAAGACCCTTGACAACACAGGGCCCAAAAATCAGGAGAAGGGTTAGAAAAACAAGGGGACAAATCAAGGCAGGAGTTAGCAGTAATGATGGCACAAATAAGGAACACAGACAAAGGTTTTCCTCTGGATTGAGGACTTAGCTTAGCTAATGTCTCTGTTTGTGGAGAGAGATGTTCAAGGTCTCCCCAGGTTGGTGGCTTTCATGGTCTGTGACATTGGATAGGTCTGTCAGTGGTCGTTTTCTCCAGGGCCATCATCTCTGGTGTTGATGGTTGCGGGAGTAGTCATTCCCTCGCAAGCAATTCTGATGTTCCGAGCTGTGATCCAAATAGGAGCTGGCATGTTATCCTGCAAAACGTACCCAAAGGGATTCAGGAGCCATTCAAGGAGACAATCGGTGAAGACAGGAGTGGCATGCCAAACCAAAGATCATGAGCCAAAAGAAAAAGCAGAACAAAACAAAAGCAGTGAGTAACCACTGGAAGAGCACCAAGAAAGGGGCCATTGGGAGCCCAATGTGTTACAGCTCAGAGTGTTACAGCTCTGTGATGAGGGGGTCCCAGCCCCACATTGGGCGCCAGATGTTACAGGGACCCTTGAGCACCCTTTGGGCAGGGAAGAGTTGGTGCGAAGACATGACATAGACACCAGGAGTCAGCTGAGAAGCAGGAAGTGTGAACAGCTGCAGACTCGTTTATTGCAGATATGGGGCTCCCTTATATCCCCCCTCCCAGTGTCCCATTGTTCCAGCCCACGGGACTTTCAATGGGGTACCTGGAGTGAGGAGTGGGGATTGAATGGGGCAAGACACAGAGAATGGAGACAAGACAGTGCTCTAATCGAGTCTCGTTTATTGAATGTCTGCACAAAGCTTTTATAGGGAAGCAGAGGACGGAAGAAGCTGGGCGGGTAAGTTCCGCTGTTTACCGCGCATTCCACAGCCAGACCACGAGGCAAGATGTTTTTACAGGATGAGGAAATTTACAAGGTTGAGGCAGAAAAACATGTTTTTCACAAAGTCCTCCGGCTACTCTTAAAAGGAAGTCAGAGGCTGAAGCTGTAAACAGCTTGCTTTACAGATAATAGTTACTATTTCTGGGTAGGGGGCCCATGGCTCCCTACAGGTCCCCCTTTTTTATTATAAACAAGAGCATGGGGCCAAGGCCAAATGATCCCTTAGGGAACCGCACCTGTCTTAGGTTGGAGAACTTTTATCTGATGCTCACCCATCATGGGCTAGGGCAGCTGCATCGGCTGCCTGCCTGTCTTAGGTTGCTTATCAGTAAAAGTCTCTCTTACCTGTCTTTGGCTGACCGGTTCAGCTCTCAAGGGGACAGCTGGTCATCATCGTCATAAGGCCTGGCAGGCTCAAAGGGGTCATCTCGATCCTCGAGCTCCAGCCTGTGATAATGCACTTGAATAGGTTTAGCTGCCAGATCATTAATCTGACTCTTAATGAAGGTTGTGATCCTTTTGAAGGCCCAGAGGCTGAAGGATATTACAGCCAGGATGGCTAGGAGGGGCCCCAATATGGTGGGCAAGAGGGTTGAAACCCAAGGTGATGTGGAAAACCAATTTTTATACCAACTATCCTGTTGATCCCTTTCCCTTTTGTGCCACTCCAGCCCCTCCCTCAAGATCTTCATGCTATCTTTTACAGTACCAGTCTTATCTAAGTAAAAACCTCATTTCTCTTTAAGAGCTGCACAAAGTCCCCCCTGCAAGCAAACAAAAGGACCCTAAGGGGACAAACAGTGTACAGCACGGAAGGGCATTACATAAATGATTAGAACAATGGTGCACAAAGCATGTGGAACAATTAATGAATCATGGGGAGAATCACAGCATCACAGGCAAAGTCGAGAGAGGAGAACGGTGGGTGCCAGGTGGTGGAAACAGTCCATAGGAAACACGAACAGAGTCCAAAAACCAGTCCAAAAAAATTGGGAACACAGGATGTGATGATGGATGGTGCAATGATGACACAGGTGGCATAGAGTCTGGGGATGTTGCAAAGCGGACGAGGTGTTTAGGTACCCAACATGCATTGTCAGCATTCTGCGGAAAAAACATAAACATGCCCACTCCCCCAAATGAGGATAAGGGAGGATGTCACAATTTATGAGCTGTAGAGTGACCTAAAGGTGAAAACAAAGAGGGCAAGAGGAAACGCATGGTAGAACGGACAGTTAGTTTGGTAGCAGTGACTGGAAACTGCCAGGAGCATAATTTATAGTGCCTTGACCC
>NW_008358101.1:383149-423817 GCF_000622305.1 Nannospalax galili
ACTCATCAAAGGCACCCCCTGCCACAAGCCACTAGTTTAGAGTATTTTTTTAACAAGTTATTTTTACTACAAAGCACTGTGTTGTCGAGAAAGACCACAGAAAGACAAGTTTTAAAACTGTTATTTTTTACACATTATCTACACAGAGCCGTGCCAGGCTTAGACTGAGAGAAATTTGTTAAATGGTACCATCAAACCGAATTGAAACAAAACATGTTGGGAATGAGACCCAACACAGATCTGCAAAAGGCACAGTGTCGACATTGCGTGGGCACACCTGATTTACATCCAAAGTATCACTGTGGACAGCCCTGGTCAGGATCCTGAGCAGCTCTCTAACTGTTTTTCTGATTAATTACAGTATGCTTGTTTTTACAGGTTTATTATATGATCAATCTAGATTAGGTCCCCCTGTCAGGAACCCAAGGAGACCGACCCCTGAGGTGGAAGCCTTTTTAACCAAAGAAAATCTTGCATGCCAAGGCACTAAAACATGCAAGCTGCTCTCAGTTCCTTTTACAGAGTCAGAGGGTCAGTCTGAACCTGGAGAATTCTTGAGAACAGAAGTTTGTGAGAACTAGCATGAGTCTGAACAGAAAAGACCAGTTTCTGCCCTGAGTTAGCTTCTCACATTTTCAGCCTATACTACATTAGTTTGAAACAGCAGCAAGAGACATCAGGCAGAAAACATCTTTAGATCTAAAGAACAGGCTTAAGTCTGAAGTGAAAGGTGCACAATTTCCCTCCAGAGTTAGCTGTAGGCATATTCAAGCAGCCTAGGTTTATAAAAATCATAGTATACATCATACAAACACTTACAATATTTACACGAATATCTGCCACACTCTTTCCTTCAGGAGGCAGAGGACCAAGAAACCTTGCTGCCAAAACTTCGATGTGTATTATTACAGTTAGGAATGGGGCCTGAGAATCATGTTGAAAGGCAGTGTTATGGAGCCTCTCAGGCACAGCCTGAAACTGGCTTCTCCTCTCACTTTTTAACAGAAGATTTCCATGGAGATCTCTTGATCTACACTCCTTTGTCCAGTGTCTGCCTTTTTTACATCTAGGGCAGATCTTTGGAGCTCTTTTGCTATCAGTCTTTTGCTGGTCATTCCTTGTTTTGCACTCCCGGGTGAAATGCCCGCTCTTACCACATTTAGAATACCCCTTGCCTTTGTTTTTATATTTATTAGCCAAAAAATTTTTTGCGGCTTTTCCACTAAAAGCCATTGCCATGGCAAGTCCCTGCTGATAAGACGGACCTATATCTAACACAGGTGTATATAACCAGTGAAATCAGTCTTTTTTCTGTAGGGCCTAATAGCTGCCTGGCAGGCAGGATTAGCATTTTTATACGCCAACTGTTTCACATACTCAAGCCCTGCATCAACATTTCCAAATATTTTCTCTGCTGTGGTCATTAGCCGATGAACAAAATCTGCAAAAGGCTCATCAGATCCCTGCTTAACTGAAATGAGAGAAGCTCCCAGGTCCCCTTTGACCAGAAGTTTTCTCCATGCTTTCATGGCAGCAACTCGAATTTGTGCAAAAAGACCTGCATCATAGTGCATCTGTCGTTCATTGGATTCATACTGGCCTCTACCTATTAACATATCAAAATCCCATCCATTTCCAGTTTGTTGATTAGTTCCAACTGTTTCTTTACAGTTGTCATAATACCACAAATAATCATCCCCACTAAGGACTGCCTTTACCAGAGTATTCCAATCAATAGGAGTTAGCCATTTTTTAGCCTCCCCTTCCACAAGAGCCAAGGTATATGGAGCTGTAGCCCCATACTGCGACACAACAGCCTTTAATTCTTTGATTACTTGGAATTCATGCCCTCTATGATGTCTCCATGTCTGCCCCCAGTCATCAACTGTTTCTGTTATGGGAAAAGCCTCCATAGTGGAAGAAAATCTATCAGGGTCATTAAAGTCTCCTTTGTATAAATGGAGGCTGGGCCTTCGAGGATTGTGGCAAACTTTTTTCCTATCCACAACAATTTTTTTTTTTTTAACCTATTTTAAGTTTTTGTCATCCTCCTGAGTCCCCTTCCTTTTAACTGACCCGGAGGACTCCCTTTTTATATTTTGAGAAGAATCCTCATCTCCCTTTTTATATTTTGAGAAGAATCCTCATCTTCACTATCAAGAGAAATCAAGTCAGGTGTGTCCTTGGGAGTATCCAGAATTTCCCTCAACTCTGACTGAGAACTACTTCTAAAAATCTCTTTAGCTTGGGCAACTGCCACTACTGGCTCATGTCCATCTCTCTTATCTATGAACTCTCTTATTAAATTCCAATAAGAAAAAGTATAAACAGGAACCATTTCAGGTCCAAACACTGTACAAAAGTCTTGTAATGCATCTCCCACTCTTTTTTATCTTTTAATATCTATGGCTCCCTCTTGGGGAAACCAGGGACAAGTGTCCTTTACAAAATCAAAGAAATGAAATAAATCTGTACATAAAGCTCATGCTGACTCAATTCTTGCCCCATGATCGGACATTTCCACTTACTTTCGGTTTCAGCTGAGGCAGGTTCCCACGGCGGCTCCAATGTGTCTTAAAATTTGTCGAACGCGTTCCTTTTCACGTCGTCTCCCTCACTGCTGCCTCAGTATCCAAGCCCCATGTTGGGCTCCAGATGTCCTGGCCTGTGGGACTTTCAAGGGGGTACCTGGAGTGAGGAGTGGGGATTGAATGGGGCAAGAGACACAGAGAATGGAGATAAGACAGTGCTCTGATCAAGTCTCGTTTATTGAATGTCTGCACAAAGCTTTTATAGGGAAGCAGAGGGCGGAAGAAGCTGGGTGGGTAAGTTCCGCTGTTTACCTCACATTCCACAGCCAGACCACTGAGGCAGGATGTTTTTACAGGATGAGGAAATTTACAAGGTTGAGGCAGAAAAACATGTTTTTCACAAAAGTCATGGGCTACTCTTAAAAGGAAGTCAGAGGCTGAAGCTGTAAACAGCTTGCTTTACAGATAATAGTTACTATTTCTGGGTAGGGGGCCCATGGCTCCCTACATCCCATTATCTCCAGTAGGCTTTCTCAGATTGTGTCTGATCCTCATTGGCCCACTCCATCAAGCCATCTTGCATCAGCCCTCTCCATGTCCTTTGGCAGAATACAGGTTAGACTCAGCCAGATGTTGTTGCGCATTTGTAGCACGCATGTGCGGGTTGTTCAGGCTGCACTTCCTCCTACAGAAAACACCAAGCTCAAATGGCTCCAACTGATACTTATCAAGCATTCAAAGAAGGACCAATGCTAATTATTCTTAAATTATTCTAAAACCTATAAAGGAGAGAACTTTTTCACACACATTTTATAAGAACAGCATTAATCTGATAGCAAAAGAAATACAGAAGGCAACTGTCATAGTTGGCTTTAATTATCAACTTGACACAACTTAGAGCTATCTGTAAGTACAGCATAGACTGAGAAATCTTCTCAATCAGATTGGCCTGTGGGCATGTATGAGGGAGGTGGTCTAGATCATTAGTTGATCTAAGAGAGCTCAGCCCACTGTGGACAGTACCATTCCTGGGCAGTTGGTTCAGACCTGTATAAAAAAAGCTGCTTAATTATGAGCTTTCCAGCAAGTCAGAGAATAACCCAGAAAATAGGGTTTCTGCCTCCATGTTCCTGCCTTGTGGGCCTGCATTGACTTTCCTAATGGGTTGTGACCTGGAAGTGTAAGACAAAAAACTCTTTTCTCCCCTAAGCTGCATTTTGTCAGAGTGTTTTATAATAGGAACAGAAAGAAACTAGAACAACATCCAAAAAAGAAAACACAAATCACACAAATCACTATCTTTGATAAATAAATGGTAAAAAAACTACCAGAAAAATATCAGTAAACACAATCCAGTAGTTCATTGACAACATTGTTCATTTTAGATACAGCACAGTTAGGTAGGAACAAGCTCTGTAATAGATCAGATCTATTACAGAATTCAGTAACTATTGATGAAAATGTTTATTGTACATTTTAAAAATATACAGGAAAGTATTTTGAAGTATTGATTTTCACCATCAATAAATGATTAGTATTTGAAGGTATAAATATATTTACCTTGAATAAAATCTTTCTCTCTCTCTCTCTCTCTCTCTGTATGCTGCATGTGTTTAGGTGCCTTTGGAGGCCTGGAGGCCTGGAGCTGGAGTTACTACAGGCAGTTGGGAGCAGCCCAGTATGGGTCCTGGGAACCAAACTCAGGTCCTCAGCAAGAACATTACACTCTCTTAACTCTCCATCCCGAATTTTCATTATTTTTATTTACAAACACAGAAAAATACAAATTTGTCAGGTTTCTGAGCTAGTGCTATTTATTTCTCCTGGGTTGTATTGAAAATAGGATTACTGGTGAGAGTCATTGTAAGCCTGTCTCTAAACATAGTTTATTGTGTATTGAGGGAAATATATAATTGAACTTTTTGCGACTTAACATTTAGGTAATTATACATAAACCTGAAAAATACTCATACACTATACACATAATGCATTAAAGTTATACTTGACAATGGATATATAATCTTTCAAAAACACTCTACAAAATAATTCTTTGTAACATTATCTTTGAAGTGCCATTTGAGCAGAAGGGAAGATTTTAGAAAAAAAAAACTGGATAGAGAGTAGAATTTAATCAGAAATATATAAAGTACCGAGATTCAGAATTTAGATTTCTGAACACTTTACAAAATAATTCATAAATTTGTAGTGTGTCAGCTTTTTTATAAGAAAAATCATTTTAAACTCAAGTTTAACATCACACTTTAAATCACAAAAGATAATTGGGTATGCCTATAAAATCCCAAGGAATTTTGCACATTTAGAAATGTATTGTAAGCAGGTAGGAAAAAAAATAGTAGGCACTAACATTACAATAAATAATGTATTAATTGCAAATAACTTTGAAGTATTATTTATCAGAAACATATATGCCAATTCCTCAGATTTTTTTGCTCTATGGATATGATAAAATTAATCATAAAATTTTATTTTGGTTAGCAACAGTATAATGTGGGGAAACAAGCAACATATAAATATCTAACATATCTTAAAAGATAAAATTATAGACCCCTATTTTTATTAAAATAAAAAATTACAGACCATTTCCTTAAAAATGCATATGCCATACACTTACCTTTTACTTATTTTCAAAAGATGGTTAAGACTGTAGAAAGAACTAAGCATAAGTAAGAGATGGGAGACGGGTGAGGAGATTCCCAAAAGATGCTTGGGAAAGGTTAACCTGTGGATCACCTTTCTCTGGCATAAGTAAAGAGTCTAAAAACTTTCAGTACCTTCTTAATAAGGCTGTTTCTGGCACGTCTCTCAATCCAGGGTTCATTCGTAGCCCAGGCTGACCCTTAATTCACCATGAGGCCAAGCTGAACCCATAGAAACACTGTTGCATCAAGCCTCAGAAGGGCTGAGAAGCAGGTGTGAGCCGTTATGCCCAGCTTCTAAGCAATAAAGTATAACACATGGGGTGAGAATAAATTTAAAATAGGAAAGATGAGTGTCTATAAAATATGGAGAAAAGAAACTAGTGTCAGCCTTTCTCTGGATATCACACAATATTAAGAGGAATGTTGCACACAGACAACGACACTTTACAATCAATGAACACAAAAGAATAGATCATGAATAATCATAAAAAGGGAAAAAGAGAAGGAAGAATGGACATCAAGAGCAGGGGCTTTTACTGGAGAAATGTAGTAGAAATGGCACAAAGAGGAGTTACCTAGGTAGAAAACCAATGAAAACATTTCCCTTAATCACAATGAAACCCACAATTCAAAAAAATTGAAGTTTAGCAATTTTCATAGAATATAATTTGATGGTAATCTCTCCCCTATCTTCATCTCTCCATAGAGCTCCCTACCCAGCTGATTATAGATAGATGATAGATAGATAGATAGATAGATGATAGATAGATTGATAGGTTGATAGATATAGATAGATAGGTAGATAGATAGATGATAGATGATAGATAGATAGATAGATAGATAGATAGATAGATAATCAGCCTATATAACCTAATATGTGTTCCCAAATGCCCTTCAGTGTGGCTCCATCCACTGTAGCCTGGTTAACCTGCCAAGAGTTCCATATTGGAAAGAAACTGTCTCTCCCCCTCCGGTAACCATCATTTGTAAGAATTTAAGTTGAGGTGGGGATGTTTTATCCATTTTCCCATATCTACGCTGGGATTTAGTTTGATTTGAGCTTGCTTGGGACTTGTGAATGGTGTCAACATTACTGTGAGTTCATATGAATAACTGAGTAGATATCTGAAAAACTCCATTACTTGTCTTCATTTAACACCTCTGGCTCTTACAATCTTTCTGCCCACTTTTCTAAAGTGATCCCTGAACCAAGTTTGATATTTGTGTACTATTCAGGGGTCAGCATTATGCAGCCTCTTATTCTCGACACTATCTGCTACATAAGAAAACTTCTCTGGTGAGAGTTGAGATATTAATTAATCTTTGGGTATAACAATGAGTTTATTGTGACAACTATTTGGTAGAAAACTAGTATTAGTCTCTCTACTATGTTCTGTAACCTGTCTAGTCTCAGGGTCCTAAGCCTGATGTTAATGTCAGGTATGGGCTCTTCATCCTATGAAGTGGACCTTAAATCTAAATAGAGTGATTGGTTACTCCCATAGTATTTGTGCCAGTAATGACCTGGTGGGCATATTCTACCTGTCCAGTTGTTGCAGTTCACAGGATTCATACCACCTTTCAGCACATGAATGCTAGCCAGTAGAGTTGAGGCACTGAAACCAGTAATGGCTTGATTTCTCTTTGTTTGTTCTATAGCTCAGCTTATGAATGTAGTGTCTTGAGCAATAGGGTCTTTCCATCAAATTCTCGTGGTAAACAAGAGCAGCAGCAATGCCCAGTATTGTTTGAGGGCTGTTGAAATCCACAATTTTGGGCAATTAATATTTGTCAATAAAAAAGTAAAGGAAAATAAAACAAATGGACTTAATAAAATTCCCATGCCTGTGCACATATATTTATATAACTTTAATTTCATATATAGTTATATACACGTTTGTGCACCAAACATCTCTGGCAAAAATTGTCATCACAGAAAACAGAAAAGAGCTCTGGCAGAATATGGAATTTATGGAATTTAAGAAACACGTGGCTCTGAGAGATGATGAGGGAAGACAGTCCTATATCTACCAGCCCACAGTGGCTAGTAGGTGAAAAGGCTATCACTCTGCCTGTCTGTTTGCCTCTCCTTTACCACATTCTCATGGATGCTGACCTGTGTATGCCTGTGCAAACCCATTGAAACATAATTTAAAACCAACATCACATGCCACTAATTCCAAAACAGGGAAATTATTGCTTATTACCTTTAACAGGATGATTCTTTCACCCATACATGTCCTCACAGTGTCCAGGTTAAGAAGAATTCAATTTTCTCAAAAGATAAGAAGCATTTTAAATGTTTCTGTCCAAAATAGACTGATGTGATTATATATTTATATGTAAAATCAGTAAATGAATATAAAAGAACAAACATGATACACAAGCAATACTTTATCCAGAAGATTCAAAGGAGAATTTAAGAAAACTATAAGGCTCATTTAAGTATTTTTGATTCTGCAATGAAATACATTAAAAAATATAGAGGACTTAGGGGTACAATCAGGGAGTAAAATGGTTCAATGATAGAATTCCAGAAAATAATGGAGGATTAAACTAAACTTATTGCAAAAATGAAGGCTTACTGGAAAGCTTATTCACTATAATCATAACTGTCTGAAAAGGTTAAAAAGACCAACATTTAGAAAAAAGGCTTGGGAATAATCAACAATGCAGCAAAAGTGAAAAGCAGCTTAACAAAATGCTATAGTTTGATAGCCTTATTCTCATTACAGAAAGACTGTCAGGAAATACAGGTGTGAATCTAGAGACTGCTGTGCAGCATTGGGTTCTCTTAAATAAATATCAATGAACAACCAATGTTTGTGTAGCAAAATTAGCAGATTTTAAAAACTAAAATCAAAGAAAAATTTCCAGGCACAGAAACAAAGTTTGTGTCAATCTCCAACAGTGGAAGAGCAGTTAGTTTCACTATAGCAACATTCAGACTGAAAAAACAAAATAATATTGGCAAATCTTTTTAATTTTATTTATTATTTTTATTTATGTGTATGAGTGTCTTGTCTGCATGTATATAAGCGCAACGGTGTTGTGCAATGCCTGTGGAGGTCCGCAGACAGTTTTGAATCCCTTGGAGATACAGATGATTGCTAGCCACCATGTGGGTGCTGGGAATTGAACGAAGTTCCTCTGCAAGAGCAGTCAGTGCTCTTAAGGGCTAAGCCATCTCTCGAGCCTCTTGACAAACCTTTAAAAAAATAATGTTAATTTAGAATTTCATTAACAAAGGAAACATCCAACTATAGGCAAGGTTAAGCAAATATTTTAACCTTGGAATGACTAAGAAATAATTCTCATGAGTTATTTAATTTGATCTTAATTGACAATAACATTGTATATTATATACTCAGCTACACTGTAGTCTTCTAATAGATGTCTGTCTTTTGGTTCCACTGACAGAAAATTAATTGTGGCCATCTATATTATGAACAAAGAAATTTTAAAGAGTCATGATGAATCCTTGATCCATTTGATGATGAATCTAAGAATAATAAACTAGAAATAGTAACACTAGAAAAATATGCCAAAATATGGGCAAACTTTAGCAAAAACATTCAAACATAAGGAAAGAAAGTCTGCAATGTGATCTATAGAACGAGTCAAATTGAGAAATTTTATTTGCTTTTTGTATCTGTATTTCCTTTTTCCTTTTTCTATGATATTTTTGTAATTTCTCTTCTGTTTTGTCCGACTCTCTGTTTCCTGACAATTTCAAACAGTTGAGTGAAAGTTAATATGCTGTGCTGGGATGCAACAGCCTACCACAGTGGTGGACACCACCACATGGCTAATGTGGATGTTAATGTAATTAGAATTCACCATTGTCACAACAGGGATGTCCCAAAGAATCGGAAGTCTGAGGACCATAATCGTAGTTTACTTCTAGTATCAGCTCTTGGAAGCCTATAAACATTAATAACATACACTAGCTTAGGAAGAAGTAGAATTTTCATGTCAAGCACTAGAATATGGAATTAAATATCAAGAGAAGTCAGCATGATAAAGTCAGAATTTTAAATTAGGTTCCCAAACTTACCTTGATTTTAAAGGACCTGGAGACTCTTTGCATCAAAGTGATAAGGTTCATATTTTGTGAAAGGAGCATCTCTTTCACCAGCAAACTGAGTGATAATCTTTCTCTATAAGCCAGGACTTACTAACAGAGGCTGTAATAATATAAAATAGGTTCCTTTTATATAACAGTCTTTCAGATTAGAAAGAAAGAGGCAGCTCACATTTCTCAAAGCAAATTTGTACAATTACAGTGAGTACCTATGTGAGAGAGGTAAGATCTGGGAAACTGCCATCCACAGTGAACTGGAGACGCAAAACTCTACACATTGTCTGCTAGGGCAAGATTCTTAGGCAGCAATGGTATTCCTCGATTTACATAATCAAAATAAAACTAAGCAGAGACAATTAGGATGCTAGGGAAAGTAATCAAACAAAACATCATGATCCTAACCCAGTTTCTAGGTTCCAAAGCACCAGATAGAAGGAAAGGTCAGGTCTCTTAAGGGAAAGCACCCTGCTCCTATACAACATATACTACTGTTTCTATCAACTCTTCCCCCAACACATCTCTGGCCATCCTTTTCTACTGCATTTACTAGAGTAAGTGCTAAGATGATCAGAATTGGATTCAGTTTGAAATTGTCATCTAGGTTTCTGAGATTGTCCTCATATTCAAAAAGATACTCATGGAGGCAGGTGAAGATGCGTGTAGCTCAGTGCAGCTCAAAATCTATTGGATCCTATGGTCATTACCCTTGCTCCAGAATATATAGTGAAGTGAGTATTGTTTTTTGTAACTAGAACCCTGTTACAATTTTTGATTGTGGTAAAAGCCTACAGAATGTCAACTGGAAATCTCTGAACCTGTTTGCCAAGTAAATCAGCCAGAATCCAAAGTGAAAAATAATATAGCACCCTCAGGAGACAGAAGTAGTGCCATGTGTAAGGAAAAAAGAATGGCTCAGTGTCCCTTAAACTCACCAGACTGGACTCCCTACAAAAAGTAAATATCTTTCTAAAGATTACCACAGACTGCTCAAGCTCAGCCGGGCAGTAGCTCAACTGCTGCTGTGCCTGACCCGGAATGTGTAGTGAGCGTTCGCACACTACTCCTGTTGCACACTGTGGGGGCAAGAATGCAGAAAACATTTTCCATTCTTTCAGGCAGGAGGATCAGAGACAGTGTAGTCTCATATGGGGTAGAAACACTATGTGTTTAATGTTTTACCTAAAAATTGCATCCTTTCTCTCATCTGCTTTAGTGAATCTTGAAGGAACTGGATTGTCTGAGTAGTTTGTTGACGTTCACACTGAGACACTATTGGTGATGTCCTACTTACCAAACTGGATCAGTCATCAGTGTAAATATACTGAATGCCTAAGACTAGTAGGAAATAAACTAAGACTAGTGAGGGGCTTGTCATATAAATGAAGCTCAAAGGAATAGTAGGTGTTCTGCAAAAGCTGGAATATCCCATACAAATTAGAGACAAATTGTTGCATCTTACATCTCATAACATTAAAAAGGAAAAAAGTGCCCCAGGCAACAAAAGTTTTAGGATAAGGTCCAAGTAGATTTCCCTTTCTCGCAATGAAGCTCAACAGAGCTTTAGAATAATAGGCATTAACAGCATTTGTGAGAGGAAAAGAATTTCTGAAGTTATGAAAACTCCAAGGAGGAAACCACAGTACTGCAGAGCTAGAGCAAGGACAAAGTTATGATGGCTAATATTAGATAAAATATAAAATTAATAAATGAGAAAATGTACTTTATCATGTCTGACCTCTATGTAATCTGCAGAGTGAGATTATTATGACTCGGCTTATCCATCCTTAACATATAGATTGTCCCAAGACACGTGGTCCTCCACCATCATCCTAGTGTCAGAACTGATAAGCCAGTAAATCCAAACATGATATATATGGATTCTGGTGCAGGCTGTTTTTGATGTAAAAGCTTGGAGAATTGCCCTCATCTGGTAGGAACTACTTCACACAAGAGCACTGGCCATTTTTTTTTTTTTTTGAGATAGTTGGGTTAACAGTCAATACAGGGACATGAAGAGCAAACTGTATGTCTCAATGTGAGATTGTTCTGCTTGCTTGCCATTGGGATTGGAAACATACTTGTCTTTATATCACAATTCACTCTCTGCTTCTATACAACTCTACAGAATTTACTCATAAAAGATGTTTAATGTTACTTTTTAAGAATTTTTGAGATTTAAATAATTGCAAAAACACTATATATGTATCAAAAGACCTCTACGAAAACCTTCCAACATGCAAATCTCTGTCTCAGAATTTGTCTCCTAGGGGAGTCAAACTGTTGTTCATATACTATGAGTGAATATCAAATGTTATTATTTGGCATCCAGAAATAAACACATCAGGGCTCAAAACATGTGTTGTTCTCCACTTTGTAGTTTGCAATAATGAAAGAGAATTCTCATTTTGTTCAATAGTACTACGATAAGTAGTTCTACAAAAATGTCTTGTTTTAATCCCAGTACTTGGGAGGCAGAATCAGGCAGATCTCTGTAAGACTGAGGCCAGCCTGATTTATACAATGAGTTCCAGGTCAGCTGGAACTACAAGGAAATCCTGTCTCAAACCAAACAAACAGAAACCTGATTGTTTTCATATTAATATTGAAGCCTAGCTTTATTCTGTAGCATGGGTTAGCAGCCCAAACTTTTAGGCCTCCAAATTGTATACTTGGTTTCATCTCTCATCTGTAGAGATCGATCTAGTGTTGTACTTGACCACAAAGTAAGCAAACTACCTCATTTTTAGATCCTTTCATCAACCACCTGGTGGCTGTTAAATCCTTGATTTGTTGGGGAAAAAATGATGAACACATCTTTCATTCCTCAGGGCATCTTTGTTGGGTATCTCTGGGATTAGGCAATAGCGCTGAAAGTCATCATCCAGCAATTGTCTTTCTGCTTAGCTTGGCACTGTTGATAAACAGCGCTAGAGGGAAGCTCTTTCCTCTGCCAAATTTCTCTGGAATAGTCTTGGCACAACCTTGATACTTCCCAGTTAGCACCTTCTGAATGCATTTGGCCTGTAGTGGTGCAGAGATTTTTGTTCCTCACCTTCTTGCTTCTAAAACAGATTAGCACTTCCCAATTTTGTACCATTACGCTGACGGGACTTTTAGGAATCAGTTCTCTTGGTTTGTATTTGGTCTCAGCATAATCCTTTCAAATTAGATTTTGTTTATAATCCCAACATGTTTGGAAACTATATGGAATTGTTCCCATTTGTTAGAACTGACACAGACTTCTCTCTTTTGTTTTATTTTTTTGCTCCTGAGTTAAAAATAGAATGAGATACTAATATAGATAAGTGTAAAGAATTTGAAATCTTAAAATTTCATTAGCTTTATCAAAATTAATTTTGCTCATGTGAACAATATGAAGTATTTAGTAAGAAAGCTTTTCTTTTCCTAAGCATATGCTCAAAAGTCACATCTGTGCATAATAAAAGGGTTTGTTCAGTAAAGATTTTGTACAATAAGATTACTTATTTCATTTTGTTTTGAGATGTATTCATCAGTGAGTGAATGTCAAGCCAAGTTCCCTAGTCACAGTAGAAAGTCATATGCTGAGAGCAACAGGCCAGACTTAGACAAATGTCATATAAAAGTCTGGAAAACTGACCATGTTATATTGCCAAAAGATCATTTTGCTGCCTGACTTTGATTGCAAGTAAGTAAAAACAAATGACTTTTTAGTGTTTTGTTTGAGTGCCAGATATGCATAAGCCAACAATAGATGAACACAAGTTCACATTGCTTCAGGAAACAAAATGAACTTCACTTTTGAGTAATATAATTTAAGTTTGATTTTTTTCCCTCTAGGTTATAAAAGAAAAATTAAAAATTCAATAACGCTAATTAATCACTAATATATATCTATATAGTAATATTTATGTATTAGGTATGGTGTTAACTAGAGCTTATTTAGCAGTTGGTTAATTGGACTGTGCCTAATTGGCCAAAGTATGACACATAGTAAAACTGAAATGCTGTCTTCCACATTGAATGTGCTCATGCGCCCTTTGTTTGCCCTGCCTTTTGTCCTCTTATCTGACAGATCAGTCAGGATAAGATGTCACCCTCTGTAGATAGCTGGCTACTTCCCTCCCATCAAATCTTATCTATTTCTTATTTCCTTTGTAATGTGTTCAGCATCTGACTGATAAGCTATTTTTAATAATGAGTACAATAAAATGTTTATCTCTTTCCAACTCTTCCTCATTTTAATAAAATCCTCTAACTTCTCCAAGGTGCCACACTTTCCAGTAAGGCTGAACAATACGTTAATATCATTGCAGATAATGGCTGTTTCAACGCCAAGGATTATGTTAATTTTAATTGAAATATATTCTCTAGCTTTTATGACAATTCTTCTTTACTCCTTTTCCTTTTTTATTGTACCTATAAAGTTTTTATAAATAGAACAAACGTGGAACTCTTTTATAGGGTTTTTTGAATGCTTACTTGTTTTCTCTATTTATATACATAAATCAATATAGTTTTATAGCCTGTTTAATATTTTATTATACATGTGTGTATATTCTTAAACTCTGAAATAAAAATATTTTCATGGCAGTCCTTCTAAGATCAGCTTCTAAATACACAACATATGTGAAAAGCACCATGGTTGGTATTAGTCACCTACAAAATAAGCCTAAATTCCATCCATTTCACAAAGGGAAGTTGGTCTCATACTGATACCCTATGCCGAAGGTGAGTATGATTAACATTGTGTATATCTTTCAGTCTTCTACTGGATTATAACTTTGGGTGCGTATTTGATTATGTATCTGATTATGAAATCCTGATGCTCAGATTATACCACATAACATTAAATCTGGTTCTTTAAGAGTAGGACCAAAGTCTTAGTATCTTCTCAGAGGTTCTGAAAGGCTGTCAACTTTACTCATTATCCTTCATTGTCTGGTTAAGAGAAAGGGAAATTGATGGAATTAAGATGGCCTGAACATTTGGTGAAGTTGAGTGAGAGGTATGATTGTCACTGAGATCTGTTGAGAAATACTCTTTCTCACTATATTGACAGGCTTCACTTCCATTGCTGTCATAGGCTATAAGTGTGATGTCATGATGGCTAATTTCCCTGGCCATAGTGAGTTTAGTGGCATGTTCAATGTATAGAACATGATAATTCCAACAGAATCCCAGAGAAATGGTCATTTGGTATCCAGGGGCTCAACATGTCCCTAAGTTGCCAGCTGTATGAGGTTCTATTTTTGTTGCCAATTAAAATGTTTTTATAATATTTTATTACAATTAAAATTGGAATTCATAGCCGGGTGTGGTGGCGCCTTTAATCCCAGCACTCGGGAGGCAGAGGCAAGCAGATCTCTGTGAGTTCAAGGCCAGCTTGGTCTACATAGTGAGTTCCAGGACAACTGGGGCTACAGGGAAACCCTGTCTCAAAAAGACTAAAAAACAAAAATTGGAATTCGTATGTGAATTTTATGCATATAGGCATGTATTCATATATATACATATACATAGGAATAAATTTCTGGGAAATATATAATTTTTAAAAATATGTATTTTATCATTATTAGTCATTGTAACATGTTCCATTTATACATTGGATTATTGTACCAAAGAAGAAAGTTTAATAGTTCAGTGAATGTAATAAATATATTTCAATTAGTTCAGCTTTAGGCATAAGAAGCCAAAAGACAAGAGGGTTAAATTTTGTCTGGAAGAATGAATGTAATAATACAAGATTGACTCCAACACAATTTATAGATATAAAAGCCATCAATTCATAATTGAATATATTTTTATGTAAATTATTCCTATATATAACATTTGTTTACTTACTTTTGATTCATTTGTTTTTATTTCATGTGTATGAGTCTATTGCCTGGAAGTATGTAGTGCATCTGTGTTGTGTAATGCCCTTAGAAGTCAGAAGAGGGCGTTGGATCCACTGAAAGTGGAATTACAGACCGTTGTAGCCACAATGTGAGTGCTGGGTACTAAACCCAGGTCCTCTGTAAGAGCAGCTGAACTATTTCTCCAGTCCCTGGACATAACATGTTTTATCTGTAAATATATTTGTTATTTCAACCTGAGACTAAATATAAGAACAACTCACTTTAATCATAGTGAAGAGCTATAGCTTCAATGACAAATAAGAGTTGATAAAAAATCAAGGCTAAATTAACCACATTTTTAAAGTGGACCACAGACCTAAATCCAAAATGCAAAACTATACAATATCTAGGGGATAATAAATATCCAAAATATTAAAGAGAATAGTTAAAATTTAACCATGAAACTCAATTTAAATGGACAAAAACTAAACAAATATTTCCTCTAAAAGATATACACAGATAACAAGCATTTGAAAATATGTCCAATACCATGTATTATTGGGAACTACAAATAAAACAAAAATAAGTTAGCATACATGGAAAGAGTAATATTCAAATCACCCAAACCAATCAATGTCATTGACGACTGACACAATTGGAACTCTCTTTCAACTGTTGTGGAAATGAAAATGGGACATGTACCTTGTAAAACACATCTGATAGATTTTGTAAAACCAGACAGAGGCATTAAGATAAACTCCAGACTCCCTGTTATGTAGCTACTCAATGAGTTAAAAACCTATGTCAACAGGAAATATGCACAAAGACTTTTATACTCTTCATTATTTCCATAATCTAGATTCAAGCAAATGCCTTCCAAGAAGTGACAGGAGTTTTGAAAAGTAGTATATTATTAAGTTATACAAAGTAGCTCATTTTGACAAGGGAAGGAGGACAATTTGGACAAACAAAACTACACTGCCTATCATCCCAACTGCCTGACATTTTGGAAAATGCAAGAGGCAGTGAAAGAAAGAGTGTTATTAGGTTTCCTCTGGGAGGAGTGTGCTGAGGAAAGTCCACTGTACAAGTCCAGGCATCTTTAGAGAAATCTAACTGTTCTATACAATATTGTAATCATGGATAAATATATATTTAACCACCCCGTAGAACAACGCATAGATAGTTAAGCCTCATGTACACATTGGGTATTAGATAATAATAATGTATCACTTGGGAGCCATCAATTATGCAAATGACCACACTAATGAAAGATGTTAATAATAGAAGACTTTCTGAAACCTACTGCTTCTGAAGTAACAATAATTTTAAACCTGCTCTAAAAAGTTTATCCTAAAATGTGTTTGGACAAAATGATAGAGCTAGAATTTAAACCCAAATAAACATCTATTCATTGAAACAAAAACTGTGAGGTGAAAGTGAACAGAGAAGACAAGACAGTATCTGCATGCATCATAATGTAAAGCAAGGGGTCCACTTAGAAGATCAAATAACACACACAGCATGAACTTTACAAAACAAGGGGAAGGAAATAGATTCTGAGAAAAGTGATGCCAATTTGAGAACTGAAAAAAGGTTACCATTTGAAATGCAAAAAAATCTTTTCAAAGAAATATTTCTCTAAAGGAGAAACATGTCATCAAATTCATAATTTAAGTTAAATAAATTGCATAAATTCTCTAGCCCTAAAATTGGAAATAAAATATTTACTGGTGGAAAGTTAAAAGACAAGGATGCCTTTAATTCACCTAGAAGGCAGAGGCAAGCAGATCTCTGTGAAATGAGATGAACCTGTTCTACATAGCAAGTTCTAGGTCAGCTGGGGCTACAGGGAGACCCTGTCTCAAAAAAACAACAACAAAAAAGGAAGAAAGAATGAATGAAAGAAAGAAGAATAGAAAGGAAGACAGAAAGGAAAAAATTAAAAGGCAAAGGGCTCAGGATTATTGTAAAAAGAAAGTACAAGGTAAAAGGTTTGGCATTATTTAGTAGCTATTAAAAAGTATTAATGTCAATTGAGAATGTTGAAACGTGCACATTTCTTATATATCAACTTAATGAAGTCATTAATTCACTTTATTCACAAGTCACCATTCAAAATGTCTTTTATTCAGTTTGACTGTAAGGAAATCAAGCATCTTAGCATCCCACAGTAAGGGATACGGACACAAAGAGCAACCTGCCTCTATCCTGCATTTACCATCTATGACCTATTTATCTATTTATCAATCACCTATGTATCATCAATCTGTCTCTCTGTCTACCTGTCATCTATTTATCATCTACACATTTATTTATTAGTTATCTATCTCTCTATAATCTATCTTTCCCCCACATTTATATTGTTCATTGGTTATGTACATACATGCACGCACATAAAATATGACACATCTCAAAGAGGGCAATTCTGACAGTTAAAACAGCATGGTTAAACCTGGAAGGCATTATATGACATAAAGATATCCAGGCACAGATAGGCATGTAGGCACATAATCTTACTAACACTTAGAATCTTAAAAGGCTGAACTCAGAGGATCAGAGTACAGAGCAGTGACTAACAAGGTAGAGCTAGGAGGTTGGGTAGAAATTACAGATATTCATCAAAAGATTCAAACTTTCAACTAGACAGATTATACAAACTTTAATACTTTATTGCACAGAATGGTAATTATAGATAACAATAATATATTGTGTATTTCAAAATTATCATGGTGGGGCACGCCTTTAATCCCAGCACTTGGGAGGCAGAGGCAGGCAGATCTCTGTGAGTTCACGGCCAGCCTGGTCTACATAGTGAGTTCCAGGACAGGTGGGGCTACAGGGAGA
The DNA here is from genome assembly GCF_000622305.1 of Nannospalax galili. Taxonomy (NCBI): domain Eukaryota; kingdom Metazoa; phylum Chordata; class Mammalia; order Rodentia; family Spalacidae; genus Nannospalax; species Nannospalax galili. The sequence goes on from NW_008358101.1 coordinate 401,091, forward strand.
CCCTGTCTCAAGAACACCAAAAAAAAAAATGCTTTAACCAGAATATATTTTGGTTCTTTGAGACAGGGTCTCCCTGTAGACCCAACTGGCCTGGAACTGGCTATGTAGACCAGGGTGGCCTTGATCTCACAGAGATCTGCTTGCCTCTGCTTCTTCAGTGCTGGGAATAAATATGCATACCACTAAACCCTCTATGCTACTTATATTGATTAAATCATTTCTCAAGGTAAATGTCTATAAAAAACATTACTTTGCATCCCATAATACATGTGTTTACCATTGGTCAAGTACAAAAAACATTAAAGTTTGGCTGAAGTATTCAATATATATTATGAATAACATATGATCCCTCAAAAATCAGGTGGATTTTCCCTATAATTTTTAAAAATTACATCAATTTATTTACTTATAGATTTATTGTGTGTGAATGTGTGTATGTGTGTCTGTGGCTCTGTGGCTCTGTGGCTATGTGTCTGTGTATGTCTGTGTATTCTTGTATTCTTGCCTTGATACACATGTGGAGATCAGAGGGCACCATGGGAGTTGATTGTTCTTCTTCTACATGGATACTGGGACCCAAATTCAGGTCATCATCCTTGGCAACATCATTATCCATTTAGCCATCTCTCCTAATTGAAATAATTTGAGACCCATTTATAGTCACTATTTTTTTTTATTTTTATTTACTATTTTTATTTTATGTGTATGTGTGTATTGCCTGCATGTAGGTAAGTGCACCCATGTCATGCAGTGCCCACAGAGGTCAAAAGAGGCTGTCGGATCCCCTGGGACTGGAGTTACAGACAGTTATTAGCTGCCATGTTGATGCTGGGATTCGAATCCAGGTCTTCTGCAAGAACAACCAGTGTTCTTAACTGCTGAGCCATCTCTCCAGCCCACAGTCACTATATTCTAAGCTTATGTACATGTTAAAGCTGTAGTTGAATTCTCAATCATTTCATAAGCAAGGACTGATGAACTGAAACAATAGCATAGTATCAACCTCCAGTATAAGGAAAAAGGAATGTGGGGAAAAGCTTAGAAACTTCATATATTTTATGTGAACCCATCCCTGGCCTTTCCCCCCAATGTGATGACTTTTCTAACTTAAAATACTTCAAGTAACTTCAAACCCTAAGCCTAATGTTATTCAGGTCAAATTAAAATACAGAGGTACTGTTAAATTTTGAAACAGTAAACAGACATCCCCAAAAGGTATCTTTTTAAAAAATATATAGCAGGGTATGTCTAATTTTGAGTTACTATGAGGGGCAAAGTGAAAAAGTTTTATTTTAATTGCAATATAATTTATTACAGATGAAATTATACATGTGTAAGCATGCATTTACATGTTTTCTTTTGCAGAAGGATAATATTGCTTCACTAATAAAATAGTATATTATACTTGTGTCTTTTAACAGAGGACATTAGCAAATTCTGTTGACCATATATTTGAGACATAGAAGTGATATATAAATGTTGCAAAAGACACAACAAAATGCTGCCTGAAATTCATTCTGTGAGGAAGTTCAAAAGATAATCTAACATGATTACTTTGTGAAAACAAATTAGCCAACATAATGTCCTTAAAACATGGACAAATATTAGGGATTGCTTCTAGAGCCTCTCACAAACTACTACCACTGAGCTAGATATAAAGAGGTTGCTAGAATTTGGGATGAAAGATGATTTGATAAAGAAGTAGAAACAGAATCCAATCTTCTTCAGATGCAGATAGCTTTATTAACTATGAGGGTATGAGAGGTTGAGCATCAGGGTTGGGGAAGGTTTGAGATTTAGAGGTGAACCTAGAAAGTCCCAGGAAGGGGTCATATGTCCCTGGAACCCCAGCAAGTGGGGTATACCTTCTTGGGTGGTGTCTGCTTTTTCCTGGGATCTGGGGAACCAGGTATCTTCTGAGAGGTGGTTGATAAGGAATTAGATCTTCTAAGAAGCTGATAATAAACCAGATGTCTTTTGGTAGGGGCCATGTGTTCTGAGATAAATGTACCCCCCCCCAAAGCGGGGAGGCAGGGTGGGGAAAGTCAATTTGTTCAGTCACTTGTCCAGCTGATTTTCTTTCAGAGGTGTATTTCAAGATGTATTTCTTAAAATTTGTGTAAGACTTTCTTGCTTATTAACTGGCTTATCAATTTAGATCATGATGAATCATATGGAATAAATTAAAAAATAAATAAATTATTTAGAAGAAAAATATATGAAATTAACTTGATATATCAATTTATCTGAAGTGGTTTGAATACGAAATGCTGTTCCTCGGGTGGTGGCAATATTTGATGAAGTTATGGACTCTTTAGGAGGTACAGTCTTGCTGGAGGAAGGATGTCATAGTGGGTTGTCTTTGACAGTGAAGAGCCTCACTACACTGCCAGTTTGCTTTAGCTTCTTAGGTTTGCAACTGAAGATAAGAACTTTCAGTTGCCTGTCCCTGCTGGCATGCCTGCAACTTGCTTCCACGTTTACCCACAATGTTGGGCTCATTCTTCTGGAAACATAAGCCAAAATAAAGTCTTCCATAAGGCACTTTTTGTCATGTTGTTTTATCACAGAAACTAAAAACTTTATCACAGAGAACAAAAATATCAAAGTTGGTAGCAGGAATGGGGTGTTACTGTGAGGAACATGATCGTGTTGTTTTAGGAGGAATGTAGACTACTTTGGAACCTTGGATTAAAAAAAAAAACAGTTGCGTGCTGTAAGCAAAGACTTACAGCCCTAGAAGACAGAAATGCTAATAGTAAAGCAGACAGTAGATGCCAACTCATGAGATTTCAAAGGGAACAATATTATCACCTGGGGTAGAGATCATTCTTATGATATTTTGGCAAAACATGTGGATGCCTTCTTCCCATGTTCTAAGAATTTGTCCGAAGCTAAATGTAAAAGTACTTGATTAATTCCTTTGGTGGGGGGAATTTTAAGACCACATAATGTTGATTTTTGGCTTGTGTAGTATTAATATTTCTTATGCAAGTCTACAGTGAAATGAACAATTAAGGTATAAAAAATACACCATGTACAGTTTGGAAAACAATGCACTAAGAAAGTTAATGCTGCAGCCAAGATTTTTTCTGGAACAAAGGCTGTAACTGTTAAGGAGATTTGCACCAAAAAGACCCAGCTTTCTACACTGCATTGGAACCACGGGAAGTGTGCCTCATGACAAGAATCCACCCAGGTAAGCTTCCAACTTGTTTTCTATGACTAGAGAGCAACAACATACAGTAGCTGCTACTGATGTGATTCAAGGGGAGAGGGTGCACAAGCCGACAGGAGAATTTGGCAGTGCGACCATGTAGAATTTGCTTTAGAGGCACAATAGATGTGTGTGTGTGTGTGTGTGTGTGTGTGTGTGTGTGTGTGTGTGAGAGAGAGAGAGAGAGAGAGAGAGAGAGTGTCTTTGGTGTGTAGCTCTTTTCTCTCAGAAATATCCTTCCACCTTGGGGGAAAACTAGGTAAACAACAGGATGTTGAAAGGAAGTTAAACAAAAGAATATTTTGAGGGGAAATGAAACATTTCGTGCTGCAAGGAAGGTAGGTAAACTCAGGAGTAAACAACCCAATAGCTTCAGGAAATCTCTGAAATTCACCAGTGACAGTAGTTCCTTTACTACCCAAGCATATATAATCTCTAAGCACTGCTAAGAGATGCTCTCAGACCAAACACTGGGCAAAATGGAGACCCACCCCCCAAATGTTGGAGATGCCAGAGCCCTGAGACATCCATGAAGGAGAGATGCAAACAGAACTGAATCAAAGAGAGGGACATACATATACTGCAGGCAGCAAAGCTGCAAGGGGAGAGCCTTCTAGGTACTTTGTTACTAAAGGCCCTGATACAGGACATGGAGCTGAAGGATTTGTTATTTGTCCTGCTAGGCTTCAGTCTTGCTTCGGTCTGGTATTTCCTCATATATCCCCATTCTGTCCTTTTGGAACTGGAATGCATATTCCCTGACATTGTATGTTGGAAGTACGAAATTTGCCTTTTTATTTTATAGGTAGTCACAATTAAGAGATTGCTTGGAGTCTCAAAATACCTTTGGAGTTTGGACTGCTGAATATTAGTGGACAACTGAGATTTTTAAAGTGGGACTAAATGTATTTTGCATTATGATAAAGCCAGGAGTCTTTCCCATCAGGGAATGGAATGTGTTGGTTTGAATGATAAATATCCCAGATAAACTCAAGTATTTGAAAACTTGGTCCCCACTTGGTGGTAATGACAGGGGAAGTCTTGAAATCTTTAGAAGGTATGTCCTTGCTAAAGGTATGTCACTGAGGGAGAGCTTTGAGAGTTCATAGCCTGGCCAAACTGCCAGTTTGCTTTCTCTGCTTGGTGTTTACAATTACAGAGAACTCTCAGCTTCCTGTTCTGCAATCATGTTTGCCACTTTCTGTCATGCCTTGCTGCCATGATAGACATGCATCCTTCTGGAACAATAAGCCAAAACAATAAAGTTTCTTCTTTAGGACATGTTTGCTCATGGTGTTTTATCACAGCATAAGAAAAGTAAGTAATACAATACTTAAAAGATGTTAGGTATTTCAATGTCCTCCAGGGCAACTAAGGTCTTCTTATCTACTCCAATTAAACTTTTCAAAGATCTTGCCATTAGCCTAATGCATATGAATATATGATATGATAAAGTATGTCCATGTATTTTGGAAACAATACTGTTTTGACAGTTAAAAATGAATATAATTAAAGCTGTTTCATCATTTATAGTGTATAGAATTTTCCCTCCACAAAGATAAGAAAATTAGTCCTCCATAATGACCAGAACTAAAAACTCAAAAGTCTCTCTTTCTGAGATACAGTAGTAAACATTGCTGATTTGCTTATAAAATCAATTCTACAGATTGAAATAATTTTAAATTATGGCCTAGTACCAAGTTTTTCACATTAAACCTTTCTTAAGTCATTCTTGTAAAAGTAAAAGGAGACTCTTGAACAGCTGTTTCATCACTGAATTTCTTAAAGTGGCAGGAAATGATTGAGAATTATGCCTGACTGTAAAATTTCTTGAGAAAGTAGAAGATGGCTCAGCAATTAAGGGCATTGCCTTCTTTTGTAGAGGACCCAGGTTCAGTTCACAGCACCCTCATGATAACCAACAACCACCAACTCTCTGTAACTCCAGTTTCAGGGTATTCAAAACCATCTTCTGTCCTCTGTGGGCATTACATACACATGGTGTACTTACACAAATGCAGGCAAAGCACTTATATACATAAAATAAAAAACTAAACTAAAAATAAATTAAAATTCCTGAAAAAGTCATCTGAGGTTTCCTGTATTTTCAGTTAGTGACATCTTATTGCAAAGGAAACACATTTATATATTTTTTGCAATGTCTTATATAAAATACAAATAAAATTAATATAACATCTTGGTATAATTGCAAAAAATGTCAAAACACACTTCTGTGAACATTTGGTTATATAAAATATATATGTAATATCCATATACCTATAAATATATATAAAAAATTTGTAGTTATTCAACATTTTTCATTGTGAAAATAAACATACTGATGTTTTGTGAATTGCTTGTTTACTTGAATTCTTTTATTTAAAATCTTTTTGAGACTATAGCCCCAACTAACTTGGAACTTGCTACGTAGATCAGGCTAGCCTCCATCTCACAGAGATTTACCTGCCTCTGCCTCCCAAGTGCTAGGATTTAAGGTGTGTGCCACCATGCCCAGCTTGAAGTTCTTTATTAAAAAAAAAACAAAACAATGTTGTTATATAACAAATTGAAGAAAAGTATAATTTAACTATGAAGGACAATAAATTAAATTTTTTGGCTTATGGAGGGTTTTTGTATTTAGCCTTTGGTGATAGTTGTACAGATAATCACTGACAATTTATCAATATATCTCAGATCTCTATTTCATACATATAATACAATTTATAAAACTGAATGATTTATTGAAGACTCTTTTTCTGAAAACTTGCCCTTCCCTGATAAGGAAAAGAAAATGAAGTAGTAAGGGAAAAGGGGCTACATATGAAAATGGTGGAAAGACCTTATATATTTGACTTTATCTTTTTTTAATAAAGACTACATCGTCAAACTTTGATTAATCATTCATTAGAAAAGGAAAATACTGACTTTGCAGGATAGAATGCTATCGTCTTATAACCTCCCCATGCTGTCTTTCCTCAGATCTGATTATATATTTTTCCCTTAGCAAATGCCTTAACACGAACTTTACATTTTGTGCCAGTTGCAATAATAGTTATTGCCCTCACATGCAACATTGACTCTGTAGCCAACTATGATGGATGGTTTTCAATTCATTTCTAATGAACCATTTCTAAATGTGTCTGGGTCATTTTTGTTGATATTGCTATGATTTTTTTTCATTTTTAAAAATTTAACAATTTCTAGGGTCTTATCTAAAAGCAAACAATATTTTAAAAAATATTTAAGAATATTCAAACAAAATGCTCCTATGAGACAAAATAACAACTTCAAATTATTTCAATGCAATTTAATTTTAATTTAAAATAAGATAATGTGTTTGTGCTCTCTCTCTCTCTCTCTCTCTCTCTCTCTCTCTCTCTCTCTCTGAAGTAGTGAGGAAGTTTAACATGTATTTTTTTTCTATGATTCTAAAAAATGATAATAATCTTCTAAGACTAGAATTTAAGAGATTTCACACATGTCAGTACTAAAGATAAAACTCTGGGATTCCATGGTAAAAGAAATATTTTAATCTCCACACTTAAAATATATGGCGAGGGGCCATGTATTCTTGTGTGGCTTTCCAGAATGTTCCTAAAGTCTCATTCTCCTGCATCACAAAATATGACATTAAACTAGAAAAATATAACTGGTACTAAAACACAGTTTAGTTAGACATAGTAGGTTCTAGGATTTTACAGACCAGAGGGCAGCAATATTTCAGAATAATCTAGTATCTGTTTTCTGAATAACTAGGAGACTGTACAGACTCCTTTCATAGAAAAGATGGCAGCAGAATGAGGCACACCCTAGCAGTCAGCCTTGGCCGGTTCCCAAAGCACCTGAGTGTGTGTGCTGGATCATATAAGGAAACATCAAACAAGATGAATGTTTCCGTGACGATAGGTGCCTCTATATTGTTCTAAAATCTCTGAACTCGGGTCTCGGAAAATAAAACAGAAAATAATTGAAGAGCCAAGATGGTGGCAACCCTGCTGCGCGCATGGGAGATTTGGTGCCGGAGGCGGATCTTGGCATAGGCACTTAAAAGATGACTCTGGGTATCCTCATTTTGTTAAGAAACTTGGTGCTTCTGTGTGCATCCCAAATTTTCGAACTCAGGACTTGGCAAGGAAGAGGAAAACTAACTGCAGAGCCAAGATGTTGATAGTGGCTGCACCTACCTAGCCACCTACTCACTTGAACCCCAGCAGAAGGTGGAGCCGCGCCTACCTCGCAGCTCAACCATGCACATGCTGTGGGGCTGGAACCACCCCCACAGTGCTGCACCCCAGTGTACCTCTCTTGCTGGTGACTGGGCCTGGTGATAGTCCATTGCACAGCCCACCTATGCGTGGTCAGCCATCATCATCTCCCAGTGACTGTTAAGATCGGGCTGCAGTCCATAACAATGGTAGGAACCCAAGAAATCTACAGGTTATAGAAAATAAATTGGAGGACCCTGGTGTAACACCGTCCTGTGAAGCTGTGAAACTTCCCAACTGCCAATAGAGAATCATAGATCAGAGACCTGTGATGTAACTGCAGCCTGTGGGGACCTAGCTGAGCATTTACCCACGGTAAAACCCTGAGGGGAATGAACCTGTTGGAGAAGGTCTTGGAGCACAGTGGGGCGAGTGTGCTGAGTAAGGCCGGGAAACAGCAAAAGTGTAGCATGCATGAACCAAGGTTATCAACAACTGACTTCGATGAAGAAACCCAAGAGTTTCTGAATGTTGAGGAAGAAAGAAATCCCTACCTGACAATCCTAAGCGGTGTGTAAGAGAAAGAGAAAACAAATGTGAAAACTTCATGCGGAGGAACCTTGTTCTGACCTACAACTAGGTACACAGAAAAGGGAGTGGGCCCATCCATGCAAAAGGATTACAGATGGCTGTCATTTTAATGAGACACGATTTCTCTGGCACACAGTTCAGATGTGTTGTGTAAGATGGATGCGGTTTTTCATATGCTAATAGATGCCATGAAGACAGGGTATGGGAGGGGGTAGAGGGACAGGGTGGGAGGCAGAAAGGTGAGAGTGGAGATGGGGAGGGGGTCAAATATGATCAAAATACATTGTATGAAATTCTTGGCTCAATCAAAATTTTTTTATAAACCTAAAAATATCTGAATGTTTTAGATAGGTGCTAACTAAATCCACTAACGTGGACTTGGCATGCTGAATACATGTATGAGTCATCAGACTGTGCTCCATAAATTTGAATGATTAAAATAACAAATAATAAGGGGCTAGAGAGATGGCTCAGTGGTTAAGAGCACTAGCTGCCCTTGCAGAGGACCCACGTTCCATTCCCAGCACCACATGGTGGCTAAAAACCATCTGTAACTCCAGTTCCAGGGGATCTGATGCCCTCTTCTGACCTGCATAAGGCACTGCATGACATGGGTACAGGCAAAATACTCATATGCATAAATTGAAAGTAATATATAAAATATTTAAAAAACCAACTAGTAAAATAATTTTTAAATAATAAATGTTTTTTAAAAAAGAATATTTCTGCTGTAGGAATAATATATATCAGGCTGAGGAGTAGTTCAGTATTAGAGTTCTTGCCAACTCAGTACAAGGCTCGGGTTTCAATCAATATGTACAGATACATCACAAATATGTTGTATATCAGATACATGTGGCCAGTCGGCTCAAAAGAAAATAAAGCCAATATAAAGGAAAATAGGTGAGAAGGGGATAAACAGATTGCCTAATTCAGCTCTGTGTACCTAATATTTCCTAGTACATTTTTACGAAATGCTTAAGTTAAAATTTTTAGTAGGGAAAAAACAAAAAAGAAATGTCTAGGTCAAACTGACTAATTGACAAAAGAAATCAGTGCATTTAGTTTTAAAATATTTTTCAAAGAAAATAGGGCTGTAACAGTGTTAATCAAATTAAAATGAATTTTTTAGGGTGGGTCATCAGCCTTGTGTGAAGAAAAAAGACAGAAAACAAGGTAATGGGGTTGAAGTCACTGAAGGACAAAGACTGTCCTGAAATAATCCTGACGGGGTATAGAGAGGAAAGCAACAAAAGGACAAGCAACAAGGAAAATACCAGAAAAACATTATTTTAAAAAATCAGAAAAATATCATGACAGGGATAGTGGCACACACCTTTAATCCTAGCACTTGGGAAGCAGAGGCAAGCAGATCTTGGTGAGTTCAAGGCCAGCCTGGTCTACATAGGAAGTTCCAGGCCACCTGGAGCTACAGAAATACCCTGACTATAAAAGAAATATATATATCATGGTACCTGGTCAAAACTGTCTCCTGACTTCCTCTTTTCATCTAAATGTTTGAAGTAAGGGAGTTAACTTAATCATTCCAAACATGTATTTTAAGTTAATTTCAAATGGTAATCTAACATAAAACCACTTCACATACAATATAAGGACACAACACAAAATAGTATGCATTTTGGTTAATACCAGATCTAGACATGTTCACAGACAAGATTTGTCAACTCATACATATTTGCTGATAATATGATCCAGTATCTAAAATCCTTGGAGACTGTACCGTAAAACCCTTAGATCTGATAAACATTTTCAACAAAGTAGCAGGATACAAAATCAACACAGAAAAGAAGTAGCATTTATACAATTCAATAATGAAATGCTATAAAAGCAGTAAGGAAAACTAACTCACAGTAGTTTCAAAAAGTACCAGACAAGGCCCTGGAGAGATGGATCAGTTAAGACAACTGGCTGCTCTTGTAGAGGACTGGGGATCAGTTTCTAGCCCCATATGGCAGCTAACAACTGTCTGACCACTGTCACTGTCTCTAATTCCAGGGGATCAGACACCCTCTTGACCTCTTTGGGCATTGCTTGGCACAGATGCACTTAAATACGTGTAGGATGCACTTAAATACACTGATACATACAAAAATAAATAAATAAAAAAGTATTTTTTAACATACCTAACAATATATCTTAAAAGAAAAAGGTGAAAAATCTCTTCAATGATAGCTATAAGACACTGATGAAAACTGATTAAAGCACTAGAAGATGGAAAGAAATCTCATGTTCATGAATTGGCAGAATTAATATTGTTGAAATGGACATATCATATAAAGCTGTCTACAAATTCAATATGGTCTTAAACAAATAAGCAAAATCATTATAGCCAAAGTAAATAAGCAAAAACAGGAAGGCTGGAGGTTTCAGTGTTCAGTTTCAAAATATACTACACAGCCAAAGTAAAACTGTCCAAGTATTGTCATAAAAAGCAGACACATAGAAAACAGAAATCAGAAATCATCCCACTCTCTTGAAAACCTTGATTCTTGTGAGAGATACCAAAAACATACTTTGAAGATGTAACATTCCCTTTAACAAACGTGATGTTGGAAAAACTAGATGTCCCCATGTAGCAGAATGAATCTTAATCCCCATTTCTCATGTAGTTCAAAAATCAATTCACAGTGGATCAAAGGCTTTTAGTTAATGTCTGAAATTTTGAAACTGATAGAAGAGAAAGGAAACATCATGTACAAAACTCTTCATTGTATAAGCACAAGAAAGGAAATTTGAAAATAACTCCAACAGTCTAGAAAATAATAGCGGTAATTTAGAAACAGGATCACATGTTTAAAAAAAAAAAAGTTTCTGCAGAGTGCAGAGGAAGTGTACATGATAGGAGAAAAATCCTTGCCAGTGAATCCTCAGACATACACAGAATATGTAAAGAACTCAAAAGTATTAGATACCAAGATCAGGAGATGGCTCTCAAAATGCTTTTCATGTAAACATGAGACCCTGATCCCCCGCAGTCGCATAAAAACAGAGCATGGAAGTGCATTCCTGTCATCTCGCACTGGGGAGGCAGAGACTGGAGGGTTCCTAGGTCTTGCTGGCTGTACATTCTGTGATTTGATGAATTTTGGGTTCAGAGAAAGACTCTGTTTCAAAAATAAATAAATATATGATGGGGCTGGAGACAATACTCAGAAGATAAGAGTACTTGAAGCTCTCTCAGAGAACCTGGGTTTGGTTCTTAGCACCTACAAGGCAGCTCAAAACTCTTTGTAACTCCAGGACCCGAGAATCAGATGCCTTCTGGCCTCAGCAGGGACCAGGAATACTGGTGAGGTACTTACATACATATAGACTAAACACTCATACACATAAAAAAATAAATATTTTTCTTAAAAAGTAAGATAGAATCAGATGTGGTGGCACATACCTTTTATCTTGGACTTGAGAGGCAGAGGCAGGAGGATCTCTGTGAAATTTAGGCCAGCCTGCTCTCTCCTGGTCTCTGTAACACATTCCAGTCCAGCTGAGAATATAGGGGGACCCATCTTAAAAAAAGACATAAATAAATAAATAAATAGATTTAACCAGGGCTTTGTGTGGGTTAGGCAAGCCCTCTACAACTGAGCTATGTTCCCCACCCCTAGAATGCATACTGCCTTCAGTACACTCCTTTCCCCTAGTCCTCCAGCCTGCAAAGAAACTGCACTGCACAGCAAGACCATTACTGATCTGGGCCAAAACAACCCCAGGTTCACCTGCTCTTCTCACTTCTAGATTCCTACCCAGAAGCTTTTCAGAAGCTAGACTCAAGTTAGGAACCAGCCTAGATGCCCATCAATGAATGAATTAATAAGGAAAATGTGACTACAGGAGGTATAAACACTAGAGTATTATTCCATCATAAAGGATGAAATTGTGTCATTTGCAGGGAAATGGGTGGCAGTGGAAATCACCATGTTAAGTGAAATAGGCCTGATTCAGAGTCTATATCTCTCAGATATAGAATCTGAAAACAGCCACAAAAAGACAGCATGATGAGCTGCAGAGATGGCTCAGCATGTCAGAGCATTTGCTGTTCTTCCAGAGGATCCAAATTCACTCCCCAGCTCCCATGTCAGGTGGCTCACAACTGCCTGTAACTCTAGTTCCAAGGGATATGAAGCCATGTCTGACTTTTACGAACACCCCACACATGGAATATGTACACACAGACACATACATACATATGCATATAAAAATAAAATAATAATAAAGATGACGATGACTGGGTGTGGTGGTACACTGGTGAGGATGGCAAGTTTGAGGCCAGTGTGGGCTTCATGATGAAGCTCTGTCTCAAAATAAATAAATAAATAAATAAATAAATAAATAAATAAATAAATAAATAATAAAAGAGCATAATGAACATACCACACTTGACATGGAACTCTGATCTCCATATGCCTTCCACCTGTACATGTGAACCTTCGCATTCATGTGAACACACACAAACAATACAAATGTATACACTATACAGACACACACATAGGAATTAAACACTAAGGGTTAGAGAGATGATACAGTGTTTACGAGCACTGGCTATTCTTGCAGAGGACGCATAATGAACATACCACACTTGACATGGAACTCTGATCTCCATATGCCTTCCACCTGTACATGTGAACCTTCGCATTCATGTGAACACACACAAACAATACAAATGTATACACTATACAGACACACACATAGGAATTAAACACTAAGGGTTAGAGAGATGATACAGTGTTTACGAGCACTGGCTATTCTTGCAGAGGACCTGGGTTCAGTTTTCAACACCCATATGATGGCTAACAACTGTCCATAAGCCCAGCTCCAGGACACCTGACACCCTCTTTTGATATATGCAGTGGGCACTGCATGACACCGGTGCAGTTACATGCATGCAGGCATACATTCATACACATAAAAATAAAATATCTTAAAAGAACTAAACACAAAAAAATAAGCAAGGTAATCAACAAATTGGCAAATGAACTAAACACATACTCCTCAACAGAAAAATATATGGATAATTATGTGAAAAGGAATTTGGAGAGATAGCTCGGTGGATAACAGTACATATCACTATTGTAGACTACCCAAGTTTTGTTCTAATTGTCTATATTGGTGACTCACAACCACTTCTAACTGTGAATCCAGGGATCCAATGCCTCTGGCTTGCACAGGCACCTGCACTCAAATGTATATACCCATACTCAGACACAGACACATAATTAAAATTATAAGAATAAATCTTAAAAAATCATTATGTGAAAATGCTCAATATCTTTATCCATCAGAAAAATACTAAACAATACTGTACTGAGATTCTAGTCAGCATGATTATCACCAAAATCACTAAAAATAATAAATATTGCCAAGGATGTGGGGAAAACGGAGCCTTTATAGATTGTTGTTGAAAATGTGCATTAATACAGACTTGAAGAAAATAATTATAAAGATGTCTCACAAAACTATAAGTAGAACTGATGTGTGAAATAGCTGTCCACTGAGTGTTTGCAACAAACCAATGAAAAGCACTATACAACAGCTATAGCAGCACACATTTATTAATCATGACACTATTTACAAGGGCTAAGTTATGGGATCAGCCTAATTGACTGTTCACTTACGAATAAGTGAATAAATTATTCTATAGGTATACATGGATTTAAAGACATACATAAAGGAAATAAATTCATGTCATTTACCTGAAAAGGAAGAGAAGTAAAATCATATTACCAGAAATAAGCCAGATTCAGAACAATAAGTAATCACATATTCTCTCTTATATGAAATCTACGATAAAAAATTTAAATGGTTGTAATGGTGAATGGGAGACCACTGACCACTGAAAAAGTTGAAGTGGAGCCAATGACAGGGTGTGGAGGGGTGAAGGAAGGCAGTGAGTACATGGACAAACCAGGTATACTCCATGCCCCAGGAAAGCCTCACACCAAAACCCATTTCTGTGTAAAGTGCAATAATTAAAATGGAGCATACTGTCAGTCACCTTCCTTGGAAACTGAGGGTAAGGTCATGACAAGACATGTGAATTTTATTTAAAAACCAGATCTTGCATCATGGTTATCTGAGCCTATAATTTTGGAATCTGGCAGACCTTGATCTGAAGATTGGATTCTGTGTTTCAAATGCTTTAATTATTACCCACATTGCTGTATGTATCAAGTGCTTGTTTCCTCGTGTATCAGATATGCATAATTAAAACATCATAAAGAGATTTATTTTACCATAAACTAAGTATATTTTACAGTCTCATTAATTGTTTGTGTGAATACAATGAAAACTTTCCAAAAATTGCTTTCCTAAAAGCTGTCCAAATCTCCAATTTAAGGTATAATTTAATCTAGCAATTTCGCCTCTGGAGATATATATTTGTATGGATAGAATCACATAAAATTAATTCCAAAATATTAGGTTATAATAGCAAAACTTAAAAAGTGCATGCGTCCATAATATATTTGTGAAATATGTTGTACATGTCACAAAAGGGGGTGAAATAATTATTCACTTACTCATGTATTTCCAAAATTGTATATTTTTAAGGGAAAACTCCATTTTCTAAAGGTAGATATTGTGGCAAGGATTGCTGTTGTCTGACTAAAACTTCATGATTTTTATCCTTATCTTTACCCAGAGAGTTTATATACATGAATTAAGCACCAATTGTGGAAAAACAAAAGTAAATTAAAAGCACAAAAGGATTTTCAGTTTTCACTGAACATATAAAATGCATAGAAATTACCATACATTTTTACACAAAGAGTTCAGACCTTCGCAGTTACCATTTCCACTGTTTAAGGATTTCCTTAGAGGAAACATGAGAAATTCTAATGTGTAGCATTTCATGATTTTCTGTATTTATTGTGCCATTTCCAGTACAAATTCCTATAAAATACAAATTATGGAAAAGGTATCAAAGTTAATGTCAGCTGGAAGTGAATTTTCATGTTATCCGAATGTCTTCTTCTTAGGATCCGTAAGAAATGCAGGCCAACCTTTAACACGAGTATCAATTACACAGGCAGCAAAGGAGCCAGATGCTGTTGGCGAAACACGCTCCTGAGTGTGACATCTGGGGCCAATAACCACCATACAGAGTCCCATCTGCAACTAAAGCTGTTGACTCTGCTTTGGGGGAAGAAAAATCAGAAATAAAGAAGGCAGTTAAATTCTAAATCGTGCCAGGAATAGCAGAAGGCAGGTTGCAGTCAGCATTCAAATTATAGCCCTAGCCCAATTTGTGTTTAAATGTCTTGAAACTGTGTAAACACTAAACCGTGTGAACTCCAGTTGTTTAGAAAGAGGGGCAGAGGGAGGTTGCTCGGTGCCTTAAGATACATAGACAACTTAAAGAGTATGAATATTCTAATGAATACCTATTTCCTTCATTTCTCTTCTCAATATAAGCATTACATAAATAAAATTTAATAGTCATTGACCTTTTGAAATTTTGTTTGTGGTACATAATTTGATATTCCTCAAGTAAAATAAAATTCATGGATCTACTTTGAAGTTTAATAGAATTTCTTTGTAGTAAGCCTTCACAAAATTAGACGTGATAGTCAGTGAATCTTCACTTACAGTCTTAAAATTTGTCCTCAGTAGAAATGTAGAAAAGTTATACAGAACAATAAATATTAGGTAAATACATTTTTCTTTAATTTGAAATAGATAAATGAAGTAATGTCAATTAAGTCTTTTTTAATTTTCTGCATATTTATATAAAGTGGAAAGGACAGCTGTAGAATGAAAACAACTCAACATTGATGTCACGTTATTTTTATTTTTACTAATTTATTTAATAATCACATAATTAGAAAAAGCATTCCATTACAACAGTATTGACATATTCAACAACAATTTCTAGAGCTAAGATGCATCTCTCTCAAAATTGGCTATAGATTTTTAGGTTTACAGTTAATACAGTTAAACAATATTGTACTCAGCATAAACCCTACAAGATATAAAATTAAATGAGGTTTCAAGCTTTAAAAAAGATCTCCATTTCATTATTAAAATACACAGTTTCATACAGAAAAATTCATTTTTAATGCAATTCACATTGAGATGTTTGCACATGCATTTCTAATCTCTATATATCTGATCATCACCAGTCACAGTCGGTTACTTTCTGAGCACCTAGGCGTCTGGGCATGGATATGAAGTCAACAGGTAGATTTCAATGGTAATGTTTTTCACATCTACTAAATATTAAGGCAATTTTATGGTTTAAAGAATTATTATTATTTTAATAAATTTTTAAAAAATTTTAATACCTACATGATTAGAAGAAACATTTCACTACAGCTTTAACATATTCGGTAACACACTCCAGTACAAGAGTCCATCTCTTTCACAAGTGGCTGCAACTGTTTAGGTTCACGGTTGAATGAACACAGTTATACAATTTTGAACTCATTATAAGCCCTGTAGGACATAAAATTGAATGAGTTTTTAACCTTAAAAAAATCTCCATTTCATTTTTGAATATATTGTTCCTTGCAGAAAGACTCATTGTTTTTGCTACTAACACTGAGATGTTGGCACATGCATCTCTAATCTGTATGTATCTGATTATTACTAGTCAGAATTGGCTGCACTTGGAGCCTTAGCGCCTGTGTATGTCTATAAAATCATCGGCTAGATTTCAATGGTAATGTTTATCACTTCTCCCAATTAACATGACATAAATTTCCATGCTTCATCCACAAATATATTTTTAAAATTTTTTTGAAATTTTTATGTATGTGTATAACATAGAAAAACCCAAACCATCCTATTCAGATATACACCCACTTCCCAGATGGCACCCTCCCAATCCTCCCTTCCCCCACTAAAGCCCTTATACTCTGATATCCCTGCTACTGTCAGCTTTGTTGTCAGCACCCCACCATTCCCTACTACTTGCCCTTCTGGTGAATCTAGTCAGCCTATCTAGAGGGCTTTGTTTTAGGAAGGTCAGCTGTTTCTCTTCTAGCAGCAATCAGTTGTCAATGTTCCTTTAGATAAGATTAGGGTCTGCTGTTCATTTTTCCAGTTCTATGCTGGGAATCCCTTTGGCCACCCTGGCCAACAAATCAAAAGAAAGTATCTCCTATCTGGCATGGTTTCTTGTTATGTATACTTTAGCTATGCACATGTACTCTTAAGAAATTATAATGGCCCCTTTAACCTTTGGTTATATTTTCCTTTTGGGTGTTTAAGGCCATACAGTTGGCCCAGATAAACCAATTTATTTTTACTCTTAAGGTTGTTTGAGGATCTGTTCCTCAGGAGTCACGTGGGCTTGGAAGCATCCCCTGGCTCCTTTCTTTTACCAGTTCCACCTATGTGAAGATAAGTCAAAGGTCCTGCTTGACCATGGTTGGCTTCACTTAGAAGCATGGAGGAAATTATTCCTCTGTGTTGACCCTCCTCTTTGTAGACTGAACATTGGTTCAAGTCCATCTGTTGGGGTCTCCTTGGCCTCCTTCATCAAGAGGATAGGTGACCCACCACATATGCAGGACATTTTGAGAGAAGCTCATAGTCCCCTGGAACTAATTGACCCAGGAGGGCAAGGAGCAAAAACTGTCCTTTATGTCCCTCTGACCAAATTATTATAGGCCTCAAAGTATGTCTGTTAAACATCCAAGAAGGTTAGTTCCACCAGTCTGGTATTTTAAAGTACAGTGAGTCATGTAGATAAATATTAGGCAAAGATCAATTTTTCTCGAATAAACCTTACCTACACATAAATTTCTTGATTTGCTATGTATAATTTGTCAGTAGGTTGTAGGAGTAATATGGTTCCCTCTGGTTTTCCAAACTAGCTAGGCATTATTTATTTCTCACATTGTCTCACCCCTCCATCATGGTTTTCCCACTTAAGGTGCAACCATTCCCCCCACCTTTCTCCCTTAATAATACCCTTCTCCTACAGTCCAATCTCTCTTGAGCTCCTTCTTTCCCTTTATCTGCTAGATTTCTTGTATACCCTTCCTTACACCCTCCCTTAAAATATCCCAATTTTTATCCATATCTCCCTTATTAAGGCCTGTTTCCAACCGTTCTTCTCTTTCGAGTTCTTCCTGTTCTTTACTTCCCTCTTTCCTTTCCATTATCCTGGTTCTTGGATATGTCTGGATACATACTTATCAGCGTTTGGTTATAGGATCCACATATGAGGGAGAACATATGTCGATTTTTTTTTCTGAGTTTGTGTTACTTCACTTAGTGTAACAGTTTCTAGTTCCATCCATTTACCTGAAAATTTCATGATTTCATCTTTCTTTACTGCTGAGTAAAACTCCATCTTATAAATGAACCACATTTTCATTACCCAATCATCAATTGAGGGTCACTTAGGTATCTTCCATCTCTTAGCTATTGTGAAAAGTGCAGCCACAAACATGGATGTACAAGTGTCTCTGCTATAGGATGAGTTCTTTGAGTATATGCCAAGGAGTGGTATAACTGGGTCAAATGGTAGGTTCATTTGTAGTTTTTTTTAAGAGTTCTCCACACTGCTTTCCATAGAGGTTGAACAAGTTTGCAGCCCCACTAGCAGTGGATGAGTGTTCCCCTTTCCCCACATCCTCTCTAACAATTGGTATCATTTGTGCTCTTGATCTTAGCCAGTCTGACTGGGGTAAGATAAAATCTGAAAGTGGATTTAATTTGCACATCCCTATTTATTAGTGATGTTGAACATCTTTTAAGATACTTCATAGCCATCTTTACTTCTTCTTTTGAGAGCTCTCTGTTCAGCTCCTTAGCCCAGCTTTTAATTGGGCTGCTTCTTGTCTTGATTCTCTGTCTTTTGAGTGTGTTATATATTCTGTATATTAAACTTATGCCAGATGTGTCACCAGTGAATATTTTCTCCCATTCTGTGGGTTTTCTGTTCGCATCCCTGGTTGCCCTCTTTTATGTACAGAAGCTTTTTAGTTCAATGAGGTCCCATTTATTAATTCTTGCTCTTGTTTCTTGAGCAATTGATGTCCTGTTTAGAAAATCCTTTCCTACACCTATATTTGTAGGTTTTTCCCAATGTTTTCTTCTAACAGTTTCAGAGTTTCAGGCTTTACATTGAGGTCTTGGATCCATTTAGAATTGAGTTTTGTGCAGGGTGAAAGATAGGTGGTTAGTTTCATTCTTCTACAGGTGGAGATCCAGTTTGGCCAGCACCATTTGCTAACCATGCTTTCTTTCCTCCAGTATATATTATTGGCCCCTTTGTCAAATATTAGGTGGCTGAAATTGTGTTTACTCATATTTGGGTCTTCAATTTTGTTCCATTGATCTATAGGTCTACTTTTGTGCCAGTACTATGCTGTTTTTATGACTATAACTCTGTAATTCAGCTTAAAATCTGATATAGTAATCCACCCAGCATTGCTATTAGTGCTCAGGTTTGCTGTGGCTATCTGAAGTCTTTTGTGATTCCGTATGAATCTTAGGACATTTTTTTCCAATTCTGTGAAAAGTGTCATGGGGATTTTGATTGGCATTGCATTGACTCTATAAATAGCTTTTGGTAGGATGGTCTTTTTCACAATATTAATTCTTCTAATCCATGAGCATGGGAGGTCCTTCCATCTTGTGATGTCTTCTTCAATTTCTTTCCTTAAAGATTTAAAATTTTCATTTTGGAGCACTTTAATGTCTTTGGTCAGGTTTATTCCAAGATTTTTTTTTTACAGCTATTGTAAAGGGGAGTGTTTCCATATGCTCTTTCTCTGATTGTTATTGGTATATAAAAAGCCTACTGACTACTGTAAGTTAATTTTGTAACCTGCCACTTTACTGAATGTGTTAATAATTTCTAGGAGTTTTCTGGTGGAATTTTCTAGCATCTCTTAGATATAATATCATATCATCTACAAAAAGGGACAATTTCATCTCTTCCAATTATTACTCTTTAATTTTATGCTCTTTTCTTATCGCTCTTGCAAGAGTTTCAAGCACTATGTTAAAGATAAGTGGAGATAGTGGACAGCCTTGTCTGGTTCCTGATTTCAATGGGAATGCTTCCAATTTTTCTCCATTTAGAATGATGTTGGCTGTGGGTTTGTTATATATGGCTTTAATTATGTTGAGGTATGTTCCCTCCAGTCCAGTTATCTCTAGGACTTTGAACATAAATGCATGCTGAATTTTGTCAAAGGCCTTCACTTCATCTATTGAGATGACCATGTGGTTGTTGTCTTTGAGCCCACTTATATGATTTATGACGTTTATTGACTTACGTATATTGAACCATCCTTGCATCTCTGGGATAAAGCCAGCTTTATCCAACTCTGGGATAAAGATCGTGGTGAATGATCTTTTTGATGTTTGTATGCAGTTTGCAAGTATCTTGTTGAGAATTTTTGCATCTATGTTCATTAAGGTATGGGTCTATAGTTTTCTTTTTTGGTTGTATCTTTACCTGGCTTTGATATTAGAGTGATGCTGGCTTCATAAAAGGAATTTGGAAGTTCTCCCTCCATTTCTATCTTCTTGAATAAACTAGCATTGGATGTAGATCTTCTTTAAATGTCTGATGGAATTCTGCTGTAAATCTATCTGGTCATGGGCTTTTTTTAATTGGGAGTGTTTGTATTACTGTTTCAATTTCTTTTTGTGTTATGTGTCTGTTTAAGCTGTTAATCACTTCTTGATTTAATTTTGGTGGTTCCCATGCCTTTAGATATCCATCCATTTCTTTTAGGTTTTCAAATTTAGTAGAATATAGGCTTTTAAAGTTTTTCATTATAATGTTCTGTATCTTTCTGGTGTCTGTTGTGATGTTTCCCCTTTCATCTCTGATTTTGTTAATTTGGAAGTGCTCTTTCTTTCTTTTGGTTAATTGGGCTAGCGGTCTGTCAATCTTGTTTATCTTTTCAAAGAACCAGCTCTTGGTATTGTTGATTCTTTGTATTGTTTTCTTTGATTCAATTTCATTGATTTCTGCCCTAATTTTTGTTATTTCTTCTTGTCTGCAGGGTTTGGGTTTTGTTTGCTGTTGCTTTTCAAGTGTTTTGAGTTGCAGTGTTAAGTCATTTATTTGTGTTCTTTCCAATTTTTTGATGTAGGCACTTAGAGCTATAAACTTCCCTCTAATGACTGCTTTCAGCGTGTCCCAGAGGTTTTGTTGTGTTGTATTGTCCTTTTCATTTAATTCCAGGAATACTTTTATTTCTTTCTTAATTTCTCCTTTGACTCATTCATCATTCAGGAGTGTGTTGTTTAATCTCCATGTGTTCATGTGGAGATTATCACTTCTTCCAGTGTTGATTGTGAGCTCTATTGCACTGTGGTCTGATAGAATGCGTGGAATTATTTCAATTTCTTTTGTATTTGTTGAGGTCTGTTTTGCTCCCCAGTATATGGTCGATTTTGGAGAAGGTTCCATGGGGTGTTGAGTAGAAAGTATGTCCTTTGGTGCTTGGGTGAAATACTCAGTAGATGTCTGTTAAGTCCATTTGATATATGGTATTGTTTAATTCAGATGTCTCTCTGTTAACTCTCTGCCCTGTTGACCTATCTAATGGAGACAGTGGGGTATTGAAGTCCCTTACTATTAGTGAGTTGGGATTAATCTGGGTCTTAATGTCCTGTAGTACTGTTTTTATGAGGTTGGGTGCACCAGAGATTGGTGGGTATATGTTCATGATTGTAATATCTTCCTGATTTATTGTTTCTTTGATCAAAATGAAATAGCCCTCTTTATCTCTTCTGCTTAGTTTTAGTTTAAAGTCTATTTTTTCAGATATTAAAATTCCTACACCTGCTTTTTTTTTTAGTACCATTTACTTGGTATATTTTTTTCCATCCTCTTACTTTAAGATAGTGTCTGTCCTTGAAAATGAGATGAGTTTCTTGCAGACAACAAAAAAACAGGGTTTTGTTTCTTAATCTATTCACCTAGCCTGTGTCTTTTGACTGGGGAGTTCAGTCCATTAATATTTAAAGTTATTAATGAAAGATGAGGATTGAATCCTGTCACTTTTATTTCTGTTTACGTTCTGATATACGTGTACTTTTCCACAGGTATACCTTCATTGAATTTTTTTCTGCAACCCCTTGGGTATAGTTGTTTCTGCCTTCAGATCTTTGTATTGCTTCCAGAACTCTCTGAAGGGTTGGTTTTGTGGACATAAATTCCTTCAGCCTATTTATGTCATGGAATATTTTTCTTTCCCCTTAGACTCTAATAGACATTTTTGCTGGGTATAGTAATCTGGGTTGTCATCGGTGGTCATTTAAAACTGGGAATACATTGGTCCAGGCTCTTCTGGCTTTCAAAGTTTGCACTGAAAAGTCAGCTGTAATCCTAATGTGTTTTCCTTTATATAAGACTTGTTGTTTCTCTTTTGAATCTTTCAGTATTGTCTCTTTGTTTTGTGTGTGTAGTGTTTTTACTATGATGTGCCATGGAGAGTTTCCTTTCTGGTCCTGTCTGTTTGGTGTTCTATATGTTTCTTGTATTTGTATGAACATATCTTTCTTTAATTTTGGGAAATTTTCTTCCATAATTCTGTTGAAGATCTGGTCCATGCCATTATCTTGGGATTCTTTTTCTTCCTGTATGCCTATGATTCGTAATTTTGGTCTTTTTATGGTGTTATGCGATTCCTGCATATTCCATTCTTGTGATTTCTTAATTTTTTCATAATCTTTGCTTGAGTGGTCTAGTTCATCCACTTTATCTTCCAGTCTTGATA